>NW_027526214.1:13882821-14249729 GCF_048455015.1 Haemaphysalis longicornis | reverse complement strand
TATTCGAATGACTTACCATGTGCAGAAAACACCCAACTACGACCACGAAGATATAAGCTGATTGAATGCCAAAGTAAACCATAACTTTCATACCTCAAACACCGGTTATTGACACACATCTCCACACTCATTGGGAGCTTGAAGAGGTATTATAAAACTGGGGCAAATCCAAAGAACCAACGGATATCTAAACCTAACAGCTTGAATTGATAAAGGCAGAACAGTACACAAAACACTGCAAAAGCAAAATGGGTGAATAATTTTAGATACAAGAGCAGCACGTTGAGCCCCAAAAGGATATGAAAGGTGCTACGACATCTACGTGGCTCAAAACTAACAAAGGCCGCCACAAAACAGCGGATCCAACTCCTGGTGCGTAACCGCCGAACGCACCAGAACAAATATTTTAAGCTAAACCAAAGAAACTACCGGGCATAGCACAGCGGCAACATAATGACGCTTCGTACCAAATGAAATCGAACGCAAGCATGAACGCCCCCTTTCACAATGCAAGAGGTAGATTGGGCACTCGCATCCTTACACGTAACACCAGGCCAGGCAAGGACAGAATTGCCAATACACTACTCTGAAATCCAAACCAAGACACGCAGGAGCCCATGCTGGCACATTTTAAAAAAAAATTCGCTAGCTGGCACCTTTCCACAACAGCGGAGACGCGCCGACGTAATGCTAATTCCTAAACCCCACAAACGAATCCAAATTTAAAGCCTTCCACCTATCCCGATAGCCTATCTCGTAGAATATTACCCTACCTTCGCAATCGTATCCAATATGTAGAAGTTAATTACATCAGATTGGACCAACTTGACGTGTACTGAGGAGTACCCCAAGGATCCGTTTTAGGCCCCATTCTCGGCCTGGTCAACGTGAATGATATACCTACCTGTATTGATCCGGGCATAACACTGAGGTTATGCGCAGAAGACTCATGATCTATACGACTGTGGTGACCAATAAAGATCAAATGAAACTAATTTATTCCCTAGCTAATAATTGTGCCTGATGCAAAAAATGCGGGATGCAGATTGACGCAACCAGAACAAAAAGTATCATTATACCCAGAAAAACAAACAGCCCCTATGCTTTCATTACGATCTAGCAGGTCATATTTTAACTGAGACGGACAGTGTGAAATACCAAGGTGTAACAATTGCTCAGAACTTAAAGTGAAATATACATATAACCAATATATGTGCTAAAGCACTGAAACGACTAGGATGTTTGCGACAAAAAATATCAGCCACAGCTCCTAAAGGAAAACAAGCACCGTATTCAATGCTATTACGTCCCATTTTTGAATACGCGAACGTAGTATGAACCCTCACTAGTCATACCTCATTGATAAGATAGAACACATACAAAATATAGTCCTCCGTTTCATTTACTCGAAATACTCACGGTACGATAGCAAAACCACACTCAGCAACCACGCTTCCCTAAGAACAATAAAATGCCGCCGGTGTTATCCTTAAAGTTCTTTTATCTTCTTTATCACAGCGCCCTGTACATAGACAAAGACTCGTATATCCGGACTCCTTTTAATCATTCACGTAGAACCAGCCACAGCTGTAATATCAGGCTTTTGTTCCTCGTAGTAACAGTTTCAAATTTTCCTTTTTTCCAATAACCATCGAAACACAAAATAAATTACCTAGTCAAGTGGTTGAAGCGCGTTCTGTGGATGTGTTTGTTGCTAAAGTTGAAATATTGTATAACTCTGAATATTAATAAAACTGTGTTAACCTGTGAAATACAAGCATACATCGCCATTACTAGCATTTTTATCATAACACCTTTGAAGAAATGTGTTAGAGAATCTTATTGTTTTCACAGAACCACTCCTGTACTAGCCATTATTAGGCTTACAGTATGAATAAATAAATAAATAAATAAAACACCTTGTCTTTGGAAAGCTCTTTGAACACCTAGTGAACCATAAACAGAACATCTTGAAGATTATAACCTCTTCCCTCACAAGGTGTTAGGATTCCGATCCCATCTGTCTATCCAGTATGCATTGCTACAGCTGAACAAAACTAAATTAAATACAACGTGATCGTAACCACCACCAGACCATCTTGGATCTCGAAGTTGAATGCGCCTTTGACATTGTCACCCAAGGAGCGATCGTCAAAGCACCCCCACACGCCAACTACAGAGAAGCGACGTACACCTCTATATGACCCTTCCTGTGAAGCCTGACCACCAAAAATTAAACTGTCTCCAATACAAACGGACGCATTTAAACACCGTCGAAAGGCACGCCTCGAGGCACCGTTATTTTGCCCTTGCCATTTATTATTGGCTTGCTTCAAATGCCATCCTAGCTTTCAAACACCCTGAACTTAATCACGCCATTTACGCCAATGATCTTACAATCTTAAAAACACGGGATAAGTCGGAGACCAGCAGGACAGACTTAAGCAAGTCATATACACGATGACAGAGTACTTGAAGTGACGTGGCCTGGCGTGCGGCGTTAGCCAGTCAGCTTTACTAGTCCTTCAGGTACGCGCACGAGTTAGACTATTTAACCCAACGTCCAACAAAATTGTCAGCATCGTATCCAACCCCGTAAATCACGTCACATCACTTCGCATTTTCGGAATATCATTTCATATAGACTTCCCAGTTTACAACTTGAAACCGCAACAAAACAATGCCGTCATACAGTTGATTCTTTTGTTCAGACGGATATGCACCCAGCAGAGCAGGCTTTCAGAAAGAGACCCATGCCGCCTAGGTGGCAGAGCGCAGCTCCGGTTGCACCCAATACATTGAACTCGCTTGCACAACTACAGGCAACCTTCGCAAGCTTTGACTACGCAGCACCTTCAGCCAAATTCTCGTAGGAAAACCACTACGCCAAATAAAGCTACTACCTGTACCTCCATCTGGCCTCGTGGTTTTCAACAAACTGGGCTACCCAATCACTACATCATTCAAAACGCCTACCCGGATCCCATCAAACATACGTAACAACATAAAAGTCACTCCAATCCAAGAAACGTACCCCTGTATACAAAAAGTAGAAAAAGTTCCTTGAGAATAAATTCTCCCACAACCCGGATGTCTATCACACAGACGTCGCCAGAAAGCCCAACTACCAGTGGTTGTCGGTCATAAATAACCGCAATGTCAGGTGCAAGAGTTTCAACTGAGCCTGACGCCGAAGAAGAGCCATCGACCTAGTGGCCACTACTAGCGCCAAACGGCTGACACCATCTTGCTGTACTTGATGCCTGTGTAGTATGCGAAGCAGGCATGGGCATTGATGTGCCCATTAAATTTCAGTTCGTCGTTTCTGTGAGGTTGAGGTACGTAGGTACTGTTATACTTGCCCTGTAATTCCTATCATACCTATCACAGTTTCCATTTACCAGAACAACGAAATGGGAAATTGCGTACACTCCATGGCTGTTTGGTATAATACTCAGGGTTCCCCTACGGGATGACGGTGTAATTCTGTTGGAGGGGGGGGGGGTTGTTAGAGTGGAGAGGCATTAAAGACAGAGACACAGGGACGTTGTACGTGGTGTAAGTTTGTCTTTGTTCAAGCATTATATCATCATGTGAAGAGAGAGAAACTTTGTACGTGGTATGCATTTGTCTTTATTTCATCATTATCCTCATCATTTTCCACGTAGGTGACGCCATGCTGTGGTTGGCGTTCCGTCTTGATTACGACTGCCTCATCCTCTGTTAAATGCCTAGTGAATAGCTGTTGTAGGGGATGAACTATGAAGTTGCTGAACATCAGCTCAATGTGTATGTTCCCCAGATGGTTGTGCGCTGCTTGTAATCATGGCCCGCAGACTCGCCGACGCAAGCCACTGCCGAGGATGATGAAACGTCAAAGGCGCGTGAAGCGTGCTCGTCTCGTTCCGGCCAAAGAAAAAACTGGCAACGCTGTCACTCTAGGAGCCATAGAAGGAACCGGGCGTTCAGCAAGCCGAATATGCGCATTGAGGGGTGGACGGTGCAACGACAACGACAAGGGAGAAACATAGCCCCGACCATGAGATGCTTCGCATCCAAAAGCAAACTTTTACACTTATCACTGACTCAGAACAGGATCAGCGCATTACCTAGCAGGACGATATTTCCTCCATTAGCTCACACTTCTACAACACACAGAAACTCTACAGACAATTCCTATTGTTTGGACGCCTGGCCATGTCTCCCACTGCGGGAACGAGACGGCTCACGGCTCTGCCCGCGAGAGTTTACAGTGGGCGTTCCCGTGGCAGGCCGACAACACACCTGCAATCGCCTCTGTCATCCTCTCAGTTCCAAAAACATACACGGACATTTACTAAAATTATCCGCGTGAACTCCTCATTTACCCCTTACTCACCCATGACTCAATACACAAGACTCACTAATCTAGATCCGAATTCGAACACAGGCGTGCTACGAAATTGCAAATATACATCACATTTCACCAACTGTTTTTCCCTAAAACTGGTAAATATATCATACATCATACACAACCTCTGACATCGTGTGGGGGTACGTTACACATACCAAACAAATTCCATCTTCGGAATTGGAGAGGTGGGAGCACCCACTGCGGTGGCTCAGTGGCCAAGGCGTTGCGCTGCTGGGCACGAGGACGCGGGTTCGATTCAGGGATGCGCGGCCGCTTTTCTGCTGGAGGCGAAATGCAAAAAAGTCCGCGCGTACGAGATTTCGGCACGGTAACAAGCACCAGGTGGTCAAAATTAATCTCGAGCCCTCCACTACGGCGAGGCTCATCGCCTGCATTGCGTGGGCGCGTTAAAATTAGCAATCAGTCAATGAATGAAGCAGAGGGAACATAGGCTGACAAACGTCCAGCTCTGGGGTCAGGAGAAACCAATCTCAATGGCGAGGGTTTCTTGGAGGCCTCAACGCGGCCTAAACTTTGGTCAACACACACTCTCCCTTCCCCTCTTCTTTGCCTTGCAAAAAATAAAAAAATATTATTCTTGCTCCTTCAGTTTATGCTGTGAAGGTGGTTGGAAACCAAAGGTGGACACAGGAGCCCCCACAATCCTTCATGTGACGTCACATGAATTGACAAACGTAGTCACTTCAAATAGTGAACCCAAATATTCTGTCAGCCGTTACCAGGGATTCGCAGGGACGGCGTCCCAAATACAGCAGCGTCGGCCACCGCCTCAGAAGTGGGGTGGTTGGTGCCGCTCTACGCCGTGTGTAGACAGAAAGAAAACGGAGAAGAGCGATATCGCGGCTACTTCGTCAATTCCCCCACTGCCCACCCGTAACTCCTGTTTTAGGTTCTCCTGCAGAACGGCGTACCGTACTTACCCGATTCTAACGCGCACCTTTTTTCCGCAAAAATAGGCCGAAAAATTGCATGCGCGTTAGAATCGGATACGAAACCGAAACTGCCAATTTCGTTAGAATCGGATACGAAACCGAAACTGCCAAGCTGAAATTTCGTTCCACCCATCGCCATCCCCATCTCAAGATGGCACCAAAGCTTTTAGCAACAATTTTGCGGATGTAGGCGCCTAGGCTTTTCTTTCGGCATTCACACAAATCGTCAAATTATTCCACTTGCGTGCTTTATAACAGCAATGGCAGCAGCGGCAAGGAAGGTGCGCTGCTTCTGCGGCTTACTAGCGGCTCCCACGCGTTCACGACGAGCGGTTGGCTGAAGCGTATGCCTCTGGAGAAGCTCCCGGGATGGGCTTGCGAGGCGTGGGCCACGATCCCATCGAACATGGTTGAACGTTCGTTCAGAAATGTGACATCGCGAACGCGCTTGACGGCACCAATGACGAGATGTTGCGGTCAGCGGAAGGCGACAAGGAGCTCTCGGAAAGCGACGAGAAGTGAGATGAGTAAGATTACTTCGGGGAATAAATAGCCCGTTTCTCTCGCATTCGTTTTTCTTGCTCACAAAGTTCCTTGCGTGTTACAAACGGAGGTGCAAGTTTCTCGGTTTTTTTTGCCTGGAAAATCGGGGGCGCGTTAGAATCGGGGGCGCGTTAGAATCGAGTAATTACGGTACTTCCCTCCCCAACCGGTGAAGCAAAATCAGCGTATGTCTCTGCCTCTCCATGTGTAACGTACTTTAGTCGCTATGGTGACGGACCTTCGATCCTCTTCTCCTCGGCCCCAGCTTCAACCCCTTGCGGGCCCAGTAGTTTTTGTATAGCCTCGTTAGGAGTTTCTTGTGGTGCACGCCACGACGAAACCATTGGCTGGATGAGGTACAAAGCTTTGCTGTAAAAGAACCAAAATTCCGGCCGTGCTGTTCCACGGAGAAAGCACGCTAGCACTGCGAAGAGGAGAAATTTTAATTGCATTCGCCAAAGCTTGGGTTTACTTCCTAAAGAGAGGAGTAAGGGAGGGGAAGAGCTTGACGGTCTGTAGCAATGAGCGGATAACGTCGCTACAGCCCTTCTAGCGAAATATTCACTGCTCTGTACTTCCGACGGCTGTAATGCTAATTGGAACTGCTTTATTTATAATTATCGCCTTATGTCTGCATAACAAGCGTAGGCAGGCGTATGATGATTTAGTTCGGCGCCTCAAGGTTCAGTGTATAGTACGAATACGGCAATTAGCTCGAATCACTCGCTAAATAGTCAGCGACCCGCTGTATTCACTGAACAGCTGAAAAACTGACACGGAACCTTTATTTTGCGCTTCCTTGCAAGCACGCTTTTGTGCATGAATTCGCACAATGAATAATACGGTTATAAGAAGAAATGAGGAAACCCAATTTCTGTCTCTTCCTTTGCTCATGTTCGTATAGTTGCATTTGTGGTATTCCTTGAAAAGCTAAGACTACTTCACTGCCCCCACACTCTTTCCAGGAGGTTGGAATAATTTGTTCTATTGGGAAGTACACCTTAAATAGCCGAATCTAATATTTGGCATAGAAATGTAAATGCAACTATTTAAAAGGAACGTCTCTTGCGTGCCGAAATAAGCGAGTTTGAGCGACATCAAACAGAAACTTTGATAAACAAAGCTGCCCTATCAGTTATATGAGGCCTTCATAGTAATTTAAATTGTTGAATAAATCAATTACGCAATCAATATAGTTAACATGTCGCGTTGAGTTATATTATGCAATGTCAGCTGCGGGGATTTACGGAAGCGAGTTAACCTTGTTTGATAGTTTTCTTGCTGTAAGCTAAAATTTTATTGCTGCTGGGTCGCTGAACGTATTTGTTTCCTTTTATAGCCTACAGGTGTCTTGAACAGCGAGATCTCCTTGAAACGCTGCAAATAATCACTTGCAAGCCAGGGAAACGACACTCACTCTCAAAATCAAGGAGATAGCAAAGTAAACTGCAGAGTAACAAGTGGGGCACAACGGTTCCCCACTTTTCCCGCTAGAAATGTTGGAACGGGTTACCGAAAGACTGCGCTATAATTTTGACTCAAGGTTGTGCTTGTACTGGTTTTCAATCGTTTGACCTGGCGAGAAACGGCACGGGTGAAACTTAAGCACGCTTTTCTTCCACTCATTTCTGGGCTTGTAACCAGGGCTAAGTGCCAATAATAGCACCCTAGGCGCCGTGTTACACAACTGAGAAAAAGTGGCCCCAACGAAAGGCAGACATAATAGACCATGGTAATGCCTTACCTTTTAACCCACATTACGGGACGAGATGTCCCAGGAAATGTAGCGCGTGTTCCGCAAAACACTTCTGAACGCCGTTAGTACGGGATGGCTTGAAATACTACTTTGTAGTGTGAGAGAAATAAAAAAAATCGAGAGGGTCGTTGCGGCAATGTGGATATGGCAAAAAATACTCCCGTTTTCCCGGGTAGCACGGGGAACAATACAGATTCTTATATCTTTTTTTATAACTTTAACAGCACGTTCAGGGAAAAAGACAGCTAATTTTAGGCACACGGTGATGTGGAGCAAAACACGTTCTTCAAAGAGCTGATTCTGGCAGTGATTGAAAAATTGTTTGCATGAAGGAGCAGCAAAAAGACAAAATGTCTAGTGGAAACTTACAACTGCTCTATTACTGCCAAGTATGGTTAAAAAAACTTGCCCGTAAAAATACAATAAACGTATACAAAAATTTAACATTGTCGCGCAGCATCACCGGCGCTTGTCCAAAACAGATTTTATTTTTGTAAGTACCACGGAATATTACTTTTCTGAAAAGTGGCTTCTTGGCAGGAGTAATATGCGCTTATGTGCGGGGCACGCCAGCAGTGCAGAGAAAACATTTTTGTTCTTTTCATCTTTGCAATATGACACACGCTATTTTAACAATATTTATAACAGATGTATGCGTATGAACAACACCCGTCATCTCTCTCCCATTTTTATGAAGCTTCTTGTTATACTCAATAACAACAGCGCACCGCTAACGTAACACACTGTACCAAGAGGGAAGCCCTCACAAATCTGCCCTGACAGATTTCAAAAACTGTGAATGGTCGAAAGAAAGGAAAACCCTCGTGTCCGCTGGTTGGGATGAACATGGCGACGACATATCACGGAAGGAGTGCGTTCAGTCGCAACACGCTCTCGCAATTACCTGCCTCGATAAACTCCTCAAATAAGATTACTAGTCCATTGCTTACAGCCAGACGTGCAGCCATATTTGTGTGAAGAGCGCAGGTCTTGCGTCAAGCGCAACGCATATCAGTTGCTGACGTGAAAGCGGTCTCCACACTTGAAGCGCTTCCTTACTCAGCCACCAGGGATCTAGTCTTTTTCATCTCGGGCTGAATAGTGTGGGGATTGTCAGCGAGGTGTTCGGGAGAGCTCACATTTAAAACAACGGGGGACTCCATTGGGCCTTCGTGGTTTCTCTCGGGTGTGCTAATCGAAAGATAATTTCTAATCTCGAATATGCTGATCGAAGGTGGTAGATTGAACCTATTGAGTTTCTTTTATTCTGACCAGTCGCGGTCTACATCGCATCTGCGTGAAGGTGGGCATATATTTAAGGGGCATATCTTATGCAGGGACGTGTTATAGTACTAGACAAAAAGTAATGATGAGCTACTCTGTTAAATTATACAAGAATGCCAACAGCTACGTCAAATTTATTTGTTTACTTGGTTCCAAACGAGGTAAATCTACGCTTATCTATTTAGTACTCGTGATAAGTCAAGATAAGCATCTTTGTATATTGTTTTGTGTTCAGGGTATAATTGGCGGGTAGCCTTGTGGTCATTTATTTTTTTATATTTGTATTTGTGTGGTTCAACGCATAGCTTTAGGTAAAAAAGTGTTTGAGTCTTGAGTCTTACCTAAACATTTACCCTTGGTAGTTTCACCCATAAAAGGTAGCCCTTTCAAAAAGACAACATAGAAATGAAATTATCCACATAAAAAATATGCGTGCCAGGTACGGCCCCACCCTTCCGGTATCAGCCTGAGGCCACTTGATGAAATTTGTTTTTCATCGAGCGGAGATGATCAGCCGTCCCCGGCACTGAGCGATTCCTACTTTCAACAGCTGTTCGGGAGGTATTCGTGCATTACGGTGTTTCAGAGGGGCGTTTCTGTGCCAGGAGGATCGTGCTGCAGAGTGCATATGATCGTAACTGCAAAAAAACTCAATCTAGATATGTCAAACGTCAAAGACTGTGGACTGGAACTGGGCGCGCGGGGTCGTATACAAGATTTTGTTTGCGCGAGTCATCATGCTCGGGCCTAGGGGTGGCTAAAATGCAGCTGAATAAACCAGGCAGCAAGGCAACGACATACGGACGCGAAACTATGAGCAAAGCGCTGTAGGCCGCTACTTGCAGACATCACACCACAAAAGTGACTTCGGTGGAATATCCACATTCAAAAGCACTACCTGAGAACAAAATGACCGCTATGTATTTCGAGCATATATAGAAAGCCAAAATTAGTATAAATGGTTCCCTCGGAACTCTCCCGCACTTTTACATGGACGAACAGCCCTTCAGGAGTGACCGCTGATACGACGTCACCCCTTTCACCTCCAAAGCTCATAATGGTAAGTGGTAATGGTTAGTTTAGATCATTGCGATTGGGCATCCCGCTCAAGGCTTATCTTTCGGGTACTCGAATATAGACATAATTCTGAAGTTGTGCTAAAGGAAGTTTTTTAAGTACTTGCGAACGAAAATAGACAGAAAACTTGCGTTAGCGGAACTTTTCATGCGGACACGCTCTTGGTCAGAGCTGGTGCTACGTGATGAGGCTATGACGTTGTGCCACCGAGCAAAAGGACGCGTGTTTCATCTAGGCCGTGGTGGCTGCTTTTCACATGAAGGCGAAAATTTCAAACGCTGATATTTCTCCTTCTAAATGCACGTGAGAGAATTGCTTGCAGTCAATGTGGAGCACTTCACCAAAGATAGTCGCCTAGCCTAAGGTTACCGTTCAGTGTGTTAAGCTGAAACATTTGAAAGAAAGAAAAACTTTTGAGTTTTATTTCTGTTATGTACGCGTTGCGATGACGAAAACAAACAGCAGAAAGAGGAAGAGGTTCTCTGGTAACACAACCAGCGTGCACGGCGCTGGCGTTTAACACGGAGCCTGCCTCAAGAGCACTGGTTCTAAGTCTCACCCAAGTGCAGCCGTCGACTGACCCTAATGGTATTATTGTGATCGTCTTCACACCCGGTGCGGCTAAAGCCTATGGTGAACGCGTGCGGAAAACCACGAACGTCGAAGTACCGCGAAGAGGAAATTTGCCGACATACGTGGTGGCCGCAAGCAAGTTATTTTATAAATGCTTTGGTTGTGTCGATACCAGGGCTTTTTAAAGTAATATGCGGGGACGTTCCCGAAGTATCTACATTTATGGGCGTTGTGAAGAGAAAGGGGAATACAAAAAACAACTTCTGGGTTTATGCACTTTTTCAAATTTCTATATTGCTGATACGAAAAAACCGGCCAACAGCTATGGTTTTTATAAAGGCAATGACATGTAGGTCGCAAAATGATGCCACATGGCACAATGCCCTTTGCAACACAAAGCATAAGAAAAAACAAAATAAAAATGAAGGCCCCCTTCAAAGCGTCGGCTTCCTTACTACAGCAGGAAGGAGGGTTGGCAGAAGTCCTATGGGCTCTGGGTGACAGACTAGCCACACCACCACCCCCAGCTGAATGACTGCTTTACCCTTCGTCGTGCACATCGGTCGGGTGTGGTTTTGTGGCCATGCTCTCCGCCCTCGTGCGGTTTTGTCGCAGTGCTATTCTACACTCTGCTGTTTTTTGCATGCGAGCTTGTTGCTGCCCTTTTTTATTGCTGTGCTGCACTGAGGCATTCGCCTTTGCTACGGGCTGTTTTGACGCCGTGCTGTACGCTAGGTGCTCTTTTCTCTCGTCGCCGTTTTTCCGTGCACTTCTGTCGGTATACCTGGTCCAAATCTCAACCGGTAGAGAGGTTTTAGATGTGGAGCATCTCATGCTCAGGGCTGTGTCCCTCCATCCCTAGCCGTAGTCATTGTTGTCCGCCGTCGGCACCCCCACTGCGCATGCCTGGCCAGGCACCACTGATGATGATTGTGAGAGGATGCCCCTAGGCATTTGTCAACCAAAGAATGCATCACGAGATAGCTTCGCGTTACACCACCATCGTCATTTTCCCGTAGGGGAACTGTTGGAGAACAAGGAGAAGAGATAGATAGATAGATAGATAGATAGATAGATAGATAGATAGATAGATAGATAGATAGATAGATAGATAGATAGATAGATAGATAGATAGATAGATAGATAGATAGATAGATAGATAGATAGATAGATAGATAGATAGATAGATAGATAGATAGATAGATAGATAGATAGATAGATAGATAGATAGATAGATAGACAGACAGACAGACAGACAGACAGACAGACAGACAGCAGACAGACAGACAGACAGACAGACAGAGAGACAGACAGACAGACAGACAGATAGATAGATAGATAGATAGATAGATAGATAGATAGATAGATAGATAGATAGATAGATAGATAGATAGATAGATAGATAGATAGATAGATAGATAGATAGATAGATAGATAGATAGATAGATAGATAGATAGATAGATAGATAGATAGATAGATAGATAGATAGATAGATAAGTAGATAGATAGATAGATAGATAGATAGATAGATAGATAGATAGATAGATAGATAGATAGATAGATAGATAGATAGATAGATAGATAGATAGATAGATAGATAGATAGATAGATAGATAGATAGATAGATAGATAGATAGATAGATAGATAGATAGATAGATAGATAGATAGATAGATAGATAGATAGATAGATAGATAGATAGATAGATAGATAGATAGATAGATAGATAGATAGATAGATAGATAGATAGATAGATAGATAGATAGCCACTGAGGGCCCTGATGATGTGGGCCGCCCGTTCCCGTTGCTCTCGGATACTCGTCGCAACAGCCAGCCACTCTCCGGTGTAATTGTGTTGTTTCATAGGGTTTTAGGGACACTCCCACAAAATGCGTTCCTGGGTACGGGGAATAACGCAGTTGTGGACAGAGTGAGACAGGGGTGAGATCTGGCGTGCGTTGGAATAGATGAAACCGAGTGGGTGTGGGCAGTGCCTATGTTTGCGCCTGCCGAATGATTACTTGCTCGCGACTGGTAAGCCCGGAATGTAGGGGTGGGAACTTGCGGCGTCTGCTTAGAATGTCTAAAAAGGTGCGGAGAGGAGGGGCAGGACAAGAATTTGTGTGGCGCTGGCTACGTTCCCCAAGCGCACGAAACAATTATTCTTATATAAACACCCGAGAAAGTTCCGGAAAGCACAGCTCAGCTGATAGCGTAGTGGTTACCGGAACACAGTGTATTACGCAGGCCGTGGATTCAGACGCCACCCGGCTTGCATATATTTTCTTCACTTTTTTCTAGCCTTCTAAAGCACCATATCTGGATGAAGAATAACTGCCCTCCGAAACATCATTTTTGCTTTCCTTGGAATCGCTGTTTTCGCCTTGCCCGTAAAATACATGAATTTTTCATGTACGTCAAGTACTTGAATTTCCTGATACGACGCAAGGAATGATTGCCGTGAATGGTAATATTGAAGTTATCACCAAATTCTCGCCAGCTCCGCCAGTCACGTGTAAAGGTCAGATCTGCAGCATGGGCAGCGCGAGAAAGCCTGTGCTAGTGACAACGGGTAGGTCCCCCAGCTGACGCATGGGGGCGCCTGAGGCTTCGTTCAGGTAATCTCCCATTCAACGATGGTCGGCGACCGCGTGGGAAGCAACCGTGGACCTCCTCGTAAACTGGACACGTGTATGAATGACCACAACAGTGGCGTCATACTGTCGGGAGGCAGCCACATCGGCATCAAAATCATAATCGCAGAGAACCTCCTCTATCTGATGGTCAAGGAATTTTATTCCTTTATACCACATGTAGCGATATTCCGAGGCCCCAGAATTGCAATGGTGGGCATGGCCGAATCCAAAAGCACAAATTCGATGGCAGGAAATGGTTTCGTTATTACGATATATTTTGTCGTGATTTGTGTTTTTGCCCGTACACACCCATATATGTCGTCTAGAAGGCTTAGGTAGGTCTTTTCTATTCGCTGATGTTTTAATGTTTTTAACTCGGCCGTGTGTGTACGGAACCACACACTTTCTCATAGTCTATATGCAAAGTAGTGGAATAAGTGTATACTGCGGATTTTTCGATCTTTTGATTGTCAACATGTACGTCATTCATTCTTGAGTACCCTTTCATAAACGCAGCCTCCTTTTTGTGTTGTTTGGAATCCATGCTGTACCCAAAGCGGGTAACTGTTATTTCGATACTTATCCTGTAATTAAATTACAGTTCGCTGATGGGTTTGTAATTCCTATGGTCCTTTGTATGTTTTTTATTAATCAGAAAAGTGTTGGCACTTTTCAGGGTATGGGCGCTTTTTTATCGTCAGGGTTTAAAAAGATAGTGCAATGAGCTTTTCCAGTACAATATACCATCCCGCTACTTTCCTATTTTAACACTATAAAAGCTATTCTTACTACCTTATTTGTTACTGGTGGGACTCCGCAATTTGAGCTTGAAGTCTCATTCCTTTCCCCTCATCTAACGGCACTGGCATATGTCCTCGTGTTCAATCGTTCAGCGGCCATTATTATCTCATCCACTTTCTGCTTTACGTTAGCCTTGAACGTATATTTTGTTTTTTTCTGATGGTTAGTGTCCTCTTAGTTGTGTTCAAGCTTCCTACTAGTTGGAGCATTTTATCGATTCATTCCGTGTTATGTGCACAACTGTCGTTTCCTTTACTTCTGTTATCAATTGAAAAAAGCTCTGCTAAATCAACGTGATAAACCGCACTTGACACTTTCATGTTCTCATGTTTTGCAATTAGGTCGTCATTTTTTTTATTACATTTCCCCTGGCTAAAGTATCTTCATCCTGGGTTAGAAGCGCGGATTTTGAACTGAATAGTTGCTTTCATCTCCTCATTCATGGCTCTGACTCTCTTCTTGCTGCCCGTGTAACGGCTCACACATTAACTTCTTCATTTTATATTGTACCCTACTCGGCATTTAACAATCCTATGATCGCTCCACCGAGTTTTCCGTAGCACCTTTACATTCTGTACAATATCTGGGCTGCCACTTAAGCTGTAGTCAATGGATATTTTTTTCTTGTTTCACGTAGACTTTTCGATGTGCACTTTGTTATTTTGTTATTTTAACAATGTGTCCATCAAGCACTCGTTATTTTTCTCTGCAAATTCAATCAGGGTATCGCCTAGGTTTTGGGAATTCTTAATTCCAAAGTTTCCAACCTACCTTTATCCAGTTTGCTTTTTATCAACCTTTTTGTTATTATCTGATCACAATCGTGAACTGTGGTGACTCTTGAAGCCATACACAATTTCAACTCGGACGTGGAAATACCTGGTTACGGCTTCAAGAGTCGAAGCTTGTTGTGAGAGCATACGCTTTTACCTAATTCAAACTGCATTTCACATTTAGCTTGATCCCAACGGCTGCGACTATTTCGTTCTTGCTGAAGAATTTTTCTTCTTTAGCTGCAACTTATTTCTGTATACCGAATCACACCGCGTGTTCTTTTTTCTTTCGGTGTCCTCAGTAGCCCGAAACATGCCCGCTAGTCTGCTTCATATAGGCCTCTCCTGTTCTTCTAACTTCGCCGAACGATTTAATATTTCATCGAAATTCTGATCTCCTGTATTAGTACACCTGAGATTCCTTTGCTAGACATGGCTCCCGAATTCAACATTGCAAGGGTCAAGTTCCAAAGGTGGCCTATCTACGGTGCAGCTGCTAGGCACTGAGGGCCAACATTTGCTTTATTCTGTCATAGGAGGTGCTGGCCTACTACTGCACCAGTGTGGCCTGATCCTTTACTGATGAGAGAGTGCTTTTAGAGTACCACGAGCCTTCGCAGCATGATTAAACCCATCTATTTCAGCCTCTCAGGATTCCGGGAGTGCTTCTTTCGTAATAGGCAGCACTCCATACCTGCTTACATTGTGCTCAGACATCAAGAAAAAGAAGAAATAGTCGAGAGTTAATCAGGGCGAGAAAGAGAGTGAGAGAAGCAAATCTCGAGTATGGCGTTTCCTCACAGACGGCAGTAATTTCAATGGCAGAGTGACAACTATTCGTAAAATTTCTATTTTTTTATTTCACTGCAAGTTAAAGGAATATGTAATGAGTTCATGGTACTGTGACGTACGACAGTTTCCTGGTGCCTCTAAAGTGTTTCGTTAGGTAGCATCTCTTAGTTTGCTTACTTGCAATGTCCCTTTATGCTCACGCATAAATTGTATTCGCCGCAATTTCGCCTTTAGTAGCGCATAAGACAGCTAAAATAGCTTTGATTAAAGGGTATTGACAAGGGCTACTTACGCAATATTCAGCGCGTGGAGGGTTTAGAATCTGCAAATAAGAAGCGCAAAAAAGTTCAAATATTATTGAATTACAAGAAAACAATTGCCCCTGCACAAAATTAGGCCTATTTCATAAATTGTGAAAATAGAAATATTGTGTGCCTTGCACTCATGGTACATTTTGGAAGTGTATTGCTCGCCCATACGGGATATGTGTTTCCTTTAATGTAAACGCGAATAAGTTCAGAATAAAGATACCATAATCACAAGCAATCGTGTGTATCAAGGGCCAGGAACCTCTACACATCTAGAGAGCGAACTCTGAACGCACTGCCTAAGTTTCGGCCGTGCAGTGTTCTGGAAACGTGATGTGCGCACACAGCAAAAGCAACGTGTCAGCCAAGAACGAAGGAATGGATAAAAGTGGGAATTGGCACAAATGAGGGGGTGCCTGTTAAGGCGGCATTTTTGCGGGTAGACGATTTGTGGCTATCGCTGTCTTTCACACCGGAAAAGCTTCGTTGGGATGATGCCCGACCTTAAAAATCTGATTCTCTGGTACCTTTCTACTGCTTTGTGTGCATTATTAGGGCTGAACATAGAAGATGATATTACAGCACTGAAACTACGTGGATTAAAAAAATTTGGGGTTTAATACATCAGCTGTCTGTGTCGGTTCGCTCAATTCATATTCGTGTGAGGCTCAATTATTCGCCAGTGGCCTTTGCTTCGCCTGGCCAACGCTCATCTGTTTAACAAGCTTACCTCTTCACTATCTCCGATAAATATTACACAGTTTGCGCAATTGTCTTGGAACAGCGCTAGCATATTTACTAGAATGTAAGCTATTTCAAAAGGCCACAGGTTGATCAATTGGAGATAGTAGAGCGAGAATTGAAGGCTATTCACCTCAAGAAAACGTCCGAGCGGCCAAAAAACAACTAAATACCGATGGCGCAGAAGGCCCAGCCGCCGCCTTTGGTGATTGATGTAACCCCTCTGATTATCCGTGAATTCTTCCGGAATTAAGGGTAATTTGTCCGCTGGAGATGCCTGTGTCCGGCTACAAGTATGGCACGTATATTCACTGTAGCAAGGCCATATGTTATTATTGCTGGCAATGCTGCGCTTGTTTTTGTCGTTATTTCTTGAAGTGCGTGAGATCAAACAATATAGCAAGAGTGTTTTATTGCAGCTACATTTTCACTGGTGTAGTTACAACAGGAACGTGCAAATCACCAGTTGCTGACCGATGCGTGCAATCCTGGAGGGGAAGGTTTGCCGGTAGGAAGGCTTCACGGGTGCGAAGCCTTATCGACCTAACGTTTGACATAATTTTCTGGTCAAGGGACATTCTCACCTTGATGTTCCCCGGCTGACCGTTGCCAAGCTGTTAAGCAACACGGCTGAAGCGCTCGTGTGAGCCACCAAAAACGTGCTGCCGGTCATCCGTCATCGACATTCAATGACCTGGCGTGTTAACAGTGTTGAACTATGCCGCTACTTGAAAATAGCCGTTCAGCGAAATCATGGGCTCTAAAGAGCCAACTGACCAGCGGTCGTGCTGTCAATAGCATTGCTTGGCTTCCCGCACTTCAAGCTTCGGCGGCATGCCCACGCCGCATTATCATGACCTTTTTGTGGAGTGCTTGACAACGCTGAAGACGTCTTCAACAAGCCACTTGAGCAATATTACCACAAAGGGATGCAAGAAGTCTTACTGGTAGTGCGACATCGCCAGGACAAATGAGGGCTACGACCCACGGCGTATTTCCACGGGGAGCAACCTGACGCCCTCTTGCGATGGAGAGGAGCGGGTCTCTCGTTTGTGGGTGTGTGGGTGTGTGTGTGTGGAGGGGGGGTGGGGGGGGCTCCAATATTTGCCATGAAATCTGTGATTTCTGAGTCCTCACGTCAGCCGAGAAATAGGTTGAAGGGGAACGAAACAAACGAGCCAATTTAATCTCTCGCGAGCAGGAGTGCACTGCTCGTTCTCTGATACCGAGATGCAAATACTTGTATATAAAGTTTTCTTCTCCGTCAACTTCGCTATCATGACTGCCCCGGTACTACACCAACGTCGGTCCGCTTCGACCACGCTACCCTGGTTCGCAAAATTGAAAACAGCGGTGGAAGTCGCTACAGTGAATGGCAGCTAGGTGGGATCGGCCAGCGTCGGCATCTTGGTAGGGTAAGTGCCTGAAGTTCTACCTCTCGTATTGCCAGAGGTTGCTATTGCAGTGCGTGCGTTGTAGGTTTTCACTGTTTGTCACTGGTTAATATCTTCTTGTAGCGAGTAGGCGAGGGTAGACTATTGGGGTGGAGTATCACGATGGACAGGTTAAGAGTGCGGGGCCTCCTCGAAGTTTGCGTGGAGTGTGGTCTGTGGTCTTTCTGCTGGCCCACAAAGCGTAAAAAACATATCCTTGAGCTAATGGAGGCCGATAAGGTAACTGTAGAAGAAGCCCAGGAAACGTATGAGGACATTCAGTAGCGGGCTCGACATGACAGCCTAGTGCGGCGAAAAGAGCAGGCTCAATGTGACAGCCAACCGCGGAAAAAACAGGCGAAAATTAGGGCCAGGGAAACAGCTGCCGAGAGAGCGCTTGAGCTCAAGATGAAAGAGTTGGAGTTTCGGATATCCATCGACCACTCTGCTACATTCTTACAGGACCCCGCGAGCCTAAAAATCAGAGACCTTCTGCAGACGTTGAAGGTTGGCGAGGACATCGCTGGTTTTCTTGTGAATTTTGAGTGCACGTGCGAGAAGGCAGGATTTTAGCAACCTTTGGCTCCAAAACTGTTGGCACTACTACCGTGTTGTGTCAAGAATGTAATTGGGCGGTTTAGTAAAGAGGATGCGAAGGTGTTTGACACGATCAAAGCAGCTCTCCTGAGTAGTAGCCACAGCCTGTCGGCAGATCCCACAGCGTTAGCTAAACCCGCAGCTGTGCATATCGCGAAACGTTAGCTAGATCCGTAGCTCTGCCGCTCGAGTGTGCCGTGATTCCCAAAAGAAAGAAAAAGAGGAAACCTAAAAACAATCAAAAATGAAAATTCAAAGCGAGAACGTTAACCCTCTCACTTTGCTGCATTCAGCGATAACATGGCCAGAATTGGCAGTGCAAAATGAAAACTCCGACATCTCAGGGAAAAAAAGAGGCCGCTCCCTAGCCGTCACAAACGCCGAAGCGCACTACGCCAGAAAGGGCAGAAGGGGTGACTAGTTTCTGCAAAAATTCTCGGAGAGCTAGGGAGAAGTCGTTTCGCGGCAAGTGTGTTGACCGCCGACGCGTTCGTCACGGTCGGCTTCCCATTCTTCTCTGGCTTCCCTTCACTTCAGTACTCTCCGCACGCGAGCCGCGTGTTTTCCCGTTCAGTGTCAAAGACCTTCTCTGTACAACGTTCAGTGTACTTTGCAAATGATGAGCAGGGCCGGTCGGCCTATGTGGTGGTGTCGTTTCGGCAGGCTACACCCGGAAATGTTTGTTTGGATAAGGGCTTGGGATGTTTCCAGGGATTCAGACGAATCCTCAGGCACGTGAATAAACTGCGTACTTTACTTATGTAGTAGTGTCAGTCGTGTTAACCGATCTTTTGTAATACGGAGGAAGTTAAGCGTCTGTTTCTTTTGGTTATCAGTGTGTCGATCGTCGTGTTTTAACACCGCATAGTTATTGTTTTTCTTGGAGTTGTAGAAGTTGTTATTGTTCGTGATCGAACTCACCGGGAAGTAAGCGAAAAGTATTTTGTATTGTTAGAGAAGGTTTTAATGCGCGTGACCTAACATTGGGTAGGTAAACCTTTTGTTCGGCGTTAGAAAAGTAGTTATTGTTCGGGATCGAACACAGCGTAAGGTTGGCGTATTATGAGTGTAAGTTTGTCTCATCCTGATGGACTGTAGGAGGTTGTTCGATCTAAACACCGAAAGTGTGCCTGTTTAGTACTACGTGTTTTTGGTCAGTTCGTGTTTTGAGGCATTGGTATGTGCCCGTTTGATTATCTTGCGTACTGATAATGCCAACGCAATTTTATGGTTCATTGTAAAGAAGAGAAGCTACAGATTACTCTTGATTGATGTACCGAGCTCTGTGAGGTAGTTATCTCTAGGTTATCTTTCAAGCAAACGTTCGTAATATCTGCGGGTTCTCATGTTATGAAAGGTTTTATTTTTGAATGTTCGTGTGCGAAATGTTATGTTTTTAAGAGTCGTTTAGAGTAATACTTTGTTTTGCTGTACGGTCGTATAGGTTTCGTAGTTTCGATTTTTGTGATGTATGCTGTGGCGAACGGCATAGGTTTTCCCGGTTGCCCCGTACAGCAATTGCAGCTAAGAAGGCTTGACAAATGGTCATGAACAGAAAGGGGAATTCTTTTCGAGTTCCTGTTGGCTTCTTCGCTCATTTGCGTCATCTGCCTCATAAAGCTCCTATAGCCCATTCATGATTATTTTGCACTGCTGTAGTTCTTGTTTCAACAACTCCCGATATTCAGGGCAGATACTGAACTTGTGCCACGAGATGACGGTTTTGATTCGTTTCGAGTGTTGTAATATTTTGAGAGGTCAGTAATTGTTTTTTATTCAGGTCTGATTGTTTTGTGAGCTCTGATTTTTTTTTTTATTTCTGGAGGTCTGATTGCTTTGTGAGCTGTGTGAGCTAGCTATCTCTAGGTTACGTTTCAGGTAAACGTTCGTACATCTGTGGGTTTCCACGTTATCACAGGTTTCATTTTCGGAAGTTTACGGGCCAAATGTTATGTTTTTAAAATAGTCGTTAAAAGTAATACTTAGCTTTGCTGTACCGTGGTATCAGTCTCGAAGTTTTGAATTTTGTGCTGTATGCTGTGGCGAAAGGCATGTTTTCCTGGTTGCCTTGTATAGCAATTGTAAGTAAGTTGACTTGACAAATGGTGATGGGCAGATTGGGGCTTTTTTTAAATTTCTGTAGGATTCTTTGCTCCTCTGCATCATCTGCCTCATAGAGCTCCTATAGCCCATTCATAATTCTTTTGTACTGCTTCAGTCGTTGTTTCAACAATGCCCCAAATTGAGGCTTAATACTAAACTTGTGCCACGAGATGACCGTTTCAATTCGTTTCGAGGGGTGTAATAATTCTAGAGGTCAGCAATTGTTTTGTTATTAAGGTATGACTGCTTTGTTATCAACACTGCTCGCGGGGGGGGGTCGAGGGGTTTCCCGCATCGAGCGTGGTCCGACAATGGTTATCCTGTCGAGTTCCATTGCTGCAGCAGCCTTGTGTTTTTGCTTTCTGGGGGTTTACGGAGGAGACAAGAGAAACAAAGCAGTACTTCTGAGAACTCAGTCTCTAGCCGTGGATGAACCTGGTGACTACTCGCATCGTTTCAGCCGAGTGGCGTTGAGCCGCTCGTCATCCTGATGCATTGTCTCACGGCCGGGGTACTGTTCAGATTCTGTTACGCAACCCGGCGTCAGGTGCTCGGTTGAACCACAAAAACACCGCCTATTGGTCTTCCGCAATCGACATCCACGACCCGGCGTGTTCACAGTGGCGAAGTATGCGGCTACTGGCCAGTAGCCTTTAGATCTTTCCAACTAATACCCTTCCGTCCCGCGCACACCTTTATCACGTATACCCTCTATGCCCCCACCTAATCACCTCTATGCTTCCACTGCAGAGATGTCGACACCATCTGCCACGCCATGTTCGTGTGCCCCCGAAACCCTTTACCCCTAATCCCCTCTGTTGATCAATGAGAGCCAGCGTAGGGCGGCTCTCACCCCACGGTCCAGAAAGCCTTGGTGGAACATGCTGCCCAAGTCACAGCTGGGCTGCGCCGAATGGTCACCACCCGCCCCTAAATTGCATACTGCAATAAAGTTTATTCGTCCGCAGGAAACTTGTTGCGCCTCAAGCACTAGCCGTCCATCGGCGGTGCTGACAATAGCATTGCTTGGCACCCCGCTTTGCAAGCTTCGGCGGCGTGATCACGCCTCACTTTCATGCCCGTTTTGTGGCATGCTTTAGGACGCTGGAGACGTATTCAACAAGCCACTCGAGGAATAGTACCACAGAGGGATGCAAGACCTCTTCATGAAAGTAACACAACATCGCCAGGAGAAAGGGGGGCTCCGACTCACGGAAGATTGCCGCGGTGGGTGAAACCTAACGGCCACTTGTGCAGGTGAGGAGCTGGTCTCTCGTGCGTGTGTGTGCGCGTACGTGTTCGGTCGTGGGGGCGCTTCTATCATTGCCATAAATATCGGTGATTGGTGCTTCCTGTATTGGTGCGCCAGTATAATATTTGCAACCAGGTTTTCAAAATGTCATTATTGCATCACATGTAATTAAACCAGATACCACTTGAAAAGTCACAATTGAGAAAAAATGTGGTTTTAAAAAGTTAAACAAAACAAGCCCAATTCCATTTCACACAGTGAATTGATGAACCAGAAACACAAAATACCGAAAAAGCAAAAATTCATTAAACATGAAGTCATTTTACTAACCAAATTGTGCCATACCAATGGGTACTACTTGTGCCTCAGTGCATAAGGAATATTTGGAATGTGAAGATAACCCGTGATAAGAACCCTCTGTTATACCATATGTTTGCACATCATGGATTACAGGCACATGGTGCTTTGTGGATATAGCATACTTGCTAAAAATATCTTGTAAAAAAATCTCCATTACGACGTAACATCTAACTCAAATAGGCCATTCATTATGGAAAAAATGTCTGTCTGTATTTAGACTTATTCATTCAGCTTAGGTCATAATTGGAAGTTGAAGTGTAACCATGAAGCAAAAAAGCACTGATTTTTGCAACAGCTTAAGACAGGATGGACTAGGTGTTCATGATTTCTGGTGGAAGTAAATACAGCTTATGAGATGAGGGAACCAAAAACAGTAACAATTACTCCAGTCTCCCACAAATACGTGATAGTTTGAAGCACACAGGAATGCCTGGTGTATAAAGGCTCCTCAAAGTAAAATTAGGGCTACAAAACAAGTCGATGTTGAAGACCAGCAATAGCAAATTATTGCAATCGACTATACCATATTTTTCAATGGGATGGCTAACGTGTTCATGATGTTTTGTGGAAGGGGCATGTTGTTGTTATATATCCGGGAACATAAACATTTATTTCATGGCCAAAAGGCTTCGCCCGTCTATACCTTGATTTTACAAAGAAACTCGTGCCGTGTGTATAATACTTTCTTCTTATGGCATAATGAACAGAGCATAATTGGAAATTGAAGATAGACCACAATGCAAAAGAGCACTAACACTCCCATATTTTTTTTCAGCATGGCCCACACGTGCTTAATGTCTTGCGCATGTTGTATGGTCCCCAAGAAAATCTGGTAATATTAAAACTACACCTTACCACCAAACTTGCACTCACGTTTACCATCAGCTCAGTACCTATAGCGTCACGTGTGTGTAACTGATTACCCAAACAGCCTTGGGTGTGGGGAATATTGGAAAGTTGGAATCAATCCATGACGCAAAATAGGACATACCTATGCCATATTTTTGCACGGTACGGCCTGCCTGTGCATTTTGTCTGGTGAACGGGCATGAACCATCAAGATATTTTGGAACAAAATCACCACCAAAGCTCATTAAATATACTATGATAATTCGAAGGAGAGCCTGCGGTGTGTATAATGCCTCATCTGGGGTAAAACACTCTCTAGGAATTTTTTCATGGTTCAACATATTTCATAACGCAAAAAACACTTAACTATACTATATTGTTAGTAAAATGTACTGGTTATGCATGGATTCTCGGAGAAATGGTATTTTCGAGAAAGTTAACTAATGATAACGATTTTATTAAAACATGCCGTGAGATGGCACAGGGATTTTTTCTTGTGTACGGAGGTTCATCGAGAAGGCTCACTTGTAGAGGATGTTTGCTAATTATTAACAAACGGTATTGCATAAGACCACCAAACTATCCCGCATCTCAGAATATAGGGTACCCCATGAAAGGAAATGATGTCTAAGAGCATTGAAGAATATAGAAATGGCCAATTCCCCACGTAATCATACACAAATATGCCGTGAGTTTACGCACCAAAGAGCGCAATATGTATTAGGGCTGATCTATGTGTTATAATACCTAGGTGATAATAGGTTCCTTGACAAAACCCTCAAAAAACGAAACTGGTCCATAAATTTCGCGGAATGACACACTCCTGCATGGTGGCTCGTGGAAGAGGCGGCGTGTTTGATAAACAAATCTGGGAACATACAAACTACGAAAACCGCTAAAAATGAAACTGTATTACGCCATGGTTTAACACAAGAACTGCTGTTTGCTTATGACGGCTGTATATTCAACATAACTCATAGGACATATTTGAATGTTGTGAGATAAGCGATTACAGAAAAGAGCACTGAAATATGAAATATAGTCTACGCGTTAATAATGCCTACTATAGTGAGGACGTAGCTTAAATGATCATGATAATAGAATTTTTTGTGTGCCAAATAACTTAAACTAAAGAAGTCCTGACTTTGCGCAAAAATGTCAACCGTGTTATAAAGTGTCGTACACCCGACATGTTGCTAGGGGCATTTGGAAGGTGACCTTAAGGTGAAATGCAAGCCACCGCTCAATTATGCCAAAGTTTTTTTAAGCTGGATTGCTTAGGCATGCCGGTTGAATCACGGAAATGCATGTTGCCAAGAGGAATGTACCCAAAGAATCAAATGCAAGAATGTCACGAATTTACACTGGAACGCGTTCCGTATGATTGCAAGCTCATTCGAGTAGAATATTTTATGGTGATATTTGGGAGTAAAAAAAAGTCGCAACGCAAAGTAGCTCTAAACTCTACATTACCTGCAGCGCGTTTGATGACGCCTGCTTGGTGTCTCGTGGAAAATTCATGTTACCAAAAGGGATCTTGGAACATATAAATTACCGAAAACGACAAGAAATAACTGTCAATTATGCGATGCTTTAGTTCTAGAAAACGCATTGTGGGTATGATGTGTCTTGTATGTAATGTATTGCCTAGGGGTATTTTGATGTTTACGTTACGCTATGCCTACGAAGCACCCACAAAAATTGGCTACAATGCACGCTGTGAAGGTGGTTGGAAAGCAAAAGTATAAACGACACCTTCAACAAATGTACATCCGAAGTCATCTGATTTCACACAAGCGGCTATACCAAGATTGAAACGAGTCATTCGGACCCGCCGCGGTGGCTCAGTGGCTAACGCGTTGCGCTGCTGAGCACGAGGTCGTGGGTTCGATTCCCGGCCGCGGCGGCCGCTTTTCTGATGGAAGCGAAAAGCAAAAACGCCCGTGTGTAGGAGATTTCGGTGCACGTTAAAGATCCCCAGGTGGTCAAAATTAATCCGGAGCCCTCCACTACGGCGCGCCTCATCGCATGTGTTGCGTCGGCGCGTTAAACCCCACAATCAATCAATGAATCGAAACGAGTAATTCTGCGAGCCGTTATCTGGGATTCGCTGGGGCAGCGTCCAGAATGAAGCAGCGTCGGCCACGGCAGGGCTAGAGTAACGGAAAGCCGCGGGAGCCCAGCCATGCATCGGCAGAAGCAAACGAAGAGGGGCGTCTTTCGAAGGGTGATACAGCGGAACCCAGCCATCATGACGTGCCACCTGATGGCCACACCACCGTGCGAAGCAAGAGGAGACGCCAAAAAAACTCGGCAGGTGAGCCTAGTGATTACGTTTATACCGATTTAAAGTAGTTAGATATGTAAGTTCAGAATTGCGGGAAATCGATGACAAATTTACAAACGTCATTTATCGTACCGAGTTGCTCCTTTTACATTTTGTACTTTCTGTCAAAACACGATTAAACTGGTATTCGGCAGTTTGGAAAGCTGAGGCCTATTCGTGGCAAGTAGTGCGCAAAAGGTAGCGTTTCTTTGTAGCCAGATGTCTGTATGTGGTCTCTACATTTTGCTTTCCCGCCCTGCCACCCAATACGTATCGCATCGTTTCCGTATGAGCACCAAATTTTGTCGTGCCCATGTTGCCCAGGGGGTCCCTTCTAAAGAGTTAATGAAGCCGGGCGAAAGAAGCGCGCAATGACGCGAAGCTCCGCCAAAATATGCCCAAAACAACCATTGCTGAAGCAGACGTGATCCCGCCTGTGCGGCCGCCCCTGTGACCAGGCACGTGGGCTTGCAGAATGCTAGGAAACCATTCGCCACGCCATCTACACTATTACCCGCCCCCTACTGGCCGCGTTTTGAGTTTTTAGTCCCGTACTCCACGAAGGAATCGTTGGCTAGTAGAGGTAGAAAGATTAGTTTTTAAATGCAAATTTGCCAATGACGGCTTCCGCGTGCATGGTGTCTCGTTTTGTGGTGTCTCACAAAATATACTTATAACGCTTACAATTCTCACTCAACAAGCGGTGGTTTTAAAATATGTGCCATGTCCATATTGGCTCATGAGGGTGGCCTAATCCCTATCAGTTATTGGGAAGTTAAAGCTAATTTATAACGCAAAACAGCACTCACATATTCTAATAGTTGGTAAGATGGACTACACGTGCGTGATGTCTCGTGGAAGGTAAATGTTCTTTGAAGAGATCAGAAAACACAATAACTTCATAGGCCAAAATATGTTACAGACAAGTGCCATATACTGACACAGTTATGAGGGCCGTGTTTACATGGGATATTCTTTGTGTCATATTTCCAAGTCGATGTTTCGGAGTTAAAAACAAGGTACAACCGAAAGACCAGTGAAATGAGCAATATTCTAACGCTCAATAGCGTATTTGTGCATGGTGTGTGGTAGAATGGCACGTTCCCAAAGTGATCTGAGAACATCTAATTTATTCGTAACGCCAAAAAACACACTCAAATAGGCGACAGTCGTACGCCAAAAACCATGCCACGAGTACAAATGCTCATCTGTCTCATTGCATGGGGGATCTTTCGCAGTTGAAGATAAATCAAGACTCACAAGAGCACTCAGTCATGACCAATTTTATTCAAGAAGCCCTTAGTATGCATGGTAGCTTGTTAAATTAACAAGTGGCCAAAAACAACATTGGAAAATCAAAAGATTTATTGCACAGTAAAATGCCTCTGAAAGACGCCTTGTTTTAATAAGGAAACTGTGCCATGTTTACGAAGCTCATTCATTCGGCGTATCTTATAGGGGATATGGAGAAGTTGATAATATGCAATGGCGCAAGGAGCACTCAACTATGGCATATCTTTATGTAGGATGGATACGCCTGCACGCTGTGTTCTGTAGGGGCTTGTAGCCTAGAAAGTTTGAAAGGAAAAATTACCCATTACGCAAGAAAACCTCATTGAAATACAGGTATTCCGTAACTTTAGGCAATAAAGCGTGCCCTGTGTGTAAAGGTTCATTCGTGTGGCACATTGTCCAGGATATATTTAAAATTGGAGATAAATATAACACAAGAGAGCAATAAACAAAGCCAGTCATTTTTACAGTAAGGCCAACGCGTCCATGGTGCCTCGTGGATGGACTAGTATGCCTAAAGGATACGGGAAAAGAAATTCCCGGTAACGCGAAAAAAACCCACACAAATATGTCGCGATTCTAAAAAGCTAATACGGCCATTGTCCAAAGTATTTGGCACAATGACTTGTATGTCCCTAGTGTATTTTGAAACAGGCACGTTTCCTTATGGGTGCTTCAGATCGCACAGAGAGCTAAGTGTAAAATTACCTATAAAGAAATGCCTTCAACTATGCTTCGATTTTAGGTGCTATGGCATACAATTACATGGTGTTTCGATCAAGTATCGTGTTTTCTGTAGAACTTCAGCAAAACTAAAATATCGCTCCGCCAAAAGAACTCCTAATTTTAACACAATTTTACACACGTGTAAGTTTTACATTATGGATTTATGACACAGTGTTGGTATCTGCAGGATCGGAAGATAGCTTCAATGCAAAAAATGAACTCAAATATGCTCTTAGTGCGTGACGATGCAGTTCACATCGATGCTGTCTTAATTGAGCAACATGGTCACTAGCAGATTCAGGTTTGGCAATATAAAAACTATGTAGGACCCAAACACGTTCAATTAAATCTGCCCCCATTTTACAGAGGATGATCCGACAAATGCATACACCGGCATGACTGCTTTATACACTGTAGAGATTTGCAGTAACAGGTGTAACAACAACGTAGATCAACTCACTTAATTATGTTCTAATTAAAGGAACGAAGGCCTCAGCGCCCGTTTCATATTGTTCAAGTAGCATGTTGACTAAATAGCATTTGCAAAAAGTGATTTATTATATCTAGAATTCCAACCAAACAAATCCTTACACACATTAGCTTCCCGTGTGTATATGGCTTCACTAAAGAGCCGTATTGCATAGAGGGAACGCAGCGGAAGAGAGAAAAATTATAGAAGTTAAGGCAAACAAAGAGTTGTTGTTGAGTCGTCACTGAGGTGGGTGGGTTCACCTCAGTCCAGGTGCCCTTTGGCATAGGCGCCAGCCATGCCACGGATGACCAGAAAGTTCCAGTTTGCGTTGAGCTGCTCAGTAAGCCCCACAACTGCTCAGGGAAGGAGAAGGAGGAGTTGGAGGAAACATTTATTGAGCAAAAGGGCGCAGTGAGGGGTGGTGGTCAGCTTCCTACGTCCATGAGGCAGATTAAAATTTGGGTTGAGCGATGAGGTGTGGCAGGTATGTATTGGTAGGAAGTATTGTCAGAGAGGCAGAAGTGACAGGTAATGTATTTTGGGTGAACGAAATTGAGTGGAGGTTCAACGGTTAAAATTGTGTTTTAAATGACTCAGAATTATCACTTTCTCCATATTTATTTTAGAGTGAGGGTGTGACAAGGGTAGGCGCATGTTGCGGTATTATTCCGGACGTCGTGGTGGCATGATGAAACAGCGGAAGCAGGGATGATACGGGTTAATAGCCTACAAGGCCAAAAATGTACGGGAATATGTCCTACTTTAAGGCAACAAGACGTACGAGGACAAAGGGTCTCGCTGAAGTACACCATCTTGTCTAAACATCTTTGAAAACAGAAATATTACCTATAACCAAGACGTCTACCAAATTGTGCGACATGTTGGTGCAGGCGACCATTCATTTTGTGTAGTGCCATAATTTTACAGAGGTCGGTGTGCCATGCAATCCTGGGTGAATGAATGAGGTATGTTTGGTTGAGATGTGTGGATACTATAGTTATTTGTATCACCAAACCCACGCTGAAATACGTCCTTATAGTAGACATGATGGCCTGCCTGAACATTGTGCCTCGTTCAAGTAGCATGTTCCCAAACTGGCCCGAACATATCACTCCAAGTATTCCAAAATTCATCTCTCTATATGTTAAAGTGGTGGCCATTCAGCGCATATCATATTGCTTGAAACCGTCTTGCGGAGTAGGGGTCTGCCGAATGTGAAATAAGGTATACCTCCAAGAAAAAAAACTTTTTGATGTGTGCAATAGTTTGTGCCTTGTTGCATAGGCGTACCCTGTCTTTTGATCAAGTAGCATGTTTACGAAACTGATTTCGCAATGAACAAATCCCAATGACACCTAGTACCTGATTGCAGAGGTTGGCGTGGGTCTGTATATGAGGTAACAGCTGTAGCATATTGCGTAGAGATCAACCTAACGCAAAAATTACCTATGACGTGAAAAAGACTGTGCCTTCAATGGCTCAGCTCTAACCACGATGGCCTACATGTATACGTTGTATCAGTATATCGGCATGTTGGCTAAGCGCTTTTGGCAATACAAAACAAATATTTAGTTAGAATTCGCTATAAACTTTTAAAAGCTTTACACAAGCGGGTGGGCCGCAAGCATTCTGCTCCTGGCATTTGGCACATTTTCCAGTAATTTGCGGCTCATAAAACGCGCTATAAAACAAAAAAAACGGCTGAATGATGTCCTTCTTTAGTCCACAATGCACTACTCGTAATGGTGTTTCGTTAATGCCGCTTCTTCCGCAACATGCCTTCAGAACGTGAAAGCTACGTAGTACACAAAGTATTCCCAGATAAATATAGCCACAATTTACACAGTTGGTGAGAAATATATGTAAAGTAGTTACAATGTCTAATAATGTAAAGCTCTGCGAAACCTGCACCCAAAAATTACACGAAGAACGCGTTTTAGTATGCACTAATTGTATCAGGGTAGCCATAGCATACATAATGTCTCAATCACTTGATATGTCTGCTACGCACTTCAGCAACAGGACAATAACGAATTCAACCCAAAATGACATTCAAAATTTGACACACTTCTTATAGATGGCCGTGTCACTTGTATACGGCTGCCCGAATGGGCCATACTGCGATGGCACCTACACAACGCCAAACTAGCTACCTACAATTGTTCCACCTACGGTTGTATCTACAGTTCTACCTTAATTGAGAATCATCATCATCGTTTTTCGAACAATACCGGCCTCGTATGGGCTCCTGCTTTTTAGTCTGTTTTTGGCTGCCATATAGACAAATCACCCCTAACATTGCAATATACAGCTCGGTAAAGCCACCACGAACCTGCCGGTACCACCCAAGACGACGTGCGGTCTAGCATTTTGATAAATCGCCACTGAAGCCTCAGCCACGCTGACGGCCGCGGCTAGGCCTACCACCGCCTAGCCCGGCTGCCGTCACCTCCGCGCCGGAGATACCGAACGCCGACTCGCCAATCACTCTCCACCGTGCAAGCTGAGCACCTTCCAGCCGCTCAACCAACCACCACAGGTGCAGTGTCCGACGACACAATGAATTTTGACCAGCTAAGTGGTAGAACACTGCCGCGAGACGACCCGTGACAACAAATACTACGAAAGCGGCATGACCTGAAACACAGCAAGCAGCCCTCGACTAGTAAGCAGCCATTTACCCAGCGCACGGGGCCAGCTCTCCGACTCCCCTAGACTGACAATAAGTCATATTTCCCCCCCGCTCGGGACTGATAATCTCTGACTGGCACGATCGGCAAATCACCCAAAGCATCCAACGCGCAAGTCGCATTCCTGAGCAAGTCTTCTTCGCGCAAGTGACGCTTCAACCACAAGCTGCCCGAAATCTTATCGTTGCCAGCACACCAGACGAGCCCTGCGTCGAAGCTCTGCGGAACATCACGACACTACAGCTTGGCGCAGCAACGTACGAAGTAGTGGCGTATCTGAAAGACATCCCGGGAACCGTTCCCGGCGTAATTCACGCCATCGATCAAGGCAGTACGAAAGATGAACGGCACACTATTATCACTACCACGGGGCCACGCGTCATCAGCGCCCGCATGCTAGGAGCCTCAAGCTCCGCAGTCATCCCCTTTGACAGTCTGCACGTACCCTTCTACGTTAAGGCGTACGGAATTCTCACGCGATGCCGCCCTTGCCGGCCAACCATCCAATGTTGCTCCATGTGTGGGTAACTCGGACACCGTCAAGATGTCTGTCCGAATCCTGACACACCAATCTGCGCGCAGTGCAACGTGAAGAATCCGGCCCCCGACCACGAGTGCGTGCCGACGTGTAAACTCTGCGGACTTGACCACCCGACCGCGAGCCGAGACTGCCGCAAGAAGATGCGGCCACCACCACCTTCTATCCGGGTCCGGGAACGAGGCCTCACATCGCCCGCAACAGCAGGCTACTTCTCGACCCACCAGCAGTGGCAAGCCCCAAGGACTCCACAACCACTGCGCCCGGTCTCCCCACACGGGAGCTGGTCGGCAGTCGCCGCTGTACCACCCACAGCTTCAGATCAATTCCCACCCCTCTCCCTTCATGTACCAAGTCCCAACCCACTCCTTCCACAGACTCCCAACATGCTAAACTAGAACAGGAAAACGCCCAACTCCGCGAGAAACTCGCCGAACACACTAAAAATTTATGCTCCTCGAACAGCACATAGCTCAGCTCCGTGCAAAAATTCCACTGTCAACACAAGCGCCCCAAGGCATAATACCAACCACTCCAACAGCTATAAGCGCCCTCATTCCAGCGGTTGTTTCATCCCAAGAAACCATACCAACCAATCCAACAACGGAAAGCACCCCCTTCCAGCTGTCGTTTCACCCATAATCGAGGACCTCAAACGCTACATACATAGACTTCTCTCGGACCTGAACGCGAAAATTCAAGTGGTTGACGCACGCGCTCCGCACTCGAAATTACACAGAGGAAAAAGCGCGTTGCCGCACTGGAAATTGCAAAGAGGAAAAAATTCAAAAACCCCAAACAAGGCACTCGCCCACATCCCACAGGGAGAACAGTACTGCTCAAAGATGATAGGGACATCCCTTTCCTCTCCGACTAAAGTCGCCACCCCACCTACCACCCTCGTACGGTAATGGAATTGTCGCTTATACCGTAGCAAGAAATCATCACTCCTTCATTTCACTCAACAACACCGACCCGATATCATCGCTCTACAAGAAACAGACACCACCAACGTCACCATCAGAGATTATACCACACACTGCAGACACCCTTGCCCGCAACGTCATCCTCGTCCGCACCGACAAAACGGCCCAACAACACACCCTCCCCACCAGCATCGATTACGCCTTCGTGGAGGTCATCTCCCGAAAAAAGACGCACTCAAGTTCATTCGTCCTGAATATCTACAGCCCACCCGCTGCTCTCCTTACAGAAATTGACAAGGTTTTCCAAGAAGTGAAAATGTGCACTAAGGTACATAAATTAGTAATACTAGGGGATTTTAATGCCAATCACATCACATGATGTGGGGCTACCATCGAAACGATCAAAAAGGCATTAAACTTCATGACGCAATTCAAGAACATCGTCTTTATTTATGCAACAACCCAGACACACCCACGCGCATTAGCAACAGCGTCTCCCGCGATATTTCACCCGACCTAACCGTAACCTTTAACATTAAGAATGACGAATGAACGTGCCTAGACGAAACACTAGGAAGTGACCATCACATTATAGAACTCCGAATTACTCATCAGAAAAACGGCAGGCAAAGAATTGGTACAGCCATACTTACTGATTGGAAGGCCTTCAGAGAATACTCGCCTACTGAGTAAATCCAAAATATTGAGGATTGGGCCGCTGAGATTATCACGACATTCGCCGAAGCACACAAAAGAGCTTCCTCTGACCGAAGACAATCCGGCCATAGACAATCACCTCAAGCACTTATGTGGCGCCAGAAAACTCCTTCTGAAGAGGTGGAAAAGGCGCAAGACCAACCGGAAAATATGCACTCGTATAGCCTAACTCAAACAAGAAGCAGAAAAATATGCTCGACAACTAAGCCAGCAAAATTGCAACCAATTCTGCAATACGCTCCAGGAAACCTTTAACACCCGGAGGACTTGGCACTTTCTCTGTTCCCTCATGGGCTCCAAAGAATCAAAAGCCACGACTGCACACAAGCCTAAAATAATAATCCACAACCACCCCGGAACAGTAGAAGACCTTGTGCAAGAGCTGCAGAAATTATTCGAAGCTCAGCCCACTACGCAGGTACAGCCGCCACTGCAGTACACTGGTCAACTGAACCCAGAACTGGATACGCCTTTCACCATTCAGAAAATTGAAGCCGCTATACACGGCCTAACAAGGAACACCACTCCTGGACAGGATAAGATCCCCAACAAACTTCGGCGCAATCTGGACCTCATCGCCCTTGAAAACATGCTCTCATATATGAATGAACACTGGATGAAAGGAACTCTCTCACCACATTAGAAACATGCTGATATCACGCTAATTCCCAAGCCCAGAAAACTCCTCACACTCAAAAACCTCCGTCCCATTTCTCTCACATCGTGCGTGGGCACAGTCCTTGATCATATGGTTCACAATCGTCTCTCCCATTACGTAGAAGACAATAACTACTTCCCAACCACCATATATGGATTTCGGCCCCATCACTATGCAAGACATCCCGCTTCCGCTTAAAGAAGACATACTATTGAAACTCTCAAACAATCACAAATATTCTTTTGTCGCACTTGATATAAAAGGGGTATTTTACAATGTCACGCAGCAAGCCATCCTGCAAGGGCTAGCTGCTACCAACTGGGGGCCCAGACTTTACAACTACGCTGCGGCATTTCTTAGCAACCGAACCGCCACTGCACACATCGGCCATCTGCGATCAGACAGTTTTTCAGCAATTCCCCAAGGAACACCTCAAGGTTCGGTTATTTCACCCCTACACATTAACCTTGCCATGAAGGACCTCCCACCCCTGCTCCAAGATATTCCGCATCTCCGACACAATTTCTATGAGGACGACCTCACGCTATGGACACCCACTGGATCAATCGGAGATCGGGAACAGGCTCTTCAAATGGCAATTGACACCGCCCAGCGATATCTTCAATCCAGAGGACTGGAGTGCGCCCCCAAAAAGTGTGGTTTACTTACGCTCAGCAAGAGATCTACCCGCAAGACCGCACACAGGATACCAGAACCAGAATTATACATATATATTCACCCTGTCCCTAATGTCCCTTACCTTCGGATATTGGGCCTCAGTATACCTAGAGACGGGCCTGGCTTGCAAGCCCTACCACCATTTCAGCGTACACTCAACCAGCTCAAGCACATCATCCGCCAAGTCTCCAATCGCCGCTTCGGACTCCATGAACACGACACCCTACGCATGGTCCAAGCCATTCTCATCAGCAGGATAGCGTATGGCACGCCATACCTGGCCCCCAGACCACAAGAAATATGGAAACTCGACGCCACCATGCGCCAGGCCTATAAGACCGCTATTGGGCTCCCAATCAGCACGGCAACCAAAAAACGTTTGCAGCTAGGGGTCCACAACACCTGGCAGGAAATACAAGAGGCCCACCACGCATCTCATACGCCGACTACAAATAACGCCCACGGGAAGGGCAACACTTCTCCGTCTACCCTACAGCGTCCTACCACGACAAGATGAGAAAATTGGAATCCCAACAGACATTCGGCAACACATCCGCGTAGCCCGAATACCCCGAAATATGCACCCGGTTTTCAACAAACAGCGGCGCACTGCACGAGCTTGCTTGATGCATAAGGACTATCACCATTTACAATGCATTCGGTACACAGATGCATCGCCGTACCCTCATCCGAAAGCTCATGCAGCCTGTGTAGCTGGCACGCAAAGCACAAAACTGACAGCAGCGACCGTTCTCACCACTTTCATAGAGACTGCTGAGGAGTGTGCCATCGCCCTTGCTGCTGCAACAGGCGAGGAATTTCTAACAGTTATATCTGATCCAAAGACCGCCTGCAGAAACTTTCTCATTAGCCGCATCTCTCAACCAGCGCTGCACCTTCTACGCCAACTAAAAAGACTACCAGAAATTAACATCATCTGGTCACCCGGCCACCAGTCCCTCGAAGAGAATGAGTCGCCACACGCCGCTGCCCATGCTTATACACACCGGGCCGTTACCTCAGAGGGAGAAAAGCCAGCATCAATTCATAAATACACCGAAATCTTATACCACTACAGAAACGACCTCAGTCGCTTCCCGCACCTCATGCACAATTGACACGCGACGAAGAAACCACTTTTCGGCACCTCCAAACCAGTTCATATCACATCATAACACCCAAGTGAACGCTATGTACGCCACCCAATACCCTGCCACCTGTAACTTTTGCCCTGTTGTTGGCACCCTATACCACGTAGTATGGGAGTGCCAATGGACTCCTACTCTAGCCGCAATTACCAGTCCTAAATATGACCAGTGGTTGGAGCAGCTGACCAGCTCCGAGCTCTCGGACCAGTTCCGACTGCTGGAACGGGCCCTGATGGCAAGCCAGCTCCAAGCCATCTTGGTATAAGGATGCCTTCACTGTGTGGAGGCCCTAAGAACATCCTCCTGCTCATCAATAAACTAAATGTTTCTCTCTCTCTCTACCTTAATTGTATACGCGTAGATGGCAACGGTATAAGGTACCTTCTTGTCTAAACAGCTTTGGCAACATGACGTGTTTAAATTACACCTCAAGTTTCCACTCACCTTTGCTGCAATTTTACAGTATTGGGCATGTTCATATCGCTGATTGAATGTATAATTGAGTACAGATATATGGAACTTGAAATTAGGTATCATTTAACAAATGCACTCATTTACGCGCTAGTCGTAGCCGCGATGGCATACTTGTGGAGGATGTTTCACCAAAGCAGCACTGAAATCTAAACAACTTTGCCACCACAACGATTGTAATATTGCCCCCACAAGGGGCACGTTCAGTAATCTTGGTGACGGTGTTGGCGACACCGCGGACCCCGAGCCTTCATAATCACGCTTCACCCGACCGTGGTAATGAGTTTTTAGGTGAAGGGTAGAAATCTGAAACGATGGCTGTCGGAGCCCAGGTCCGGCTCTGGTGGATGGGCTTTCTGTATCTTTACCTGCCAGAGAGCTCCGAGACCTCTTCAGCTATCAGAGTAAGGCTGATGAAGGAACTACCCCGTCTCCTCTTTTATGCAGACAGTATGTTTTTTTTTTTTCAAAATACCCCAAACCCAATACACCGGCTAATAGGGGCTGCACCGAAGTATCCTATCCGCCTTTCCCTGCCATGATAATTCAAAAACCTGCAACTACCCACAGTTCTTGGTAATTGAATGTCTTGAACAAACCAAGCCAATTGCAAAACAGTCCGTGTTTAAGATTTCGAAGTTTTTAGAAGCTAAAACACAAAGAACCGGCGAAACCTTGGTAGAGGTAGACAATCAAAAGCAGGCCACAAAAATCCTGACGCAGACACCAATGGCTGATCTCGACATCAAGGTCACGCCCCACCAAAGCCTCAATAGCTCACAGGGCGTGATATGGCAGCCAGATCTAGCAAACAAGACAGAGGCCGATCTTCTTGAAAGCCTGAAATGTCAAGGTGTGACGGCTGTCAGGCGCATGGCCATAAGAAGAGAGGATAAGGTAATACCCACAAAACATATTGTTACGAGGCAGATGTGGACTATTTACACGCTGTGCATTAAAGCGATCTGTTCTCAAAGTATGAGGCGCATAGGCCGAAGCCGAGGATACCAGTGTAGCTCGAGGCAGTCTGTCTCTGGGCGACCTCTTTGTTTTCGCTTCGGCTAGCCTTGCGTGACCCACTGATGCGGCACGTACCCATAGATGATATGTACGATGGATTGAACACCAGGTGGTACAGTGCATTGCCATTTGAAATGCCAAGAGGGCCGTGACGTGACCCTTTCTGGCGGACAAGCGCCGTCTCGGTGCATAACAAAAAAGCGGCTCAGGGAAGAGGTGGGGCCGCTGAGTAATACGGCTTGAGGCGGCCGACGTGGACGAGGTGAGCTTCTGGGTCCAGTGACAATGAAGAAGGAGCGGCGGGAACAATTTTGTATGTCACGGGTGGGACCATACGCTTGATCCGAGAGGGGCCTTTCAAATGAGGCAGCAGTTTCTCAGAGAGCCCAATGCGGTGGCAAGGGGTGCTCACAAGAACCAAGGAAGTGGGCGTAAAGTGGGCGGTGCGGTGTTGCTTGTCATACCGGTGTTTCTGAGAGGACTGGGAAGTCAAGAGCTTGGCACAAGCAACCTGGCGGGTCGCACCAGCGTGAACGAGAGCATCGCGAGCATATTCGGTAGCCAGAGGTGCGTTATCAGGAAGTAGGGTATCTAAGGGAAAAGTGGGTTCACGGCCATAGAGAAAAAAGAACGGTGAATAGCCGGCGGTGTCATGGCGGGATAAGTGATATGCGAATGTAACATACGCCAAAGTGACGACGCAATCCAAATGGTCCGCGGAAACGTACATCGCGAGCATGTCGGCGGTGGTCTTGTTAAGCGTTTCTGTCAAGCCATCAGTCTGGGGATGGTAGGCGGTTGTCAGCTTGTGCTTCATGGGGCAAGAGCGGAGGAGGTCGTCAACAACCCGAGACAGGAAGTACCGAGCGCAGTCGGTAAGGAGCTGACGGGGAGCACCGTGTCGGAGGATGACGTTGTGAAGCAAGAAATCAGCGACGTCGGTGGCATATGAGGTGGGGAGAGCACGCGTAATAGCGTAGCGAGTTGCGTCATCGGTCGCCACAGCGATCCAGCGATTTTCAGAATGAGACAGAGGAAAAGCACAGAGCAAGTACAAAGCAACCCGAAAGAAAGGTTCGGAAGGAATCTCTATTGGCTGCAGCAGTCCGGCTGGGTCCAAAGAAGGGGTTTTCCGGCACTGGCACACGTCACATGCGGATACGTGGCGGCAGACTGATCGGTACAGCCCGTGCCAATAAAATTGCTTACGTACACGGTCGTCAGTTCGTGCGTCGTCAACATAACCAGCTGTTGGCTCGTAGTGCAGATGATGGAGAGTGTCAGATCGGAGGCGTTCAGGAACAAGGAGAAGTTCGTCGGGGCCGTCGACGCGGAACTTCCGGTGGAACAGGACGCCGCCGCGGAGCAAAAGCGCGTTCAATGCAGGGTCTGATGGCATGATGGCGAGACGAGCAATGATCGACTGCAATGATTGGTCGCGGCGCTGGTGGTGGGCGGTGTTGAGAAAGTCAGTTAGTGCTAGGCACAAGAATCAAGGCACAAGAATCAAGGTCGTTGCCAGCTGTATCAGCTTGGTCGACCGGTTGACGCGACAAGCAGTCAGCGTCACTGTGCAGCGTGCCAGACTTGTAGGCCACGGAGTAGTCAAACTCCTGAAGGCGTAACGCCCAGCGACCAAGACGACCCGTGGGATCTTTCAAGAAAGCAAGGCAGCATAGGGCATGGTGGTCAGTTAGCGCAGAAAAAGGGCTTCCGTATAAGTTGTAGGTATTTCTGCCTACCGAGGAGGGTTCAGGCAACAGCCTCGTCAAGATATTACAGCACAGAACATTGCAAAAGGAACAAGGCGCTTTACTGCAGCAGTGGAAACGAAATAAAAATGGCACAGAAGATACAATCAACAACGCACATAACCAAAGCACTTCAACGTCCGGAGGCTTACGGCACGACGGGACGGACGGCCGACCGCTTGCTGCCGCGCGGGCTCCTTGAAGGTGGCTGGCGGCGGTGGCTTGTCTGGTCTGGCTGGCGGCACTACCGGCCGGCGACTCCCCGCTGGCGACTCTCCCCGCTAACAAGCACCGCTGAGCTTATGTAGCGTGCACATAACATGTCACGCCCCCTTCCATCACATCGTCTTTCAGCAGTGCGTTCGCAGCCGGCATGAGAGGTGGCGCGCGGTAATTCGAATGCAGCGACACGACGGCTGAGAGGGGAGAATCCCTACAAATTATAGGCGGAATTTGTTCACGGCCTATAGAAGAACCAGGCATTCGCGCTCGGTGATCGAGTAGATCCTCTCGGAAGGTGACATATTGCGACTGGCATACGCTATCACTCGTTCGAAACCGGCAGGTTTCTGAACCAGTACAGCACCTATGCCGTGTCTGCTCAGGTCCGTGTGAACTTCGGTCGGAGCGGAAGGGAAAAGTGCACCAGAATAGGTGGATTAGTGCGATGATTGACGAGAGTTGAAAAAGCAGAAACTTGCTCAGGGACCCCGGAAAACAGTATATCGTGCTTCAGCAGAACCGTGAGGGGCCTGGCAATTTCAGCGAAGTTCTTGCGAAGCGCGGAAAGTAGGAGCACAGCCCCACAAATCTTCTAACTTCTTTTATTGATCGAGGAACAGGGAAGTCTTTTACGGGTCTTATTTTGCCTGGATCAGTTCGGACTCCGGTAGCGTCAACGAGGTGCCCGAGGATCTTTATTTGACGGCAGCCAAGTGGCACTTTGACGAATTTAGCTGACGTCCAGCTCTTCAAAAAACAGCCAGGATGTCGGATAGGCGATGCAAGTGAGTCGATGCAAAGACTATAAAGTCATCCAGATAAAATAAGCATGTCGTCCATTTAAATCCACGGGGAAGAGAGTCCATCATCCTTTCTAATGTTGCCGGCGCATTGCAGAGCCCAAACGGCATGACCTTAAATTGGTACAGTCCATCTTGTGTTACAAAAGAGGTCTTTTTGCAGTTCATTGCGTCGACTGCAATTTGCCAGTACCTTGTACTCAGGTCAATGGACGAGGAAAACGACGCGGCATGCAAGCAGTCGACGGTGTCGTCAAATCCAGGAAGTGGATAAATGTCCTTCTTGGTTATTTTGTTTAAATGTCTTTAATCAACACAGAATCGCAATGAGCCGTCTTTCTTTTTGACCAGAACGAATGGTGACGTCCATGGACTAAAAGATGGCTCAATAACATCGTTCTGCAACATATTCTCTACTTCGTGATGAATGACGGTACCTTCGGCAAGGGAGACACGATATGGACGTTGGCAAATAGGGGTCGCATCATCAATGTTTATGCGATGTGCTACATGGGAAGTCTAGCCCAATGGATGGTTGTCCAAGTCGAAAATGTCCTGATATGACGCTTGAAGACAACGGAGCTGATGGGCTTCCAGAGGTAAAAGGTGCGGCGCTATCATGTCAATATAATCACTGGTAGTTCGCAAATGTCCCGTTGGTTATCCGCAGAGGATTCAGAGGCGTCAGTTGTCACCACGGAAACTTAGCATTCAGCCAATGAAACCATTGAAGCAAGCGACATTCCATGGGCAAGGACTTGGGTAGAGAAACGGAAATTTAAAATTGGGAGGTTTATTTTGTTCTTCGCAGCAGTCACGACTGTATAAGGAAGGGTCACGTTGTGTTCAAGAAGTGAATCGGTGACGGGCGAGACAAGGAAGTCACCATCTGGGACTGGCGGGCACGACAATAAACGCACGTGAGTCATTGCCTCGGGTGCTAATCGAGCATGTTCGATGCCACAAAGCCAGAAAGTGGGCGTGATGTCATCAAGGGGTGTTTTGGCAAGCTGAAGACGTAAAACCCAGGCGGCGCAGTCAATGAGGGCGGCGTGGTCTATCAGAAAGTTCAGTCCGGATATTATGTCGTAAGGACATGTGTCCAAGACGGTTAACAGAACATGGATGTCGTGTCCGGCAGTTGCGACTTGGGCAGTACACCTTCCGGGTACGGTGGTCGTTCCTCCGTTTTCGACTCGCACGGCACGGCATATCACAGGCGTCATAACTTTCCGAAGAGTGCGCCGGAGGTTCCAACTCAAAACTCATATATTGAAATCTGTGTCGATTAAAGCACTAACACGAACCCCATGAACGTGAACATCTATGTATTCGGGTCTTGGAATCGAAGTCAACACAGGATTTGCAGGCCGGGTGCTTAATGCAGCATCACCTCCGAGAGCTGCACTGGCTAGTTTTCGGAGAGGGAAGTTGAGAAAGTGGGCGGCGGAGTCTGGAGGCGGGGCTGCGGTGAACACGACTGGCGACGCTGGAGAGGTACTGGTATCGTTACCCAGCACTTTCACCAAAAAGATGTTACCAGGCAGATGCGGACTATCTACACGCTGTGCATAAAAGCGATTTATTCTCAAAGAATTTGTCGTATAGTCCAAAGCCGAGGATAACGGTGTAGCTCGAGCCAGTCAGTGTCTGCCGACCCCTTTGCCTTCGATTCGGCTTGCCTTGCGCGACCCACTGATGCAGCACGTACCCATAGATGAAATGTACGATGGATTGACCGCCAGGTGGCACAGTGCATTTCCATGTGAAATGTCATGAGGGCCGTGACAATATCATTCTGACATTTGATCGTTCTCTCTTTCCAGACAACACCAATGCTGGTTCAATCCCGTGCTCCGTTCGAGCGTACATACTGAATTCCCGGCACTGTTTCAATTGCCAGCGGTTAGGAAATGGTACAAACTCGTGTCCGGGCCAAATAACCTGTGCCATGTGCGCCCGACAAGACCATCCCACAGATAATTGTAGTTCATAACAACTCCTCTGCATTATAGTCAGGGCACACACGTGGCGTACTCTAGAAAATGCGAGAAGTTTAGACTTCGCAAGAAAATAACTAATATTAAGGTCACAGAAAACATCACCTTCCTGGAGGCGCGTAAGAGGTGCGCCTCTTTTCTCTAGGGAGCTACGCCGACGCTGTATTCCGGGGGGCATGCGGCGGCTGGTTTGCAGTGGGACCCAGTTCAGCGAGTCTGGCCTGGTCCCTGCCCCGCCCCCCCCCCCCTGGGATGCTTCAGGCAACGCAACTCGCCACCAAGACGCTTACTGAGGCAGCAGCGGTTGTGGTGCCAACCGTTTCTGTTACGACCGATGCCGCTCCCACCCCTGCGTCCTTGCCCTCCAGTAAATTGGAGGGTACCGAGGGGATGGACACCGGGAACCCCCCATCAGTTCCCTGCGCCACCGCACCGCCCGTGCCACCTCTGGCGCCTCCAACATCCTCTGCGGTGGCGGCTGAAACGAACAACATCCTCTGCGGTGGCGGCTGAAACGAAGAGTTCTGGAAGCGTATCCAAGTGCTGGTATGCCGGACCATTGGACACCTCTCTGACATCTGACGAGGAGGTGGATCTCGGCCGTCCCTGCCTGCCACGCCCAGCAAGGAGTTCCCTCCGACGTCCAAGCCTACAGAGAGGACAAAAAAGCCAACTATCCGAGTAACTGCCCCGATTGACGACACATGAACACACACACACTCCATTCATCCGCAAATATCAATAATTAGAAAAGACAACATTATCCAATAGAACTGCAGAGGCCTTCTAAAATCTTGACGATATTTATGAGTTGATGCATGTCGTTCAGCCAAGTATCATGTGTCTCCAAGAAACTCACCTCAATTCCAAAGAGACAAATTTCCTAAATAGGTACATGGTATTCACAAAGGACAGGATTGGCTGCACCGTCAGTTCGGGCGGCGTGACCATTGTCGCCTAAAAATTATACCATCTCACCCCCTCTCTTTAAACACTGTCCTGGAGGCTGTAGTGATCCGTATGATAATATTTATTAGGTAGATAAAGGCAAGCTTAATTTACACCTCTCCTGAATTTGCACTCCTGAGCCCGATTTCGAGGCACTGGTTGACCAGCTACCCGAGTAGTATATCATCGCAGGGGACATTAATGCGCACAACTCTCTTTGGGGATCCTTCCGAACGGATGCCCGACGTCGCCTGATAGAGAAGTTCCTTACATCCTCCGGAGCATGCCTTTTCAACAAAAAACAGCCTACATACCATAACTTAGGACACAATACATACTCGCATCTTCACTTGGCTATTGGTTCTGCAATTCTCTTTCCATGTCTTGAGTGGGGCGTGGGCACGGACCCAAATGGTAGTGACCATTACCCCACTTCACATACGTATATAGTTACAGGCATAAGCAGTCCATCTTCCCATAAGAGGTTTAATGAATCAAACGCAAACTGGAGCACATTCAAAGAAACATATAAAGTACACCACACAACCGTAAAACATATACACGTGGAGGAAGCCACCAAACTCACTACGGCGCACATCCTTGACGGTTGCCAAAAATCTATCCACCAGGCCTCCAGTGCGTCCTGCAACCCAAGGAGGCCCTGATTAAATGAGGACTTCAGGTGGGCGCGAGACCCCAGAAAAAGAGTGCGGTGTCCTTCGCCGGTACCCCACATCGGATAACCTCATTTCTTTAAAACGGGCAAAGTCTTTCGGTAAGCGTGTGTGTCGTGAGGCGAAAAGAGAGAGTCGGCGCGCCTTTCTTTCTTCCATCAACTCATACACAGAAACTCACAAGGTATGAAGTAGAATTCATAAACTTAAAGCACAACGTACACATAGCTTGCCCCTTGGTGAGTACAAGAGGTGACACACTCGAAGACCAGACTAACACACTTGCATAACACTTTCAACACATTTCCGGCTCTGCACACCACACAAGCACTTTACTTAAACATAAAACCGCTTGTAAAAGGAAGTCCCTACTTCACAAGAACAGGTGAAAATTCTGGTAAAAATTTTGAATTTACACTGTGAGTTGAGGGCTGCCTTGAACAAATGTAAACATTTTGCTCCAGGCGGATATAACATTACATATGCCATGATACAACACCTACAACCAGACACTCTTGAAACACTCCTCCACCTATACAATAAAATATGGCTTTCGGAGCACAATCCATGTTCTTGGAGGGAGGCCATTGTGGTGATTTTCCAGAAGCAATGGAAGGAACCTTCCTCTCCTGCCGGTTATCGCCCCATTGCCCTGTCAAGTTGTCTGTGCAAGCTTCTCGAGAAGATAATAAACAGGAGACTCGTGTACTTCTTAGAATACAACGGTCTCCTCTAGAGCTTCCAGGCTGGCTGTTCGGCTGAACGACCTACCAATGATCAGCTCGTTGCATTAGAGTATAAACTAAAGGTGCTTTCGTCCCCAAACAACAGTATATGATGGTATTCTTTGATGTCGTGGCGGTACAGCATCATAAGCCACCTGAAGTCCTTCGGCATGCCGTGTAACAATCTAGACACATTTACCAGCTACTTGTCTGAAAGAACAATTCGTGTTAGGGTTGGAAGTGCACTATCAAGCATTCACGTGGAGGAAAATGGCGTACCGCAAGGCGGAATTTAGAGTTGCACTGTGTTTATTGCGAAAATGAATTCCCTCAGAAAGGAATTCGCAATCTTAATTTCCCGCTCCATCTAGGTAGACGACGTGCAATTATCCTTTAAGCCTCGCAACCTGTGTATCTGAAGCGCCAAGTCCAGCATAGTGCTAACAAGCTATCTGTCTGGGCAGATAGCAACGGTTCTATATTTAATCCAGTGAAGTGTACTTGTGTTTCGTTTTCTAAAAGGCTTCGCATTAGGCCGGATCCAGATATCAAACTCAATGGTGTCTCAATTGCTGCCAGAAATGAACACAAGTTTTAGGTGTGGTCCTTGACGAAAAGCTCACATTCATGCTACGTATAAAACAACGTAAACATAAATGCTTAAATGCAATGAATTTACTCAAGTTTTTCTCACACTCTTTATATTGTGCTGCCCAACAATTCTTAAATGTGTTTCTGCTAGCCGGATAGGGTCATGATTGGACAATGGAGGTGTTGTTTATGTGTCAGCAATAAAAACATGCCTTAAAATGCTGGACCCAGTGCTTCATCTGGGGGTTCGCCTGGCATGTGGCGCCTTCCGCACTAGCCCGGTGGAAAGCCTCTCTGTAAAGTGTAGTAAATAAAACCTACAATGTCAGCTAGCATACAGAGATCTCGTTTACGCATTTAAAATTTCATCCATGTCTCACCATAGTTTTAAATAAGTTTTTTTTATTTTACATCTATGGCTGACCTCCTTCCAATTCGACCATCGCTCTCTGCACCATTCTCTAACAGTGTTCAAGAGGGAGTGTCAGGGCGTACTGTCTCCCTTTTAGATACCTTCCAAGAGTCTGTAACAAATTTCTATCACCATGGCATCTCCGCCCTTTATCATGCGACGCATTTTTCACACATGCAGATAAAAACCGAGCTCCTAGATGAGCAATTCTGCAGCACTTCTGGTATTAGCAGCAGAAGTAACAGTTTCTGAATTTTATATGGATGCCTTAAAAATGCAACCTGTGTGTTCTGCGCTGCACGTGGACCCGGCCTTATTGTCACTAAAGCTCTGAATAGTAATACTAGTGTCTTTACGGTAGAGGCTTATTGCGTACTTATTGTTTACCATATACGTTAAAGCCACTTCCCACAATATCATTATTTATACAAATTCTATGAGTGTTGTGGAAACATTGTCGTCAAAATATTTATCGAAAAACTACGTTGTCAATCTTATAGTCCAGTGTATTATGTCCGTATATGTCCGCAAATTTGAACTGGTCCTTTGCTGGGTACCGCGCCACTGTGGTATACAAGGGAATGAAGCCGCGGTTCGACTGGCAGTTGCTGCTACAGTCTCGAATACAGTACACATAACCACATTATCCTGCACTGACGCGAAGCCACACATAAGACAACTTCGCAAACATAGCAAACACATTGGAGTGAACAAAGAGACAGGTTACACGTAATAAAACCACAATTGGGACCACACATCACCTACACACGCAATACATACCCAGAAGTGGCCTTGGTGAGATGACGGATAGGTGACACAAACGCAACGCAATCGCAACTGCCCACTGGATCTCCAAGACCTCTGTGCAGCAGCATTGGAGAAGCCCTGTCCGTGATCAACATTATCACACAATGCAAGGGACTAGAAGCGACACACACTTCGCACAACTATGCAAACAATACATTCCGCTATACCCATTGTGCTTTTTAGGAGACGACCACATAATCACGCACAAGCACACTTTTAAGTTTGCTAGCCGCGTTTAGTTTTTGCACCTCATCACTTACCATGCTTGTTGACATCCCGGCTGTTTACTCCAGTCGTCTGCATAGTCTTTTATGTCATTTGATATATATTTTTAGTAAATGTTTTACGCTTACTATCACTTCGTCCTTGTAAAATAAATTTTCATTGGCGTTCGTTGCTCTTAGTCATCTTTGCGCCATTAAATTCTTAATCAGCATCCTCACCATCGTTATGAATTGTAATATTGCGCCACAAATCAACTATGAAATCTGCCACAAATTTTACACATGCCGGTTTGCCATGCATATAGCACTGCTGAAATATGGCATAGTGCGTAAAACTTAGTGGAACGTGACATTGGCTACAAAACCCCAAGCCCCATTCAGTAAGTCGTAATGGCAGACTCAATTGCGTATGCATGAATTCGGTCTCGTTCACGTATCATGTTCTAAAAATCGCTGCAGCAACATACACATTACAGATTGCGCCAAGTATTCCTCCTTCCATTACCCCATTTCTTTAGAGGCCGACCTCGCGTGGGTGAAGTAGACAAACAATGTCGTATTCTCAGTAAAAATCTGCAGAATGCGTATTGACCGTACAAGCGAAACACCCTGTTTATTCAGCCGAAATTGCATAAACTACGGCCCATACGTACAGGGCGCCCCGATCAAGAAGTATCTCATCCAAGCTGCGTTGGCACTACAAAATATTTATGCACGCTAACCATTTCTCATTAAATCTGCCACAAGATTACTCACTATGTAAACGAAGACTTGAATGTGGCTCAATGCGTAGCAATTGTTATACGCTAAATTGATTAAAAAACGTGCCTACTTGAGCCCCAAAGGTAGGCACAATGGTGTATGGATTCACTTTGTATTGTTCAAGAAGCGTGTTGGGTAAACAGCTATTGATTACCTAATATCCTCCCACCGCATCTGCTGGAATGTGACACAATTTTGCACAAGTGGGAAAGTCATCTTTACAGAGCTACAATGTTAATGGATCTTGCGAAGAGTTCTGTGGTACGAGAGATGTTCTATACAAAGAAAACGCGCTGAAACATGCCCGTACTTTAGGCATGGTTTCAGACGCATATATTTAGTCTCGTTCACATTGCAGGTTTTACAAGGTGTTTCGACACCGTGAAAAATACTTCATGCGCCATTTATTCTCCACAAAATTTTTCTCCACTGTTTTACAACGGGGGCGTGCTATTTCTATAAGGCTGCGGAAAAGTGCATACTGTGAAAAGGTCTGCGGAGCTCCAAATATCTATATTTTATGAAAGGGTATTGAGTGTGCGTGTTGGCATACAAGAGCAAGGGGGCCCCAACACGTACCTTGTCTCTAAACTGCTTTCAGAACATAAAAACTACAAAGAACCAAAGAACAACTGTATTTAAATTTCACCGCCATTTTGGATGTGTGTGCAACTTGCAGGTATAGAAGAGCGTGAATGTGGCATTTTGTTTTGAAATGGGTTGAACGACAATTTACCTACGACGCAATAAACACGCTGTATTTTGCCTATCTCTACGCACGATTGCCTATGCATTCATTTTGTCTTGTTCTACTATCACGATGGCTAAACAGGTTTGACAAATAACGATTGCGTATAGTCACAGCATACCTGTTAGAGTATGCCAAAATATATTCTAGGTGAGCATTCCGTGTGTGAATTGCTTACTTTTATTGCATGTCCACAGAAATACACGGAAAGTGAAATTCCCTATAGGTCAAAACTTTCTCTGGACTATCCATAATTGTATGCACAATGGAGTACGTGAGCATGGTGTCTTGTAAGAAAGTATGTTAAATAAACAGGCTTAACAACAATTTAAAATTTATTACGGCCCGAATGGGTACTCATATTTGCATAGTTTTGTATATGGTCGTTGTGTATATTGGTTGAACCAATGTGTCATATTGCAGATTGATTTGCGGAAAAAACTTAAAATATCGCCCAAAATGCGCGCTGAATGATGACCTAATATTAGGCACATTGCCTTTACCTGCATTCCTCTTCTTTCAAACAGCCTGTTCCCTACACTGCTTTGGCAACATAAAAACCCCTATTATGCACAGCAATCCCTAATCGCCACTACCTACAAGATTTGAAGTTCTCTGCGTGGCGGGTGTATAAGGTTGCAAGAATGTGGCATATTGCTTACACCTCTGCGGATAGGGATATTAGCCCTAACGCCCGAAAACGCTCTCTGCTGTGTCCTAATTGAATGAAAGGTGGCCTACGCCTATATATTGTTTCTTTCTAGATTCTCTTTCTAGTAGTCTCTTCTGCACCTGGTTTGGAAACAGAAAAATTTCGTCATAACACGTCCAGAGCTTCAATGAAATTAGGAAAATTTATCAAACGTGGGCATACATTTTGCGTAGTTTTTATGAATGGGAAGTTTTTATAAAAACGTTTGTAACGTTGTTAAGCATAGCTCAGTAGAAGCCCAGAAACAAGTCCTGAGTGTAGGCATGGATGCTTATAGGCCCACGATGTCTTGTTCAAGTAGAATGCTGTCTAAATAGCTGTGGCAACACTAGGAGTAGGAATTGCCCGATTATACCTATCGAAAGTTCCCAAAATTGGGCACAACTGTGCATGCGGCCTGTTTGCGGCTGTTTTAGTGAGGCATATTCTACAGAGATCGGTGAACAATTGATGAATACTATGCGAAAAAGGCAGGAAGTTTAGGCCATGCAGGCACGACAGATTACGCGTGCATGGCGTCTCATTCAAGTAGCATGTTTACCAAACACGTTTTTAGCAACAAAACTACCTATTAACCCACGTACTACCCATCTCAACTCCCCGCACGGGGCACCTTGAGTATTCATGGTGACCGTGTTGGCGACACCGCGGACCCCGAGCCCCCAACATAAACTGTACCCTACCGTGGTGATGTGTTTAAATGTGAAGGGTAAAAGCCTCAAACGGTGGCCGTCGGAGCCCAGGTCAAGCTGCGGTGGATAGGCTCCCTGTCTGTTTACCAGGCAGGGAGCTCCGGGACCTCCAAGGCTATCAGGGTAAGGTTTGAGACGAAAGTACCCCCGTCCCCTGCTTCTTTTATATGCCATATGGTAAATCGTAAATCCCCCCCAAACATGATCGGCCCCTGAAAAGGGGCCGCACCGAAGGTTCATTTCCGCCACTCCCAACCCCCAGCCTTCCAAAGCCCGATAACTACCCCCGTTTTTTGGTGTTGGAATCCAGTGACCAAGAAAAGCCTCTTGCATCACAGTCCGTGTTCCTAATATCGAAATTTCTGGAGAGCATCATTGGTGACAAATATAAGGCCAAAAAACAAAGACCTGGAGAAATGCTAGTTGAAGTACACAACCAAGAGCATGCAAAGATCCTCCTTGAACAAACTCGCATAGCCAATCTTGAAATCAGGCTTACACCCCACCGGAGCCAGAACAGTACTCAAGGTGTCATCTTTGAACTAGACCTGATGAATGAGACAGATGCTGACCTGCTGGAGGGCCTGAGAAATCAGGGCGTGACAGCTGTGAGGCGCATAACTATGAGGAGGGATGACAAAGCAGTTTCGACCAAGCACATTATCCTTACTTTTGACCGGTCAACACTCCCAGAGTACGTCAATGCAGGTTCTGTACATTGTAATGTCCGGCCCTACATTCCAAACCCGCGCCGCTGCTTTAAGTGCCAGCGGTTCGGGCACGGAACCAACTCCTGCCGTGGTCGTCTGACCTGCGCAAAATGCGCTCAACATGATCATCCATCTGATAATTGTCCATCGTTTAATGTTTAATGTGAGCCGAGTTTAATGTGTGTCCAGGGAACACATCTGAATTCCAAACACACAAATTTTTTCAATAGTTTCCTGGTATACAGAAAGGACAGGGATGGCTGCACACACTCTTCTGGCGGTGTGGCCATAATCGCCCGAAAATCCTTAGCCTGCCACCCCGTCACCTTGAATATCGTCCTCGAGGCTGTAGCCATCCGCACAATAATTTTTAATAGGTTGGTAACGGTATGCTCCGTATACATTCCTCCTGATGTTGCACTTAAGTGCTCTGACTTCGAGGAGCTGGTTGGCCAGCTGCCCGAACCATACATCCTTACAGGCGACTTTAATGCTCACAACTCTCTTTGGAGCTCTTCCAGAACAGATGCCCGAGGTCGCCAGATAGAGAAATTCCTAACATCTTCTGGAGCATGCCTTTTCAACGAGAAACAGCCTACATACCATACCATATTACACAATACATACTCAAATCCTGACTTGGCTATTGGTTCGGCAATTCTCTTTCCATGTCTTGAGTTGGGTGTGGGCACTGACCCATATGGCAGTGACCACTTCCCCACTTCACTAACATATATAGGTAATGGCCCAAGCAGTTCTTCTTCCCATAATAGGTTCAATGAAGCACGAGCTAACTGGAACACATTTACAGAGACATCGAAACTACACCACACATCCATAGGACACCTACACGTCGAAGAAGCTACCCAACTCCTCACGGCACACATCCTCGCCGCCGCCGAAAAGTCCATTTCCCACGCCTCTGGTGCCCCGCGCAACCAGCGGAGGCCGTGGTGGAATAAGGACTGTAGGCGGGCGCGAGAGGTCCAGAACAAGGCGTGGGGTGTCCTTCGTCGGTACCCCACGTCGGGTAACCTCATTTTGTTCAAACGGGCCAAGGCGTTAGGAAAACGTGTGCGCCGTGAGGCGAAACGAGAGAGTTGGCACACCTCCTTGACATCCATTAATTCATACACAGACACACACAAAGTCTCGACACGTATACGCAAGCTCAAAGGACAACAGACACACAGCCTGCCCCTGGTTAGCACAACCGGGGACACACTTGAAGACCAGGCTAACACGCTTGCACAACACTTCGAACAAGTGTCCAGTTCAGCACACTACACGAACACTTTCATGAAACACAAAACATCTGCAGAAAAAAGCCTTTACAAGACAAAGACAGATCAAAAACTTCTTACAAATCTGAATTCACTCTCTATGAGTTGAGGGCTGCCCTGAGCTCGTGCAAACCTTCAGCTCCAGGCGCAGATAAGATTACATGCACCATGATACAGCACCTACACCCAGACACCCTTGAAACACTCTTACACCTATACAATAAAATATGGCTTTCGGGGCACATTCCACGCTCTTGGAGGGAGGCCATAGTAGTGGCTGTCCTAAAGGAAGGGAAGGACCCTTCCTCTCCCGCCAGTTATCGTCCCATTGCCCTGACAAGCTGCCTGTGTAAGCTCATCGAGAAGATGATAAACAGGAGACTCGTGTACTTCTTAGAGTGCAATGGTCTTCTCGAGAGCTGCCAGGCGGGCTTCAGGGCGGGACGATCTACCGACGATCAACTCGTTGCGTTAGAGTCTTATATCAAAGATGCTTTCCTCGACAAGCAGTACTGTATGACAGTATTCTTTGATCTTGAAAAGGCGTACGATACTGCTTGGAGGTATGGTATCCGCATCGATCTAAAGTCCTTTGGCATAACGGGTAAAATGATAAACACGCTTTCCAGTTACATGTCCGAAAGGATGTTTCGCGTGCGACTTGGATCTGCACTCTCTAGGGTGCATGTACAGGAAAATGGAGTGCCACAAGGGGAAGTTTTCAGTTGCACCCTTTTTATTGTGAAAATGAATACCCTCTGGAAGGCATTGCCACCGTCGATTTCCTGCTCAATTTATGTAGACGACGTACAATTATCCTTTAAGTCTTGTAACCTGTCTGTCTGCGAGCGCCAAGTCCAGCTTGGTGTTAACAAGCTAGCTGGTTGGGCAGACAGCAACGGTTTTAAATTTAATCCAGGGAAGTGCACTTGTGTCTTGTTTTCCAAGAGGCGTGGCTTCCGGCCGGATCCAGACATTCAAGTCCACAGTGTCTCGATTCCTGTCAAAAAGGAACACAAGTTTTAGGTATAATCTTTGACGAAAAGGTCACATTCATCCCACACATGACACAACTAAAACATAAATGCTTAAAAACAATGAATATCCTGAAGGTTCTCTCGCACATCTCTTTTGGTGCTGACAAACAGCTTATGTTGCGTGTTTTTACACGATTGGACTATGGCAGCGTTGTCTATGGGTCAGCCACTAAAACATCCCTCAGAATGCTGGACCCTGTGCTTCATTTAGGGCTCCGCTTGTCCTGTGGCGCATTTCCAACTAGTCCAGTCGAAAGCCTGTATGTAGAGTACAAGAAATGGAACCTACAACGTCAGCGAGCATACACAGACCTCCTTTATGCTTTTAAAATTTCATCCATGCCTCACCATCCTTTTAAATCAGTTTTTCATGATACCTCCATGACTGAACTCCTAAATCGACCATCGTTCTCTGCGCCCTTCTCTTACAGAGTTAGAGAGGAAGCACCAGAGCTTGCTGTCTCCTTTTTAGATACCATCCAAAGTTCGGTAACAGATCTCTTAGCACCATGGCATCTCCGCCCTGTCTCATGCGACACATCATTCACACATGTAGATAAAAACCGAGCTCCCACATGTGCAATTCTGCAGTATTTCTTGTATTTGCAGCAGAAGTATGAGTGCTCTGAATTTTATACGGATGCCTCTAAGACTTCCACCTCTGTATCTTGCACGGCACATGGGCCCGGCATTAGTGTCACCAAAATTCTGAATAGTCATACTAGTATATTTACGGCAGAGGCTTACGGTGTACTTCTTGTTGTCAATCATATACTTCAAAGCCACATCCCACAATCCATTATCTATACAGACTCCCTCAGTGTTGTGCGGGCACTGTCGTCAACAATGCCTTCGAAAAACCACGTTGTCAATCTGATCGTCAAGGGTATTATGTCTGTGCATGTACGCATATTGGAACTCGTTCTTTGCTAGCTCCCTGGCCAGTTTGCTATTGCCGGGAATGAAGCAGCTGACCGAATGGCTGCTGCTGCTACACTCACGAATACAGTAGACATAACCACATTACCCTACACCTACGTGAAACCACACATCAGACAACAACTTCGCAAAACATGACAAACGCACTGGAGTGAACAAACAGACAACCAGTTACACGTAATAAAACCACACTTGGGACCATACACCACCGACACACGTAATAGATACACCGAAGTCGCCTTGGCTAGATTACGGATAGGGCACACTTATGCAACGCACTCGCACCTTCTCACGGGGTCTCCAAGACCTGTGTGCAGCAGGTGCGGAGAGGCCCTATCCGTGATCCACATCCTTATACAATGTAAGGCACTTGACACAACACGACACAAATAGTTCCCACAACTACACAGGCGACATATTCCACCACACCCGTCATACTTCTTAGGAGATGAAGCCATGTTTTCAATCAAACGCGTTTTCGAGTTTCTTACTGACGTAAAATTTTTACATCTCATTTGTTATCATGCATGTTGACAACCTGGCCCTTTACACCAGTCATCATCTTCATTACGTTGTCTTTTACTTGGTTTATTTTTACTGAAAGGTTCTACTTTTACTTCCATGCCACTTTCATGTAATCACCATTGTTTGGCGCTCTTTGCCGATAGTAGGCCTTGCGTCATTAAACTCCAAACATCATCATCATACCCATCTCAACTCCCAGATTTTTAGAGATGGTCGACGTAGCTTAGGCCGGCAACGAGGCGTCGCTGCGTCGCTTGTATTCGCTTGTTTTATAACTACGTCGTTTTTCGCTCGGACAGGCGCCTTACACTGTTCCCCGCAGGAGCGTCTTGTTATTCCACACCCTGCTTGTTTACACGTGACCGCGTTATTGTTCATAGTACTAATTTTACTGCTTTTGACGTAAAAAATTTCTGGACAAGACTGGTCTTCCCCAAATTCTCGGAGCTTTATCCTGTCCAACTAAATCGTTAAATCTGAATGTTGAAATTTTAAGTTGCTGCTTCATTGCTACCTGACGCATGTTTCACGCACCTATCACGTATTACTCTTTGCAGTGGTCCTTTAGAGAAATAAAATGAACTGAACATTTTTTTGAAGAGCACCCCAGGCAGCAGCTGTGGAAAAAATGAGGTGATATATCTGCAGTACACAATTTAAAATCACCCTAAGTATAAGAAACAGCATTGCTCTTCATCACCTGTGCTGATTTTGCGAAAAGAGAGCCTATTTACAGGAGACTGCGGTAGTCCATTCCAACAATACTCCAATAACACCTTATTAATGGCAAAAAATAAGGCGCAAACTGGTCGAAATTGAAAAGATACAAAAACAAAAAATTAACTTGTCACTAAACATGCTGCGCATGTGTAAAATAGACATATTAGTAAAATCCTGATTTCGACAATGTTGAGTTATCAACAAGACGGCTAAAAAAGAGAACATGTTCACATGTCCCCAAGCCGCCTAGGCCACGTTCTACTAATCTTTCTTTGAAATTATCATCCACTAACATCCGCAGCCTGCTGCCTAAACAGTAATATGTTGGTTCTTTTCTTGAGGACAGCCACAGTGATATTTCGGCAGTAACCAAGACGTGCTTACAATCCAAGTAAGCAAAAGCGAGATCCTTCCGGATAGATATAACTTTAATACATACCGACGGGACCGCGGCCAAAAAGGGGCGGTGGTGTTCTTATTGTAGTTAAGAAAACAGTTTCTTCCTTTGTCATTCAAACTGATTTGTTGAAAAAAATAATCTGAGTTTCTTGCATGACGTCAACTAGTAAAATCTTAGTTGGTGTTTGGTATCGTCCTCACGGTGCTTCTAGTTTTTTATTCATGAATTGTTTGACAGTATTAACCTGGCTTTGAAGAAAAGTCGGCGCATGAAGTTTACCTTCTTGGAGACTTCAGTTACCCGCAAATTGATTGGCCTTTGTTGTCACCCACTTGCAACAGCTGAAACAATTTCCTAAAGTTAACTCTGGACATTAATTTCTCTCTAATGGTATACCAACCAAACCGGGGATCTGATGTTTTAGATTGATTTTCACCACTCCACATGAAACCATTGGCCCATTATCTTATTTCAGTGTATTTAGTGACCACAAACTAATCAACTTAGCTGCTGAAATATCCCCTCCGAAAACAGGATTCAGTATTAACAAAATTCGTGATTATAGCAGATAAAATTACGATTGCACGAACTCTGATTTGAATGCCTTTCTTATAAAGTTTTTCTGCCCACATTTACCTTCCGTAGTGTGAAATCAAACTGGCTCCTTTTTAAGCACATATTGTGCTCGTTAGTCGATAAATACGTACCCCTAAATACTATGAGTAACCACAAAACTAACCCATGGTTTATTAAAAATGTTCGACCATTGAGAAATAAAAAGAAAATATTGTACAAAAACGCAAAGAACGAGCCTTGATCATCCTTATGAAAAATTCCCTCGCACTTCCCCGAGGGGGAGAGTGTGTAAGTGCGAATGCACGGTTGTTGATTGCGCGATTACGGTGGATATCGTGATCTTGGAGTGCAGAGGAGGCGCCCAACACCCGCAGTCACTGAGCGGAGAGAGGAGGAGGAGAGTAGCGCCCGCCGTTACGGCGAGGGCTACACGAGCGCCTTCACGCATCGGAATGCGGAGCGCCCGCTACGCGAGCGAGAGCTCTCCAGCCCGAAGTGGAGAGGAGGCGCCCAACACCCGTAGTCACTGAGCGGAGAGAGGAAGAGGAGAGTAGCGCGCGCCCATCTCCCCCTGTTGCTAGGGGAGACGAGGAGGAAGACGAGGAGCGCGCGCACCCGCAGCTGTTGCTAAGCGGACGACGGCGGCGGACGATTCAGGCTCGCTTAAGAAGTGCATTCGCACTTAAAACATACACCGAGTTCCTGAAAGTATATAGGCTGGAATTAAACCGGGAGAAAAAAAAAGTACTTTACACAGGATCTTTCTTCTATTCTGAAAAACAACCCTAGACAATTGGTGCATACAATTTTACCTTGTGTTCATGATAATAAAATCTGCTTGTTTGATAAAGGCACTCCCCTTTATGATGAACTGTGTTCATCGGCCTTCAATTCATTTTTCACGTCTATCTTCACAAGAGAACATATTTCCAGTGTGCCCATTGTTACTGACCATGATTGCCTTTTTATGGAAGAAATTTTTATCACCCCTGAAGGAATCAGATCTCTCAATATTAATCAAAAAGTATCCACTTCTAGTGACGTTATAAACACCAACAATGAGATATTAAAAATAAACGTGTCAAGTCAAATCTTATTTCATATTTTCAAACAGTCTTTCATTTCAGGCCAGCTACCCACAGATTAGAAAATAGCCAAAGTCATTCCCATATTCAAAAATGATAATAAGATGTCACATGAGAACTATCGACCCATTTCCTTAACATGCATCTGCTGCAAGTTACTTGAGCACATCATTGCATCGCACATTTTCACGAGCCTAGAGAAAAATAGATACTTTTAAAAAAATCAGCATGGATTCAGAACAGGTTTCTCCTCTGATACCCAGTTGCTTAAATTTTTCTCAGAGCTGCATTTCAACCTAAAAATTAACCAGCGAACCGAGTGCATATTCCTCGACTTTTCCAAAGCATTTGACTGTGTTGCTCTTTGTCGCCTAATTTTTAAATTATCAGCTCTTTGCATAGACTGATTAACTTTATAGTGGTTGCAAAACTTCCTGTGGCTTCACCAACAGTTCACCGTCGTGAATGATTCTTCTTCAACAATAATTGACGTAACCTCAGGGGTACCTCGAGGCAGCAACCTGGGTCCAATACTGTTTTTAATTTACATTAACGACTTGCCAAATAACATTTAATCATGCGTGCGGCTTTTGCAGACGACTGTATCATTTATTGTGTCATTAACACTACCCAAGACTACATTACCTTGCAAAAAGACCTCGACCAAATTAATTCCTGGTGCGCGACTTTGCAATTGATGTTAAACACAACTAAGTGTACAACTATCTCCTTTTGTCGTACGCATGCTTACTCTGATTTCACTTACCGTGTAAATAACACAAAAATATCGCAACCAACTGCCTACAAATATTTATGTATCACTTTCACTTCTACACTTTCGTGGTCCACACACATTGCTTCCATCTGCGCGAAAGCATCTACAACTTAGGGACCACTCCATCATAACCTCTGTAACGCGCCACCAGCCATGCGCAAATTATCCCACTTCATATTCGTTTGGCCCGCAGATAGAATTCGCCTCATCTATGTGGTCAGGTCATGAAAGTTACTTACCGTAATTAATCTGCTCGAGTCCATCCAAAACAGAGGCGCCCGTTTTATTTTTCGGAACTACAGTCGCAAGTCAAGTATCACACAGATTAAAATTGACCTTTCTTTACAACCAGTACAAATTCGTCGCATGGTTGCTCTTTTGTTCTTGTTTCACAAATACGCCCGCAGTGCAACCCCATCCCCACTCCCCCTCGAAACCTCTTGACGCGTCTCGTCACGTTAACTCAGTCAATTCAGCTTCAAGCGTATTTAAGGGAAACACTTGCATTCAATTCATCAGCTCTACCTCGTGCCATGTCTTATTGGAATGAACTTCCGGACGCTATCGCTTCTATAACAAACCGTGACACATTCGCTAGCAACTAAATGGGCATTTTTCCTAATGTTTTTACTTCAAATTTGTTCTTCCCGCATCATCGATAACTATGCTTTGTATCTCTGTTTACACATTCCCTGAATTTTTCTTTTGATTTGAGTGTTTATGAACTTTTGAGGGTATCTTTTCATCAAAAATGTATAATGATGTCCTGTTAATCTTGTTTATATTTCCATTTTCCAGTGTGTTAGCTATATACCCCAAGTTACTCTTTTTTGTATGCCCTCCTAACCCTATGTTCTACCTGGAGCCTGTAAGGTTTTTATAAATAATTAAAAAATCAAGTTACACGAAAACGCATCGCAAGTTCTTGCATCGACATTTAAAGAATAGGCTTCACCTATATACGGAATTTCGACGCCACGCAAAGTTTGTTTATTTATAAAACACGTGAAACGATATTTTCAAAACTTTATGACCCTTAAATTCTGTATTCACCAACGGGTACCTAGAAGGAACCCCGCAAAAACTAACATTATAACTGATTGGATGAAATTACCAGGTTTGTTTTTGACAGTTGTGCAGTAAGATTAGAAAAAGGAGAATATTGTCGAATATAACAAAGCTTAGAAAAGTTTTTCTTCGGTTTTTAAACCTCAAAAGATTACTCAGTCACAAAACCATAAAGTCTAGAATGGGACAAAACAAAACTGTCACTACTTGAATATGTAGGCAAACAAAAATTATTTGCACTTACAATGTCCTGAAAACGAACCATTGTCCTGAGGCTTTCGCTTATTTAGGTACGATTCAATTTACAAAAAACTTTTATTACCTTCAAGCAGTGGTAATAGGGCATTCTCTATTGGTAATGGAGAATGCTACCCTTAACACCAAACACTAAACGTTCACTTCCCGCGATTACATATTCCTAAATCAGTACACCAAGTGCGATAGGCGTATCCAGTGAGTTCAGTCGTTGCGCTGTCTTGGTGTTTTGGCACCACTTACAAATGTGAAGCCACGTGACTGGAAACAATATAGTGCATTACCTTGTACAGATGAGTGTATTTTATCTACCCGGATCAAGTGTGAAGGTTTGTGTTTTCTTACAGTGAACACTTCCGGATTCACACCTGTTGTTTGCTTTGTCGCCTCTCTTAGAGTGAGCCGTTCTTCGCCACAGTTGGCGACCCTATCTCCCACGAGAAAAAACACAGCTACCGCAATTGAGGGGTGTGCCCAGCCAATGTCGGTTTATGTATTACCCCAATTCTCTACCTAATAGGCGAACATCAATGCGGAGTTGGCACGCCTATTTTCTAAATCATGCCCGACCTTGCTGGCTGCGATTCTTATTCATCCTCTGCTGTTGCTATGGACTTTGAAACTCTCCGATTACTTTTACTCATAATCCCGGGGCATCCACTGATACCAGGGGAAATCGATGCTACGTCTTTCAATGGCACGTCTACATCCCCACCGCAACCGCCGCCTCGCTGTCCTTCAAGGAGAGCTTGGTACTAAAAGATCAAAGTGTTGAAGGCGTTGACCTCTGTAGCCTACTTTATTGGCGTAATTTAGAGGGAGAAATCGACGCTTAGACCGTGTCAAAAACTGCCACTGGTTTTTGGCAGCAACTTATGCAACAAAAAAACACCTCAACGTGACTAGCCATAAGATACTCTAACCGCACACTTCGAAATTCGAAGGCACCACCTTGGTTTATCAGTTACTCACTTTGTTAACCGAATACTCCTCTACAGGAACAAATAGATATTTGAACTTCGGCGAGCTCAATCGTTGGATTCAGCTTTTACGTGACTTTTAAACTGAGCATCAGCGACGGGGTCGGGTAACCTTGGGACATAGGCTAATTAAGAAACAAGCCGTTAAATTGGCAAATAATAGCCGATCACCAATAAAGAGATGTCGGAATTTTCTATTTTGCGGTTTTGACTATCTTGTATCAGCACAGTGAGATACAATTTTGCACCCATTTTACTTCAAAACAAAGACAACACGGCGCTTACATTCCCCAACAAGACTCATCGTGGCAACATTCCTTTGGACAGTCATTGTACTGTTACCATCCTCAAGTAAAGCCTGTGACGCTTCTGCTACTTGAACGCATCTGCCCAAGGCGTTGTCACTATATATTCGCGTTACGGGATGTCGTAGTAGATTTGCTTCAAAAACGCGGAAAACTTCAAAGAAGTATGCTATCAATAACACGGTATATGCAAGAAAACGTCTGAAATATTCATGACGGCTTCGTAGTTCACAACTTACGATTGCGCACTAGTTAATAAGCACAGTAATAACGACTTGTGGACCTCGGAGTAAACCTTTCTGTTGCAAGTTTTGCAGATATCAAAAATTTGCACTTTCCAAAAACCACATTGATCCAGTCACACATGGCCATTATAAACTGATCCAACAAACGTGGTGAAATAATAAGCTTTGCACCATAAACGCCAGACATAACACCACTGCTGCTGGTGTAAAAACAGAATCAAGAGACTGAGCAGGTTCATTTCAAGAATGAGCCGACCTCACCTGCCTATATCCACGAAAGTACTGCAATTTCCGTGGACTGGTTAGCTGACACGGACAACGTAATACCAACGCTGACTACGATCGGACCTGCACGACCAGATGATCTGAGTAAGCGGGGCTTGAGGAACGGCGCAGGTCTCTGGTGCCTTGGACTAAGGGCGTCCCTGCCTAAGCAAGCAAACAAAGTTCTGCTCTATACCCATAAACGTTATTCCTCCTCCTATATGTCATTATTCCTGCTATAAACCTGACACGTGCCGGTATGTCGTAAATGCTCCATGAAGTCTGGAACGGGGGAAACGTAAGCCACTATACATTGATGTCAAGTTCACAAGTGCACAATGGCGCTCCTTTGGCAGCCTACGTGTGCCTGTGCGACAGTACGTACGGCCCAGTTCGGTCTTAAGAACATTTGCAAATTCTCAAAATGTGCAGCTCTTTGCAATGTTGCTTACACCTACGCTGTTGTGCCTCTGTACACATGAAACGAGTTGGCCACAATTCTCTCGTTTCTTTATGTTGCAACACAAAAGGTTGTACAAAGTGCATATGATCATATTATGGGCAACAATAAGCGAGGTCGTCCTTCTTTCTTGCCGCTGTGAATACTAGAACGTAGTCAAAAACGATTCACTGCTGTTCTAGTAAACACGGTTTATTAGGTTTAACATGTTCACTGTGAGAATACAATAGCAAATCTACACAAACAGTGCGTGAGTGACGTGAATAGAAGCACCCAAGCAAATTCAATGACGCTGCTTTTACCCTGCTAATAATTTTCAAAACGCACACCGATATCTCAGTCTATTGAATTTAATCAAGAGCACAGAAAATCTAAGAACAGGTTTTTCTGCATACCACCGCGCGATACACTCTGCATACCACCCTGCGAGCCAAATCAGGAGAAGGAGAAGTCTAGGTTCGCAGCAATACCTTGTTCTAAGAAAAGACGGACACGAAGCAAAACCAAAGCGCTAAATATTTCAAGGAAAAGTGACCAATCTGGCGCAGGGTGTCTTCAAAAAAGCCACTTGGATGACATCATGCATGCGTGTGGTTTTTTGATGTACCGGCCTCATGGCCGGGAGAAATCTCGTGGGCGTATTATAGAATACTTTGCCGTAATATACAGAATCAGAAATACTATTAGAGCATCGTCGCATTCACACCGTGCAGCGGTATTGGGCTAAATAAAAAAAACACAATCAACTGGGGCGTACTGGGTGTCTTGGCGTGGAAAGAGACAATATTTCTCATCCTGGAGCTGCTAGTTTGTAGCGCGTACGTGGCCATACTTGTGGTTCTTCTCCGCAGGATGGAAGGGTCCACAGGCTGAAAGCGTCATCGTTCACTGTCCAGTGTAGGCAAGATGGAATGCAGTGATTGGCTTCATTTTATTAAAAGCTCTATTCCACGCGAACCTTAACCTTAGAAATATTTATTTTCGGTTCTTAAGTTTAACAACGACGTACACAAACTGAATATACTCCATAATCTCGTTGTAAGGTTTGTTTAGTTCGTTGGTTTGGGTAGGGACGCCGTTGTCTCCGGTTAAATGCTCTTCCTGTCACTTAAGGTGATTTGCATGATCACGCCATAAATTGCCGTTCCTTGGTCTGTGAAAACATGAGAGATTCTCAACGCCACTCCACCTGGTGAATGAAGAAGTACTCGCTGTATTCACCAGTCCCTCTTGGTATAGCAGCGGTAAATCAAAAGCGCAACATGCACTCCCCGCCTACAACAAACCCTATTTTGCTTATGACTAAGTAGTAAATGCATCTACAAGTACCATTTCGATCGTTGGGAAGGAGTGAGGTGGTACGGCTATGAACCTGAGATGTGTGGGGTTTTCTTTAGCGGCGTTTCCAGCCTGTAGAAGTCACAGACGTTTCTTATGTATTAATAAACTTCTCAAGTAAATGAGGCTCTGTAGTTTTTTATATTTATTCTTCAAAGCGCGCGCGCCATGCCAAGGTGCACCGGTAACAAGGCCTAGTGACACAGTGCCTGGTTGAATTCGGATATGGCAATTCAATCTCGTTGTAGGGCGGAAACTCTCCTTCAGTGACACAGAATTTTGAAGCCAGAGGGCTGCGGAGTTGTACGTGTTTGCCCTTGGGACGGTCACTTTACATCTGTATGTGGTGAATTGTAATTGACAACTCAGAGTGGGCACGCTTTGAGGTGGCTAGACAGGTTTCTGTCACGACGCCAAAAAATGTGGTGCCTCCGTCGGGGCCCGGCGGTGGGTTGATGAAAGATGCGCGCGAACAGTAGTAGTAGGTGCACTGGTGCTGCTCGAGGAATTTGCAAATGATCGTCACTTCGAATTCCAAACGGAGCATGCATCGTTGCCCCAAGCTGTCAAAGGTGTCAATCAAATGTGCCACGCAACACAGTTCATGGTGTCAAATGGTGTGCTGTGGAACTACGTGTGAACCCTAGAAATGGCCAGGGTAAGCCTATTCTTTACATGCAAAAACATTTGTTGTGTGAAATATCTCGGCTGGTTTAGGAGATTACGTTTTCACGGCCGTTCTGCTTTTGAACGGGGACATTACCAAAACTTATGTCACACTCAATTAAGTCGGCCTCGTCCAAATTTGAAAGAACGAGCGAGTCCTATTAGCGATTCTTAAGCGTGCGGTATTTAGTCGAAAACGTGTGGGGTTTGATAACTTCGAAGTTTTTGACAAAAGAGGTCCGGTAGTACTCGCGGAGCCAATGGGATCATCGTTATATTTTTGGTCCTTCTGCATCGGGAAGTCGGATTAGGCTGAAGTTGATGCGGGTTGCGGATGGCTACCTTTGGTGCTGACGACAAGGCACAAAAGCTTTAGCTTCTTATGCGCAAGGGCCACTTTCGAGGCTTCAACCTTACTTGTGATGTTCGGATTGTCTCCAGTGCCACATTCAAACATGCGAAGTGTTCTTCGAAGCTCATGGCGAATATGAAAACGTCTGCAAATTAGGCCAAAAAGATGTGCTACTTTACCCTATCTTTCACCGGGTTCGTAACGCTCTGTTACGTTTCTGTATTTGAGCTGACTAATATGGCCTTAGCCCTAAATTGTGCGTGCGTCCGGCATTACAACCGCCGAATTGTGGTGTTAAACATCTTCAACTGTGATGTGCTAGTATCCTATTTTCAGATTTATCAAAGAGAAGAACTACGCGTGGAATTTGTGGTCAAGGGCGCCTTCAAATTGTAGAGTGGGTATTTCTTTTCTCCAAAATCGGTGGAATCTTTGGAACGTTACGCAGAACCCCGAGCTGTCGTCTTTTGAAGACCATATTCGTTCTTGGCATACATAAGCGAAGAAATGTTGGTCTGTCTGTCTGTCTTTCTCTCTCTCTGTCTGTCGGTCTGTCTGTCTGTCTCTCTATCTGTCTTTCTGTCTGTCTGTTTGTCTATCTTTCAGACTGTCTGTCTGTCTGTCTGTGACAGAATACAGCCCCTCTGCAAGAGTGAAACAGAAGATGCGCAGTAGGCTCTTATAGCAACTGCCAAATTTATATTTTATATCCTGTGGCAATTTTCACACTTGTCAACATTGTTGAACAAGAACAAGACATTACGTAAATATAAGTAAAACAATCAAGACTGAAGTGATAATTGCAGGGTTCCGTTATTTACAAATCACGATACCTAGTTTTGCGATATCAAATTTTACATGAAGTGCAGAAAACCGGCGAATGCTATTGCCCGCGCTCCTGGCAGCATTTAAAAATAAAACTACAACGGTTATGAAAAGTTTCACTGGGTAGGGTTTATGCTCCGCTTCGAACGCCTATGAAGCAGGAAACATGGTTTTTTAAACGTTGTAGTACGGTGCTTTGAATCACGCATGTCTCCGCTGTACGTAAGAACTGGCAAAGAGGCACCCGACTTGGGGCAGTTGAACTGCTTACATTTAAAATAACTTCACTGCTACCGTGTTAATTGGGGAGGAACGAGACAGGAGAGGATACCATTAAAGGGAACCGGGAAACAGTAGGGACGCAATTACATGGCAGGGGACCCAGTAGACTATTGTCTTGAGTTGATATTTGCAAAGAAAGGAGCGGGTGCGTTGCCATTTTTTTGGAACAGCTGGGTGTGTGCGCCCAGATGCTTTGATTTTGTGCAACAATAGCGCGGTTGAACGTGTCTTCAATTTGAGTTTTAATATTATCGCGTCGCGTATTTTAACAATGCAGTTGGTATTCCATTTGTCGGGTTCAATATCGGTTGTAATACAATCTCGTCTCAGGGGCATCTGCAGCAACTAAGGGGGCAACAAAGATGGGTATTTTTGTCATTTAGAAAAGACGTCATCTACTGCTATTTTTCTCTTAAACGTTTCTTGGAAAGCAAATGGAGGCCGGGAATTAATACACTATTGGCTGTTGTTGGAGCAGTGCAGTTGGAGAAAATATCTCTCGCTGCCCAAAAAAGCGCAGGGCAACATAATTACCGAAAATTAAACTGAAATAAGCAATCCCGCCCTAAAATATTAATGCAGGTTGGGAGAGTAGAGAAGAGCGTGAGAGGCCGAAAGGAAAGCCAACAGAGTACAGAAAAAAACGATAGTTAGTTACTTCGAAAGTCGGAAAAAATGTCCTGTTGCCCGAGAGGGGGCGCGGAAGGAACGAAAACTTGACATCTTGATCTGAAATGAACAAGTTCACACTGAAATAGATTATGCCATTTGTGAGAACGAAGGAGAAGAGGTGAAGCAGGGAGAGAGAAAGCAAATGGATGATGGCAACTATAACCACACAGGCTCGTTTAGGTGGAGTGCAGTTGCAGAAGACATAGCTCGCTGGCCATATTTTCGCTGGCCACCAAAACGAGCACACAATTGAAAAATCGCGGTGGTTTGAGAGTGGATACTTTCCGCACAGGCGGCCTGAATAGGTTATAGAGGCAGGTAACTACAATACCAAAAGCAACATTCGAAAGTTTCACGTTGCGCAAACCTTTGCGTATAATCGAAATTAGGGCAATAAAGTCTGCACAAAAATAAAGAAGTCTGCACTTCAAGTACTCGGACAGGTTGCGAAAATTGATCCTGATATGAGTGGCTGAAAGAAAAACTGAAATGTGGTAACGAGAACACGTTTGGCTCCTTAGGGAGATGTACAGTTGCAGAAAATATTGTTCGCTGCTCAAATCCGACCGTAGAAACAATGGAATTTCCGGATATGGTACTACAATAAAGACACTACACTCGAAATATTTCTGCAAGTCACAAAAATTATGGACAGCTTCAGTGGTGGAAGGGAAGGTGATAAACCCCAAATACCCATATACTTTTCGATGCTTTGGGAGGTGCGGGGTGGCGGTGGGAGTGCAGATGCAGAACATTTTGAAGTCAATCGAAAAAATGCTGCCAAAGGAATAACACACACTTATCAAAGCTACACTGATACGCACACTCAAGACAAATGGACGCACCGTACAAAACATATACAAATCTTGAAGTAGAGGATGAGACGGAAGCCCATCTGCTGAGGATGCACTTTGAAGAAAGACAAGCACATGTATGAGAAGTTATTGCGTTTAAAAAAAATTAACGTTTCTGCTCCACATGGATAATTTGTTCCCGATCAGTACTTCGTGTCTACCTTTCTTTACTTTGTACACTGTATGAAGCTGCAAGTGCAGGTCGCTACACAGGCGCTGCACAAGCGCAGATACGATGCTTCGCTGACTGGTACGCTAGTAAGAAACTTGAAGGCGACTTGAAGTCCGAGGAGTAAGCGAAGTGAATACAGGTACTAAGTATATAAAATCAACGGAAACGTTTACAGTACAGCGTATAAGTATACATCAGGAATCCCTTTTTTTGCGTTGGATGAACAAGAACAGTGGTCAGAACACGACCACACATCTGTGAACAATTTTCCGTCTATAGATATTGTGAAAATTTAGATACGCTTACAGCACGAGCGCTATACAACAAATAGTCACCTAAGCTGCCTAAAATGATAAAATTAAATACATGTGTTTACTGCGGATACATTGTATATCATATTTTGATCGCGGCACGGCTAGCCGGAGGCGGAGTTGTCTGCAGCACTAGGTATTTTTCTTTTGCAATTCGCACGTTCAAATCCCCGAGTGTACAAAGTTTTTTTGTACGTTGAATTTTTCAAGTTTGCAGAACGCACTCAGACTGACTCTGACGCGCTTGCGAGTTCACGTTGGCGTGTTGGTGCTATAAGCAACGACTGCTTGCCGATAGTGAGCACAGGCCAGAATCAGCAGAGCCTTGGTCTGGTGTAAAAACGCTTTTAACGATAGAGGCGTAAGTGAGGTAAGCTCTAAGTTAGGGGGAAGAGCGCATGGCATTCGAGCGTCTGCGGTAAAACGATAGAGGCATAAGTGACGTTAGCTCTAAGTCAGGGGGAAGAGCGCATGGCATTTGAGCGTCTGCGGTAAACCCGAGGGCATTCATTCGCGGCGTCGGCCTCGGCTAGTGATTGCTACGATTACAAGCCCTCCTCGGAGGATAATATTAGGCATTTTACAGCCGAATACATTGCATAAGCGTGGTTAGGCGATTACTGAGATATCTAGAATGCCCATCCAACAACATAGTCGGATGTCAAGCATGTTGTGTTACACAACCGAAACCGAAACTTGTTTTAATGGTAATCTTTGATATCCAATCACGGGCACCTCCTTTCGACGTCACAGCCTTGAGTTGCTGCGTCCACCGCAAGCCGCGCATGGTATTTTTGCTTCTTTCGGGGTTTATAAAATGATTACGTACTGGTCAACCGGATAAACGACGAAAGGTGTGTTAGTTTGAACTAGTCTGTGTCATAAAAGCAAAAACAAGAGTTTGACTTTTATACTTTAGTGTCCCTTTACAGTGACTCTGGCTAGTCACTGAGTAGAAGGGGCTCGGCCAAATAAGTAAAAACCTCTGAGCGCTGAAATAGCGGCCATGATGCAACACTGTTTAGAGCTTTACTGCAAAAATACCGTGTTTTTCTTGGTAAAGAGTGCAGTCGCGAAAAAAACAGTTCACCTGTTTAAAAAACCGAACGGAGGGCATAGGAACGCCCGCTTCACTTTAAATATTCGCGAAAGTTGCGAGAATTAGGAAGGGAGCGAGTTGTGGAGGGTAAAGCAAATGGAGGATGGTGACTTCAGTACCGCGGCCTTTAGTAGAAGTGCCGACTGCAAAAAGTATTGTTCATAGCCTAATGATGGAGTAGAAGGTTACAGGACTCCCGCCTATTACACTGAAATAAACAGACATACGCCTAAAGCAATCATACAAGCTGTGAGAATAGTCGAGAAGACCGTAAACGACGGAAGGAAAATAAATAGGAAGGAGAACAAACCTACACTCACCGGTGTTATAAGAAATCTGTTCCATAAAATATTGCTGGCTGACCAAAATGGACTGCTTAATTCAAGGTAACGAAGTAATGTTGAACTGAAAGAAAAAACCCACATTTCAAAAACATTACAGGCTTGAGACTGGAGATCAGAGTTAGTCACCGTTGGGAAAAAAATACAGGTCAGTAAACTACAATACCGTGAGATTCGTTCGAAGTGCAGCCACCAGAATATATATTTCGCTGCCCCGAAAAAGGGCGACAAAGGAAATAGAAAGCCTGTACAATGAATGTAAAAAGACAAGTTTAGGCTTCAAATAATCATGCAAGTTGCCACAATGGAGGAGAACAGCGTTTGTGGTGGGAGCGAAATGAGATGGATGCGGTAACTACAATGGGTTAGGCTGCTGCTGGAGGAGGGCGATTTCAGAAAATACCACTCGCGGCCAAAACGGTGGACATAAAATGAATGAGAGCAGCCAGATATTGGAGAGAAATATTCTTGCAGGTTGTGAGAATCAAGTTCCACAGCACGGGGGCGGGATCGAAAGCAAATAAAATAAATTATTTACACTACCATGGGCTCCTTTTGAAAGACTGCTTTAGAAAAAATTATCGGGCATGCCGTAATAGGGCAGAGAACGAATCAGAATGCCCGCGTTTTGAACTATAAAAAGACCGAGGTACGCTCAAAACATTGTTTCAAGAACTTAAAACAGAGAGGAGCGCAAGTTGCATTAGGGAAATCAAATATATGCAAGTACGCACATACCGGATGCTCCTTTAGGAAGTGTCTAGTTGCAGAAAATACTGTTCTTGGGCTGAAAGAGGGTGCAGAAGGAACGAGAACACCCACTTATATACCTGAACTAAGCACGTGCACACTTCCAATATTTATGCAAGTTGCGACAATGAAGGAAGATGAGCGTATTTGTTGTGGGGTTAGCCAAATAAAGTTCGCTAAACAAAACATCTAGAGCACCTTTGAGGAGAATACTGTGGCAGAATATACGCACACTTCCAGAAGCAGGCCGCCGAAAGAATTAGAACGCTTGCATGTTGAACTGACACACCAAAACCCAGACTTAAAAGAATAATGCAAGTTGATTTACTGAAGGAGAAGTGCAGGAGCGGGGAAAAAAAAGCAAATACATTTCCTTCAGCAGATATCATGGGCTCTTCTCGGTGAGTTCAGATTAAGAATATCTTGAGCTCAACCAAAAGGAGTTCACTGATTGTACCAGGACGCCCGCCTACGGAAGTAAAATAAACAAGCGCACAGTTAAAATTTTTATGCAAGTTCCTAGCAAGAAGACGAGCGTAAGGAGGAACGAACCACTTAGGGAACACTACCACTTGCATATTTTCATATAATGTGAAAGTGCAAAATTGGTGAAGAGCGCGAGTGGCGGGAGAGAACTACAATACGGAGGGCAATTTAGGTGCAATGTAGTTGCAGAAGATATCGCATGCGGAAGAAAAGACGGCACCGAACAGATAGAAACGACTGCCTAATGAACTCAAATAAACACGCATGCTTGAAATAATCACGCAATTTGCGATAATTAAGGAACTAATCGTGAGCTACAGGAAATAAGGAAATAGAAAACCGTAAGCACACTACCGTGTGTCTTTGAGGGGAAATATAGTTGGAGATAATATCTCGACCTCCCGATAGATTCACTGAGGATATAATGACCGGTTGTTGAAGTGAAAAAGGAAGCGCAAACTTGAAATAATCATGCAATTTGCCAGAACGAAGAAGCCCGTGAGTGGCGTGAGGTAACCTGATTTAGGCCGGCTACAAATTACCTTGGTATTTTTGGGAAGAGAGCGGTTGCTGATATATCGCTCTCTGCCGAAAAAAGGCGCATAGACAAACATTTCATACATAGACCTAAAGCAAACAAGCCGACACTTCAAAAAAGTATAAAAATTGCTAGACGTCCGAAGAAAGTCATGAGTGGCTCTATTGAAAACATATAGAGGCCAGTATCTAGCGACCTCACGTAGGGATTGTTTATATTCAAGCGAGTTGCTTGAGAAAAGCGCCCGGTGGTTAAACGAGCGTGCACAAAAATTGAGAACGCAAATATTTTAAACTGAATAATACGGTAGACATCTGAAATATTCATGGAAGTTTTTATAATGGAGAAGAGCGTGAGTTGTTAGAAAATGTAGTCTGATTGCTGGCACATATCTACGCGGAGATTAGGTAAGTTTTCTACTCAGTTAGTCTGAAAGCACGCACGATCGTCTTCTTTTCTTCGGGGTATGTGTCAAAAACACCTTAGTTTGATGGGACTGTTCGACGGGTTCTGGACTGTGGTCATTTCGCAACAGTTTGGAGCCAAAATCCACGTGAAGACTCGGCGAAAGCGCTCCTGAAGACCACTGAAGAAGCAGCCTGCACGACCGAAGCAACAAACGGCGCTTCTGCAATGTGTTTAGTACCGACCCGACGCTTCTAGCTGCCCTCGAGCATCACGCCGCCTCCAGCTCAACACAGTGGTGCCCTATGCCTTTACTGATTACGCGAAGTCTATTCCACGCCAAAGCTCTTCGCAGAATGGATGGACACAAGTGCAGGCGGGCAACCCTTCGAGCTGGCGTGACGGAGACCATTAGTGACCGCAAAGCTTTGTTGGACTCCCAGACTCCGTCTATCGGTGAGCTGCCGGACCTTTGAATGTTCTCGTGATGAAGGAATCAGCACTCGAGACAGACAAACAAATTGAAGACACCGTTGATGAGCAGAATTTAGTAGAACAGTGAGAAGTTTCGAAGGGTATTACGTTTTGATATGTGTAGCAAAATCCAAGCTCTCCCGAAGAATCGAAGACATTCAGCGCCCACACGCATCAAACGGTCCAATGCACAACGTAGGGCAATTTACGCATTTCGCGTACACTCAAGCGCCTCTGTCAAGTTGCCTCGAGTTGAACTAGGCAAATTTGACGAAACCATTCAAGGCTGGCATTCACTTTGGGACCAGTATTAGGTGACCATACACTGGAACTCGCAGCTGTCGATCATTGACAATATTTAAATATCTTAAAGGCTACATTGTTGGTACAGCGCAGGATACGATTAGTTGACTTTCCCTGACTAAAAGCAAGTAGCAGATAGCGATTGATCTACGGGAGAAACGCTTTCGACGGAAGGACCTTGCGATCAACGATCACATGACTTGCAACCTAAAACTGCAGGCTGTTGATTCAGCGCAAGACGTTGGGGCACTGCGACGTCTTTACGACGATGTGGTAAAGAACGCCAGGAGCCTTGAAGCACTAGCGGTGAAGCAGGAGCAGTACAGCGCTCTGCCCAGGGTGGCTATTGAGAAGTGGCTATGTCACGATCTTATACTTCGGTACTCTCAACAGAAGCCTGAGGAAGCGGACCCTCGAAGCACAATTGCAGCGCTTCTAGACTTCCTGAAGAAAGAAGTTCGCATTAGGGAGAGGCGATAGAAATCGCATCGGATGAGTGAACAGTCCAGAAAAAACTCCATGACAAAGCGCGACGGCATTATGTACATTGAGCAGCCACATTTACCTCCACTGCCGGAACGGACAAAGAACCGTGCTGTTTCTGCAGTTCTGAAGAACACTCTTTTACTGCGTGTGACAAAAGGTTAACCTTTGAGGAAAAAAGAACGTTCTCAAGCGAACTAGCCTATGCTTTAAGGGTTGCAAAAAATTGCATCGAGCCAAGGACTTTCGGAACGCAAGGTTTGTGGGTTCTCGGAACTTCCAAGGCCGACACTTTACGTTCCTCTGCGACTTCAAATATACTGGTCCTTCAGAAATTTACACACGGAGGCAGTTCGTCAAGAAAGAAATTCAAGTGACTTGTGCTGGTGCTGTGACTCAGGCCCAAGATACAATTCTTCTATGAACAGGTAACATTTAGGCAAATGGCTCCACTCAGCCGCGACTTGTCCGCTGCCCGCTGGATGTCGGTAGTCAATGAACGTTTGTCACGAAAGACAAAGCCAAGAACCTTAGCTGCAAGGAAGTCGGAAAGGAGACTCTGAATGTGCAAATGTTCGCAGCAACGGGTTCATCTAAGCAGACTCTACGACGAGTAAAACTGTGGACTACAAGCCGGCATGTCACCGATGCCATCCTGATCGAAACCCTCGAGGTCCCAAAAATATGCAGTGGAACTCCGTTCACGGTCCCTACTTCTTTTGTTTGAGAGGACGTTCGTGATCTTCGCCTCGCCAGTGATGCTGATGCCTCAACATATGACTCTATTGAGGTACTCATAGGATCCGACTATTACTGGACAGTCACAATTGGAAAAATTCGGCGGCTTACAAATGGCTTAACAGCCGTTGAGACGTCTTTCGGGTGGACCCTACAGGGCGCAGTAGAATAGCGCGGAGAATATCCAAGGCACGTTTTCCACTTGCGGCATGAAGGCATTGGCCCAGAATTTCAGTGACGACAATAAAAAACTGTCTCAACAGCTGCAAGCTTTTTCGGAGGTAGACCACATGGGTATACTTAACCACAAAAATCAAGAATCTGTCGAAGATGCAGTTCTCACTAAACTCAAATTAATTATACAGAGAAAAGGTCACAAGTATGAAGTTTGCTTTTCCTGGAAGAATAACGCTCCGGAGCTTAATTGCAATCCAAAGAAAGCGAAAGATCGGCTTGCTAAGCTCACGCGATGTGTTCAGAAAAACGAATGGCTTCTCATTCGGTACGATGCGAGGATACGCGAATATGTTGATAACAACTTCGCCGAACCTGCAACAACACAAGAAGCAGCCGTTCCAGGATACTAGCTCCCACTCCGACCAGTTACCCACAACGACAGGGAAACAAGCAAGATTCATTGTCTTTGACGCGTTATCTCGTTCACCTGGAAAACTGTCACTGAATGAAGTGTTACACTCTGCTCCGAATCTCAATTTGTCGGTACTTTTCCTGCTTCTAAAGTTCAAGATGTACAGAGTCGCGCAACAGCAGTCATATAAAAAGCATTCTGCAAATTTTGTTGTGGGAGAACAACCGTGACGCACATCGGTACTTTTGGTACGAACACCTGTCGACTACTGGACCGATCTTGCTGAAGCAACTTGTCTGGAGAATGAATCGTGTTTCCTTTAGTGCCAATTCCCTTTCTACTGAGGGCCATGTTACACTATCTTTTTAGAACTTCTACACGTCCGCAAGACGAAATTACAAAGGCCATAAAAGATCAATTTTATGTTGACGGTTTTGTGACAAGCGCCGACCCTACCGAGACGCCTTGTTGTTATTTGACAATGCAGACAAAGTCGTTAGTAAAGCAGGCATGTACATTAGAAAATAGACGACTAAGGAACCGCAGCTGAAGGCCGCTGCTGAAGCGGACAAAACCATTAACTGTGATGTTGATTTCACGATCCTCTAAAGGAAGAAAGTTCTAGGCGTGTTGTGGCACCCACACGAGAATACCCATGGGATGGACAGGTCTTAACTTATGCAACTGATAGCCTTAATTGCAAGCACAAAGAGGAATATGCTAAAAATCACAGCCAAAATATACTATCCATACAGCCGTATTAACCCTTACACAGTGATGACCAAGGTACTATTTCTGAGGGATTGGAAGAGGAAGTTGAACTGGGAAAGAAATTTGCCCTAAGACTTAAAAAATGACTAGGACAAGTGGTGTGAATACCTTCGTCTTCTTAACATTATACAGGTGCCAGGAATTGTGCTGTCAAATGAATTCAGCTAAACAACCTTCCACGTGTTCTCTGATGCAAGCACCTCAGCTTATGAATCTGTAGTTCATGTGCGACTCGAAACTAACAGTGGCATAATGACTAGACTGCTCTTCACTAAACCTCGAGCATAGGAAAGGAGAATACCTTCGTGGCAAACAGAGCAAGGGAGATCCATTCCATACCCTATATAAAACGGCGTTTCTGCCCAAAAGATTATATCCCTGCAGAGCGATTAAGGCGGGGAATATCCGCTAACAAATTGCAACAATTCAAACTTTGGTAGGAAGGACCAGACTGGCTGCACAAAGGAACCGACAAATAGAAAATAGAAAATAGAAATAGAAAATTTTGCGGCGAAACGTATGCGAAAACCACAGAAGAACGGACACAAGTTTTACCCGTAACTGAAAGGAAAGTTTCCCAGCTTTTTGATCTTGCAAGAATCAAAAACATGACAAAGGTCTTGAACATCACTGCTTGGATAATGCGGTTTGACCACAATTCTCGTAACCATCGCCGAAAAATCACTGGATCCCTACACACTTGCGAGACTGAAAACGCCAAGACATTTTGTATTTACAAAGCTCAAGAACGCCGTTTTATCCTCAATATATAACCCCTCCAGTGATCCGAAACTTTTTGCTCTACCGTGAAGAGGATCATTTGATTAGAGTGGCAGGACGGCAACAGAATTCCAACTTCACGAATAGCGAGCAACACCCAATCGTACTTCTCCCCGACGACGAATTTACAAGATTATTAGTTGAAACCAGCACTGACTGCTTTTTTAAGCCAGCGTTCGAGATACGTTGGTGCAGTTGCGTGAGCGATATTGGATCATCAGCGGTCGTGAAATGGTTAAAAAAGAGACCTTTAGTGAAGCCAATGAGCGAGCCATTCGCCCCTCTCCCAAGTGATAGAGTCACCAAATGCGAACCGTTCAGCATCATTGGAGTTGACTTTATTGGACCACTGTACCATTGAGAAGGAGACGGAGCCAAGAAATGCTACATTGTCATCTTCACTTGTGCCGCCGTGCGAGGAGTACACCTCGAGTTTGTGCGAAGTCTCAACACTCAAGACTTTTTGGATGCATTCTGTCGCTTTACAGACAGGAGAGGAATTTGCAAGACAGTATATTCTGTCAACAGCCTCACTATTAAAAGAGCTTGGAAAAACTTTGAAAAGAATTCGGAGAAAGATATGAGATGAGCAAGTATTTAAATACTTTAGAAAAAACCAAATCCACTGGACACTCATAGCCGAACGAGCCGCCTGATTGGGCAATTTTTGGGAAAGACTTATAAGAACGATCAAGGAATCACTGGGAAAAGTTTGAAAGCTGATTGTTTTGGCTATTATGAGCTGTACACTTTACTTATAGAAAAAAGCCATAGTAAGCTCGCGGCCACTGACCCTAAAGAAGGAACCCTTAACTCCCGCAGATTTTTTGTTCAGCAGAAGACTGCTGTCTGTACCGAAAGGAATCCTTGAGATCCCGAAGAATTCATCAGAAGGAGAATTTTGGGGACGCTGGCGACGACGGAAACAGTTACTAGATGCCTTTTGGAGTAGGTGGCGTAACGAATACATACTGCGGCTGTCCTCCGCCCACACTATACATAATGCATCTTCAAGCGACGCTAAATTTGGCGATGTCGTCCTCTTTGTGAACGAGAAAACACCAAGGTTGCTTTGGGAACTGGGGTTGATCAAAAAACTTTTTCCGGGCTGTGACAACAGAGTAAACCTTTGTCTTCTCAAGAAGTCGGACGAATATCGTATTAGGCGAGCAGTACAACATCTTTAGCACATAAAGGCTTAGAGTTAATGGTCCTATTTTCCGCGGCAGAAGGATGTAAGAAAATTTAGTCTGGTTGGTGGCACATATCTACGATTAGATTGGACAACAATTTCCTACTAAATTATTCTGAACGTGCGCATGATCTTCTTCTTTGCTTGGGGTATGTGTCAATGAACACCTCATGTTCGATTGGACTGTTCGACGGGATCGGGTCTCTGATCTTTTCGCAAAATGAGTGATTAGAGGACAAGCAAATACAGGACGGTTTTTACTGTAGCTTAAGAGCATCAAGGTTGAGTGCAGGCACAGAACAAATCGTTGGCTACAAAAAAACGGCTGGTATTGGCTGGTATATTGAACTACAATGAACAACGCCAGACTTGAAATAATCGTACAAGTTGCGAGGAAGGAGGAGAAGGAAATGATTGGCTGAAGGAAGTTCATACTCAGTTGTTTTGTGTTGTTTAGCGCGCTTAGGCAACTAAAGCTATCATGCGCCAAACTAAAGGTTTTGTGTTTTATTTCGTGGATACGTAGTCACTGTTTTAAAAATTACAGCTCGTTATGTTACGCTAAACACAGAGGAAATTCTAATAAGTGCTCCTGTAGTAGGAGTAGGCTGGGATGATATAGAACGTGTACGTTTTAGAACAGTCCAAATTGTTTTTTCCTATTACCTCATATTTTGCATGGCAGAATACGCGGTGGTTAACTGCCAGCTGTTCCCCACATCCTTCATATCTCGTTTTATGTTGTTCTACAAGAAAACGTTTTGTGAGAGGTGTGTTTATCGAACGCAGCGACGGCCAAAACGAACTTCTGTTAGCTATATTGCACTGCATTTTACTATAGTGTGTTTAACCCACACTCTACTGCGATGCGTTTGAATATGTGACGTAAAGTCGGTGTGAGTAATCTTCGCTTGTTTTATTGTTCTACTACCGGCCCCTGCAACGCAAGGATGCGCGCTTGTCATTTCCGTTGATTGAAACATAGCTAGAAACGCCGCATAACTTAGTTGCCTGTCCCTGCGTTTTCGCTGTTATAAACTGCATGATTTGTCTTTATCAAAGTTGAGCCGCATTTTTGTAGTGCAGTGCAGCGATCGTGCTGAGAGAGCAAGGTGAGATGGCACTTTCGTTTTTTGCTTTGGTTTTTCTTTTCTTTCCGCTGTGAGAACTGCGGTGCAGTGAGGTTTTGGGGTCACCTTCTCCCGGTTCCTTAGCACTGCTTCAATCCGAACATACCATGATGTTTTGCAACCTTCTTCGTAGAAGCTGTGTCTTCTTTTTAGTTTTCATAATTACTAAAAACTCCTGTAGTAGGTCTGCAGGAGGTGTCTCCGTTTTTGAAGGTGTATTAGTACGAAGTCACTTGCAGTAGTACAAGTATGCTAAGGTGGTAGTCAGTAATGACGGTTGTCAATTTGAGCTAATGTATGAAGGAGGCAGAGTTCTTGGCATTTCTCTTCAAACCGAAGGAGCAAAGGTCTTATACCTTAAGGTTTGTTAATACACAGTGTCCTACACGGGCTTATGGTAACTCTGGTCTGACACTCATGTGTTGGTGACCACTAGATTTATATCATGTGTGTGCATGTCAGCATTGTTCTTCTATCGGTGACTGGTGGTCCATTTTCTTTTATGTAAAGGTTGTTTTTGAGTAGCTTTCTGTACTCACCAGACCAGAGAAGTAAAGTTAAAATGTGAACATGCTCTAATTGCTTCAAATAGCACTGCATGGCTAGGCCATACACAATGCAACCAAAGCCCAAGCGGGAACTTGTAACATGGAAATAAAGTTATAAAAGCAAGCCCTAGTAAACCCCTGTGCTTGAGGCATAAGTTTTCAGGAATATTTAGAACACGATGCTTTCTTTTTCAACATAATAATGTAATTTAGGAATTTGAGTGATGGGTAGCCATTACACCGTGAAATAAATTTTGTGTGCGTTTTCTAAGGGCACGTCGATTTCTTTGATGTGTAGCTTAATCTGAAAGCCTGACGTCAGTGCGAAAACAATAGCCCCTGCTTTGTGTGGTAAAAACTTGTTACTATTTGTCCGCCTATGTAGTTACTCTATTTATTGTTAACTGTACTTTTTCCTCGCCTCTTGCTACATTGGATGATGTGGAAGCTATTTGAAGATTATCCCCTTAGACAGGATACATAACCGACTTCCGAAATGTTTTTGATTCAGAATTTATTTTTTGGAAACAGGGTTGCGGTTAGAATACACCCCTCAGGGACACCATTCTCCTGTGCAAAGTTTCTCGAGAGGGTATAGGGCAGGCGTAGTTGAAAGGAATGGTTTGTCATGAAGTCATTAGGGCAATGCAGCATTCTTCCACTGATTCCTCATTCTGCAAATAAACGCACGATTCCTAACATTCATTTGGGTCGCAAGTCTTCTCAAAGTAAAAAAAGACAGCAATGCAGTGGTATTTTGTGTAACGACTTCTTGAAAGGCATTTTCGAGGAGGATAAGATTATTCGTTGGTGAGCACTCTTTTACAAAACCGCACTGTTGAATATACATTGAGAAGTTCGTTTGATTGTAGATAAAAGCCAAATCTGGCATTTATGATAAGTTTAAACATTTTGTGTACACGGATCTTAAGGGCAATGAGTCTATCAGTACTAGGACAGCTGTGAGGCTTTCCAGGTTTTACGAATGCTGCTATAGTGGTTTTTCCAAGCTTCCAACATTTTTCTGGGCGCCCATATTTTGTTAAACGTTTGATAATTGTTTTTACAGAGGGCTCCAAAATATGTGCAAGCAGATCGTAATTTATATAATATGTGCTTGGGGCGGTCTGCTTACCGTGCAATAGAGCTCTTTTTATACATTTCAGTGTAATTAAACTGTTGTGTTCTTTGTTTGTGCGACCGCAAGTTCGCAGTGCGTTTCACACCTGTACTTGTTACTTTAAGAATCCATGTGAGTATTGTGCAGAACATGAAACTCTCGAGAAGTGTTCACCCAGTATGGCTGCCGGTCCTTCTAAGTGTGCACTTCCGGTGCTACTAAAAGGAGAATTGTGTTGGGGGAATATATCCGGTTTAGCTAATGAACTCGGTTCCATATCTTTTTTTGTGTGACAGAGCTGTTTAAAGAAGATAAATATTTTGTCATGATGCTTTCTCGGCATTTTGGCTGAAGTACAGCCGTCGAAAACTCTAGTACTATCTTGGGAGCGTCAATCGGCGGGTTGGTCAGCGCTTTACCATAGCAGAAATGGGCAAAAGGAGCGAATAATATCTCGAAAAAAAAATCAGCGCTTATCTTCGTTGCTGTTTGGAAGCCGTTTGATAAATCGCTGTCGCTTCCCGGCAACGAATGAAGCCAGCTGGTTAAAGGCGGAAAGGTGTCGTGTCGCACTTGCCGGAACACCCTAGCAGGCGAAGGCTGCACTAGAGGGACGAGAATGCTCATGCAAACTGTGCGATCAGTTCGGGCTCGTTTCACTTATTTCTGCCGTGAAAAAACGCTGACGTGCCTCACGATCTACGCTGCTGGGGTACTAATAAATCTCGGCGACTCGACCTTGATTTATTTTTTTAATTTAGTACAGGTCTTTCAGTTGGGTTCGAACTAAAAACACCTTATTCTGATATGGCAGCTTTTCGGCTCGAGGAGATTCTCGTGTACACCATACTTTGTGGTTGTGACCTATCAATCCCGTGGACTGTGGAATAGCTACGTGTGCACCAGTAGAGATGCAGGATGTAAACACTTCATTCAGTTGCTCAATCATAAAAGCGTCCAAAAATGTTTGTCTCCACTTAATAAGGAAGTAAAACGTCCCACGTTATCAGACTGAAGTTTTCACTGGAGAGGCTTCGTTAGGATAATTATTAGCGATGATGTTATGTTGATTATCACTGGCAAGAAATCCTTCCTTTGTGGGTTGCCTATGTTATCCCAATTAAATATGCTAAAAAATGCGTCAAATAAAGGTCAAATTTGCACACATCACCTTTCCAGAGCTTGGAGAGCAGTACGTGGTTTTGTCGGGGTTCAGAAGACCTAAGTTCTTTAAAAAAATAAAATTCTCTAAAACCTGTCCTCTTGCTTCAGTATCTTCCCTCTCTCGAGACAGTGAGGGCGCACGAAAATCACCAATTATTGAAATGATGTTTTTGACATCCTTTATATAATGGAACTGTACTCTCAAATTATATTCCAAAATGAATGGCGTGCCGGGTTTTTTATGGAGTGAAAACTTTATTTTTGGTACCGTCATTCGGGGCTTGTCTTTCCTCTTTCTGGGGAATTTCGCTGCCCCTCCTAAGTAGACAGTTAAGAACATTCCTCAGTTGTGTTCATTGTGTCTTCAACAACGCTGGAGGTTTGTGCAGAACGCATGGGTGTTTAGCTCTTAGACCTCGCTTTGACTGGGAGGCCTTGGCGTCTGGCGAACCGAGACCTATGCTACCCTCATTGGAGATGGTGGCGCAGTGCTTCCATGAGTGAAACTTAAGCGGAAAATTTTTTTTAAGCACAGAGACCATGCCACCAGGGAAATTGCAGAAGCCTTCCATATCCGGATTAAGGGTTCCGATTGCAGAAGTCACCCGTCACTGAGTATTTTAGATAAAGAAGTGCAACTTCTCAAGGAGAGGGGTAGAGGCAGAGGGAAAGGAGAAGAGAAACCAGAAGGGAATGGGGTGGTTGTTCTCTTGTACAGCTGTACGCATGTGCGAAGGGCACACGTGCTGGGTTCGGTCTGGGGGTGGTATAAATGTGTTTTCGTTTTCAATAAAACTTTCAGTTGATAGTAAGTGCCTGTGCCGCTCCCTTTCTCGTCCCTGTAAGAAAAAAATTTTGCGCTTAAGTTTCACTCATGGAAATTGTTCACCAACTAGCTCGTCTCTCCATTTTGCTGCAGTGCTTCCAGCTTCAAATTGGGCGAGGTCAGCATTGCTTCAGCCTCACTCCGTGTGGCTCCAGCTGGTGCTGAACACCGCCGTGAGGCTGCGCCCTGTTGCACCACACTGTAGCATGATCGTGTATGCGCAGGTAAGCGTCCCTACTGTGCTTCGCGAAATGGGAGGCTGCCTGTGCCTTTGAGTTTAATTATTTTTTATGCCTGGAAAACACGGTAGGATGCAGCTCGGCTGCCATTGCTGTTCACACAAAGCTGTTTTCTTTCACAGTTCTCTGCAGGTTGTTCATTGGAGGAACATCTAGCGCATGTCGGGTAGCCCAGACAGCTCAGCGAGCCCTGGTTGTATCATCAGCCTTTGAAGCATCCGCGTGTATACGCTTCTTACGGGCATAGTTTTACCTTTGAGTATCCTACCTCTATGGTTAAGGAACTATGTTTGGCGCAAATGTGAGGACAATTTGGCTTGTCCGAATTTATTTGCTTTACGCTTCATTTGTATGTGTTATCGTTTGTGACATTTTGTTCTTGCAGACCTCCCAGAAGCTCCTCCTTAGATAGTGATTTCAAGCTGTCATAAGATCACTCCGCGGACTCTGGGATGTGCACCAGCAATGTCCGGCTTCTCCAGCTGGGCATACATCATACATGGGATGAAGTAGCTGAGGCTCTGCAGATGGCGCAGATGGTGCGTCTCTCTACAAGAAGCGCGAGTGGGCGGAATTGAGAGAGTTGGGTGTTCCTCAGGACAGGATTTCGCTGCTTCACACCAGTATACCCTTGAAGGCCCGTCAGAGGTATTAAGTAAAGCCTATTACCAGGAGTATGCATCCGGGGCGAAATGTGGGTAGAAGAAATCCAAGGGGGCTTCTCTGCTGAGACTAATTTCCGATGAGGATCAGACGGCTTGCTTCGTCGGCGCTTCTTTTAACAAATAGAGGATGGGGATTACGGTAGTTCTCTAGGATAATGAGGGCACAGTGGTTAACGCTGCTTCCGTTTGGACTGATAGATTGGTGGTCGCCCAGCAGGCGGCTATTCCGCTCGCCCTGGTGGACAGGAGTACGCATTTTGTGTATAGTGGCTCAAAGTCGGTGTTTAGGGCTTTCGAGAAAGACTCGGACGCTAAGGTTGCTTTCTGAATAATGCAGACCTCTTACATAGTTCAGCACTACTTATGTTTGTTTTCTGCTCACCTTGGTGTGAATTAAGGAGCACCTCTGAATATCAGCGAGTCTTCTTATAGGTCTGCTAAGATTATGCCCTCCGCTCTGCCCCACGCCACGGAGCGACAATACTCCCTGTGAACAGAGACTTTCTTCCACATACATGGAGGTAACGAAGTACTATTATCTTAGCCACAGGATTTACTCTTGGCCGCATTCTAAAGTAAACAGGGCTCAGGCACTTACGTTACGCTTACTGCAGACTGCCACCGATCCTTGCCCTTGGAGGCTCAATATCTCTTATCCTGAGACGTAAAGAGGGCCTTATTGGCCTTAGTGCGTGGACTCTGGTAAATTACCCAAATTGGAAACATGCTCTGTGCCTGCGAGCGAACTGAAATTTTGGCTACCAAGAACGCGTCCTGGTGTTAGGCTTTACTTCTCAGTCTGTATCTGGACGATCAATCCTGGGCAGTCCAGCAAGCTAACGACCTGGCTGTGAGGATTGGCCTTCCGTCACGACGTGTGAGCGGCCCGCTTCGTGTGTAATTTTCACTACTTGCCGTACGAAATAAAGTTTTCCATTCATCCTTCGTAAGTGCCTGGTGTACGCTGACAGTTACGCGAATTTCTTCAAATGACGTTAGTTTTGGGTGCTTATCGTACGAGTGCTTGCGGAGTAGTTCGAGAAGGAGGTCTCCAGTTGCTTGTTTCTTGTTTTTTTACCCTTCAATATTTTGTGTCTTAGCATTTTTGCAACTAAAATGGCGAGAGTAGTCGTGCAGTTTTTTCTGTGTCATTACTGGGCACTGCGTGAAAGCGTCTGAAGGAATTGACATTTTTTGTAGAAATTTGCTGGCTTAAACGATGTCTCCTATTTTGAAGACAGAGATCAGCTGCACGACAAAAAGGAAGCCATTAAATGAAATTTGTTAAGCCAATTTTCCATCCACCCACCATGAAGCTTAACCCGACACGTGACAGCGATTCACCTGCAAGCTGTCCCAACGCCAGTGTTAGGCCACGACTATAACCAAACATAGCTGAACGTCGAGTCTTATGCAACACAAAGCCAATCCTGTTTGCCAGAAAAAAAGAAACTGAAGGGGATGGAGACAACACGAAAGTTGTTTAAAAGACGACAAAAAAGTGAAAGCTGAAGGAGATGACAGCACAGGGCAGGCCGGCGGTGCATCTAAAAGAACCGAAGGCCAAGGTTGTGTGCAGGATTTGCCAATATTGCACGCTGCTGAAAACAGAAAAGGAAGATTGACAACGCCTGCCTATTGAATAAAAATAAACAGTTACACTTGAAATTATCACGAAAATTTCCGAGCAAGGAAAAGAGAGTGTAAATGGCAGAACGGAAAGTAGGTACTGCTCGGTAAATACAATAGCAGGTATTCCTGAGAGAGGAGATACATTACTGAGAATTTCTTTCGCCGCCCAAGGGGGCGTAGAAGAATTGATAACGGGGCTCACTTAACTGGAATAAAACAGCCCAGAGTTGGAACATTCATGCACGTTGCGAGATGATATAGTAGCCTGAGGGACGGCATTGGAAGCACATAGATCCCGGTAATTATAATACTGCGGGTTCCCAAGAGATGAGTGCGAATGCATAAAATATCCCTCCGTACTCCAAACAGGGCGCGGAAAAATAAAACTGTCGAATTAGTGTACCAAATAAAGAATGTCAGTATTGAAACAAATATGCAAGTAGCGAGAATTGTGGAGAACAGTGCTATTTCAGTGATTGAAAGAAAATTTGGTCCCCTACATAGAACACCATGGGCCCCTTAGGTGGAGTAAAGCTGAAATAAATATCGCCAGCGGCTCAAAGAGGCCATGCAAAGAATTACAACGTGCTAACATGAAAAAGAAGTAAACCTCTACATATTCCAACTTATTGGGAAAGTTGCGTTATGAAGGGGAACATAGGGAACAATAACGTGCTGCTGCGGGCGGAGTGAAGTTGCAGATAATCTAGTTGCTGCTTCAGAGGGGGCTTGCAAGTAATAATAATGAACTGAAATAAACGAGGCCACAATTAAATAATACATGCGAGTTCCTAGACTGATTCAAAGAGCGTTTATGGTACAACGAAAAAAAAATATTGTCCGACCACAACGATACATACCCCTTAAGACGAGTGAAGTTGCCGAAAATAACATCCCACCAGAAAACGCTCGAGGAAGGAATATGAACGACCGCCTATTTACTGAATTCAAGAAGACAAGTATACTGAAATATTGAAGTGTCCAGATTGAAGAAGGGCCTCAGTGGAGGGAGAAAAACGAAAAAACAGGCAGGCGAAACAACAATACCATGGTGGCTTTTGGGGAGTGCAGATTAGAACATATTGCGCTACCGAAGAGAGGGTGCAGAAGAAGCAGCACGGCCAGACAGTGAAAATAAATTACGAAACAAATAGTAGAAATTGTCATTCATGTTGCGTGGACAGACCAGAGCGTAAATGGCGTGAGGTGGAGGGAAAACAATTAGATGCTGGAAACTCAAATACTGCCGGCTCCATTGCCATTGGTGCAGTTGCAGAAATATCCCTACTGAAGAGTGCCTGTAGATTGAGAACGTCCACCTAATTTAGTAAAATAAAAAGCAGACACCTGTAAAAACCATGGAATTTCAGAAAATGATGCAGTAGAGGGTTAATGCTGATGGGAATGTAAGTAAAGCCAGGTGAATAGAATGTCTTGCCCTTCTTTGATGTTAAGGGGGCGGCAGAAATTATCGAGTGCTATGAAAGAGAGGAGTGAAATTAAGTAGAATAAACACATCTTTACTTAAAACACACAAGTCGAAACTTAAATTATCTTTGAAGTTACGAAAATTGAGAAGAGCGTGATTGCAGGGAAGGAAAGAAAATAGAGCCTGGTAAATACAAACACCGGACATATTTTGGGGGAAGGAAGGTTGCAGAAAATTTCGCTCGCCGACAAGGAGATGGCGCAAAAACAATGAGAACGCCCGCCTGTTCAACGGAAACAAACGCCATATTGAAATATCCAAGCAAGTGGCGAGAGTTGATAAGATCACTATTGGGGCTGCGCAAACAAATAAGGGCTGGTAACCACAATACCATTCGTTTCTTCGGGGGCATTTAGGTAGCACAAACATTTCCCCCTGCCCAAAATAAGGCGCAATAGAAAGAGAGCAACAGCATGTTGTACGAAAGTAAACAAGGCCACACATGAAAATTTGAGATGCGATTAAGAGAGCGTGAGTGGCATGAGGGAAAGCAAATATAGGCTTGTTCTGTGTGGATGCAGCCCCTACGTGCGCCCGCGGAGGGGGATTACACTGCAGTGATTGCCCGACGAACACTGATAGTGGCGTCAGTGCGTCATGGTGCCCGTGCGTGCGTGTGCGATGAACAGTGAGCCGCAACGGACACGTGTTGTGCAACAGAACCCGGAGCATGCGCACCACCAACAGAGTGGCTTAAAAGCGGCGCTCACAGGAGCAGCTGGTCAGTGCGAACCGAGGGACACGCGAGAGCAGCTGCGGCCGCGGGCGGCGGCGAGCCACGACCATGACGTCCGGACCGCGAGGAGCAACCAGCGTCCGAGGCGGACGCTCTTCACCCGACGTCGGCACAAGTGACTGAAGACGTCGTCGTGAGTGTACAGCACCATGCTGTACCTTTCTGGACAAGCAGGGTTTCAACCACCGCAATCTTTTCTTTACGCGCTTTCGGCGCTTGTTTGCTGTGCTCTCTTTTTGTTGCCTCCCAACCTGCCTTGTTTGTTTTTTCCTGTTTTGGTTTTCCCGGAATAAACCGGTGATTTGTTCTCATGCGGATCGGCGTTACTTCGTCGGGCAGGTTCGGGCTCGCGAACGCTTTACGCTCGAAGTGGCATCCTTCACTGGCGCCCAACGTGGTTTCTTTCTTTATTCCTTTTTTTTTTCTTATTGTCTTCGAGCCTTGACTCGCCCCGCGAGCTACACTGCCACCCGCACGTGAGAATGCTTGCAGAACGCTTCAGAACTGTGTATGCTTTGCTCGGGTCGCTAACCTTTTTTACGCAGAAGTCACCGGCGGATTCGGCGGCACAAAAGACGGCCGTGCCTATTTTGCTAGCATCACTCCGAGACCGGAGAATGCTTCCAACCGTCTACCACAAGCCACCGCTCAACGACGAAGCTGGCGTGGAAAAGAGCAGCCGAAAGCTGCGCAACAAATCTTGTGAGTGACTTCCCACAGAATTCGCGCTTATCGAAGTGTAACCGCTGATTTACTGTGCGCGCCCTATTAGGAGCATTTTTTTCTTTCTGCGCCGGTCAGAACGGCTGTATTCAAGGCAGTGTTGACAGTATTCTGCAGCTACAACTATGTCGACGGACGAGCATGCTGTTCCCGCGTTAAGCGAAAATGCCTCCGTGCGTTTCTCGGATAGTATTGCGCAGACTGATCTGCTATCATACAACACAAAGCCAATTCTTGACTTGATGGCCCAACTGATAGAATCGAAGGCCGAGTTTGAAAAGCAACTGTTGGCGCTTCAGACTAGCAAGCTTAACACTGAGGCATTATTGGATGATCGGCCGCCGCAGGCTCGTCAATGGAACTGTCACTGACGCGCGTCGTTGCAGTTAAACTTGGCCGTGCCAACGTGTACAGGTTTCACCGACAAGAAGTCTGTTTTCGACTTTCTTTATGAATTGGCGGACTACCAACAAGCCATGGCAATTTCAGATAGAGTGCTGATTATCAGGATCTTGCCAGTTGCTTTGCGGGCGGAAGCTGGGGTATGGAGACGTCATCAGAAGCCATTCGAAGACATGACGGACTTCAAGGAGCGCTTCAAGCTGGAGGTTTTGCCACCTGGGTATGCGTACCGAATCAAAGACGAACTTCGCGCTCGGACACAGGGAGAAGGTGAAAGCCTTCGGGGATATGTGCATTCTATGCAGGACTTGTACCAGCGGGCCGAACCGGCAGCACCCGAGGAGGAAAAAGTTTTCCGGGTCATCCGACAGTGTCACCCCAGGTTCCAGCCGTACTTGCGGTCCCGGCGGTTCTCAGACTTTGAAGACCTCGCCAAGGAGGCCACAGCCATACAGGCTTCGCTGATGGCCACGGAATCCTACCAACCGCCGCCGCCTAAAGAGGCATGCCTAGAGGCTTCGTGTGCGTACACCTACCGCACACCCCCAGGGATGAACCAGCGGAGGCCCCGAGCGAAGCGAACAACGCAGCGAGGAAGGAAGGCGGCGCTGTTCATGGGCGCGGGGCCGGACAACCGGCAATTGCAGGAGAAAAACCACAAGCGAGCAGCGATCATTCATGGCAAAGGTGGTTGCAGCGCTTACTCACCCCAGCGGTGCGGGGCCACCGTGGGAGATGGCCGCAGCGCTGACGGACCCCAGCGCTGCGGCGCCACCGTGGGAGATGGCCGCAGCGCTGACTCACCCCAGCGGTGCGGCGCCACCGTGGGAGATGGTTGCAGCGCTGACTCACCCCAGCGGTGCGGCGCCACCGTGGGAGATGGTTGCAGCGCTGACTCACCCCAGCGGTGCGGCGCCACCGTGGGAGATGGTTACAGCGCTGACTCACCCCAGCGGTGCGGCGCCCCTGTGGGAGATGGTTGCAGCGCTGACTCACCCCTGCGGTGCGGCGCCCCCGTGGGAGATGGTTTCCAAGCGCCGACTCACCCCGGCGGTGAGGCGCCATCGTGGGAGCGCCCGTTCGGCCGGAATGACCAGAGGCAAGTACCTCACAGTTGGGAGACATGTCCTAACCATCGAAAATCCATCTGTGCAGACATCATCAAGGAATTCGTGTCCAAATCACCCGAGTCGCCAACAAGGAAAGGTGGCAAGCGGCTTTCCACCAGACCGTCTACTTAAGCTCTGCGAGCTCGGAGGCGCCACCTTGCCTGGACACAGTGCAGCCGACAGGCGCACGCGACAATGCACTGGTATTCTGGTCATCCTACCACCCAGCGGCACGCTGTGCAGACCCCCTCGCGCAACCAATCGAGATAAGCCCCTCGACACTGCGGCGAGACTCGCCGCATCGTGGCAGGCAGCAGTGCACAAACCGGCAGACGCAGCAGTGCAAAGACCCACGGCCTCCAAAGCGGCCAAAACGGCCGCCGAAAGCTCGGCGCAGACGGCGGGTGCAGGAGCAGAGCCCAAATTCCACACCAACTGCCTTCGAGCATGCCGCACCCTACATGGACGACATGGAAGGCGGGAACGTGGTGCAAAAGGCACACGAAGTGCCTCCAGCGAGCAACAATCAGCGCATGGTGAGCTGTTGGCCCTTGGCCCTTGGCGGCCAGGCTGCAGGCGTGGACAATGCACCTTTCATTACAGTCAAGGTAGCTGGCCTGACTATGCCTTCTCTACTGGACACTGGAGCAACGGTTTCTGTGTTTGGAGACATTGTCGGAGAATGGTGCTCCCCGAGGAACATCAAATTCCGGCACGTAAGCACCAGTATCAGAACAGCTTCGGATCAGGTCGTGCCGATAACATCGGCAGTGAGGCTGACAGTAATCGCAGATGGTCGCAAGCACAGGCAACGTTTCTTGTACCTCCCCGGTCTTTCCTGTCCAGCCATTCTAGGCCGCGATTTTATGGCCAGGACAGGGCTAGTGCTTGACGTGAAGGCTGGAAACTACCACTACGGCCCAGGAACGCCGCTGAACAGCTTTGCAGCAAGACCACCAGAATCTCTGTCAGGGTTGCTGACAGCGGAGACCACCACCGGAGACGTTGAAAATGGTTTGCGAACAATCTTGATGTCATTCGCAGGACCCCCGGAGGAACAATCACGGCTCGCAGCAGTACTAGAACCTTTCGCAGCGATGTTCACGGAAGCTCCGGGTACTGTGAACATTTTGGAGCACCACATCAAGAAGGGAGATGCGCGTCCACTACGGTTCAACCCAAGGCCCTTGAGCGTCCACAAGCAACCACAGCTGGACGGAGCCCTGCAGGAGATGGTAAATACAGGAGCGGTGAGGCCATCAAAAAGCCCTTGGGCATTTCCGATTGTGCTGGCGGACAAGAAAGATGGTAGTGTCCGCATGAGCGTAGACTACAGACGCCTAAACGCGATAACTACGAGAGACTGCTATCCCTTTTCATCCATCGATGCGGTTATGTATGCGCTAGGCTCAGCAAAGGTTTTTACCACACTTGACTGTAGTAGAGGTTTCCTACAGATCCCCGTAGCGGAGAAGGATATCGAGAAAACAGCGTTAACTTGTACCAGAGGGTTGTTTGAATTCGTGAGGCTGCCTTTCGGTTTGTCAAATTCCCCAGCAACTTCCCAGCGCATGATGGACATCCTGCTGGGGGACGCGAAGTTCAACTACGCGATGGCGTACATGAATGATGTGGTTGTATATTCAGACAACCTTGAGGATCACGTTGTTCATTTGCAGACTGTGTTGGAGCGCATGCAAAACGCAGGCCTCACAGTAAACCCCCGCAAGGTACAACTGGCTGCCAGCAGGATCGAGCTCCTGGGCTTCATTGTGGACCAAGGTTCAATCCGGCCAAACGAGGAGAAGCTCAAGGCGATCTTACAGTTCCCGAAACCAGAGAACGTCAAAAGTCTGCAGCGCTTCCTGGGTATGGTCGGCTTCTACAGGCACTTCATTCCGAACTGTGCGGACTTGGCACGGCCCCTCCATCAGCTGCTCAGGAAGGGCGCCAAGTGGTCTTGGACGGCTTTGGAGGAGCAGGCGTTTCAGGCGCTATCAACAGCCATCGCCGACACCACAAGCCTGCGGTTGCCAGATCTCAACCGCCCCTTTGTTGTCCAAACCGATGCAAGTGAGTATGGCATAGGGGCTGTTTTGCTACAGGAGCATAGCGGCGAACTGTACCCTCTGGCATTCGCCAGCCGCACTCTCTCAGCAGCCGAACAGAACTATTCAGTGACAGAAAAAGAGTGTCTTGCCATAGTGTTCGCCCTCAAAAAGTTTAACGTGTACTTGGATGGCGCAGATTTCACCATACAGACTGACCACCAAGCACTGTCATGATTGTCACGGCTTCAGAACCCTGCAGGTCGCCTCGCACGCTGGGCGCTAAACCTGCTGAAGTATCATTACAAAGTGGAATACGAGAAGGGCACCAGCAACAAAGCCGCGGAGGCCTTGTCTCGCGCACCCCTACCAGCACAACAGCAACCAGAACCCCAGGTCTTTGCGGTTACAACGCCTGGAGAAGCCTGGGGAACCCTTGTAAGTCGCCAGGAGATGCTTGAAGCGCAGCAGGCCGACGAGCAGTGCAAGCGCATTCGGGAGTCGATTACGGCCGCAGAGAACGACGATACTACGGCGGCGAGGGTTCCGGACTACGACTGCTACGTCCAAAGCCAGGACGGCTTGCTACTGCGGTACATTCCAAGCGCAGACACCGACAGTGGTGAGTATCCCTTCCGGGTATTCGTACCAAAGCGCCTAAGAAGGTCTTTTGGAATATTACCACGACAATACCCTTGCTGGTCATAGTGACGATCCTAAACCTACCAAAAGCTATGCCGCTGTGTCACATGGCCTCGCCTGAGAAAAGAGGTAATGAAGTACGCCCAGACATGCCCAGTTTGCCAGTCTGTCAAGCTAAGAGGCGGCAAACCACCTGGCCTCATGAAGTCAGTCGAGAGCCGCTTCCCTTGGCAAATCGCAGCGTGTGACGTGATGGGTCCATACCCAAGATCAGTGAAGGGCAATCGCTACCTTCTGGTCGTCACAGATCATTTCTCCAAGTTGGCCGAGCTGTACGCATTACGTAGACTTGATTCTAAGTTGATCTGGGAGAAGTTGTTGGACACTTTCACCCGCTTTGGTTTTCCAGAACAGCTCATAACAGACAATGCGTCGTACTTCACCAGCAAGAACTTCGTGGACACTTGTTCGCTTCTGGGCGTAGTGCATAAGAAGACTACTCGGTACCATCCACAAGCGAACATTACGGAACGGGTCAACAGAAACTTGAAGATGATGCTGGTGGCCTTCACTGAACGTCACAAAGACTCGGATGCTCACCTCTCGGAAATGGCGTTTGCCACTCGGACTACGGTCAATCGCTCTACCGAGTTCACAACAGCAGTCATGCTTTTTGGTCGCGACCTGTGCTTTCCTATCGAACACTCGTTCAGTGACCAGGTCGAGGTGCACTCTCGCACTTATGTTAAGTATGCGCAGGATCTCCGCAGCAGCATGAACGAGACCCTCCAGGAAGCCAGGCAACACCTGGACTTGGCACGCCTGGAACACCGCCAGCAGTACGACAAGGGACGGCGCCAGGTCGAGTTTTCCGTGGGTGACCTGGTACTGCGCCGCACGCATCCGTTGAGCGATACAGCAAAAGGATTTGCTGCTTCCCTGGCTGACCGATGGGAAGGTCCTTATAAGATAACAAAGCGCACATCTCGGCTGACGTATCGCCTTCGCAACCTGCACGGAGGGCGGGATACGGGTCCCGTAGGCATTGACGACCTTAAGGCACATTATGAGCGACTCTCTGTAGAAGAAATCTAGTCTTGCTAATGTTCTTCCAGGATACGCTATCCGCTCAACGTTGCAGCAACAAGGTTCGGCGGGAAGACCTCCACCGGCACTCATCTCAAACCCACAGGAGAAGGCATCCTCAACGGCAGCCCCCCAGCGCTTCTCGGACAACTAGCGGGTTGTCCGGTTTTGGGGGAGGGAAAATGTAGGGATGCAGCCCCTACGTGCGCCCGCGGAGGGTGATTACACTGCAGTGAGTGCCGGACGAACACTGATAGTGGCGTCAGTGCGTCATGGTGCCCGTGCGCGCGTGTGCGATGAACAGTGAGCCGCAACGGACACGTGTAGTGCAACAGAACCCGGAGCATGCGCACAACCAACAGAGTGGCTTAAAAGCGGCGCTCACAGGAGCAGCTGGACAGTGCGAACCGAGGGACACGCGAGAGCAGCTGCGGCCGCGGGCGGCGGCGAGCCACGACCATGACGTCCGGACCGCGAGGAGCAACCAGCGTCCGAGGCGGACGCTCTTCACCCGACGTCGGCACAAGTGACTGAAGACGTCGTCGTGAGTGTACAGCACCATGCTGTACCTTTCTGCACAAGCAGGGTTTCAACCACCGCAATGTTTTCTTTACGCGCTTTCGGCGCTTGTTTGCTGTGCTCTCTTTTTGTTGCCTCCCAACCTGCCTTGTTTGTTTTTTCCTGTTTTGGTTTTCCCGGAATAAACCGGTGATTTGTTCTCATGCGGATCGGCGTTACTTCGTCGGGCAGGTTCGGGCTCGCGAACCCTTTACGCTCGAAGGGGGATCCTTCAGAGGTTAAAACGTATTTACACAGCAGGATCAAATGCAGCCTGCTAGAGGAATCGAGTAAGCGAGGGAGGTGAAATGTGAAGGTGAATATACTGTGCTGCCGATTATTTGCTAAGAATTACGCCGCCTGGTATCGTTCCACAGATAGCCTCGCACTGCTCGAACGACCACTTACCTGCAGGTAGCAATGGCTTTCCCTACGGCAGTGATTACTAGTTTCAGATAACTATGAGAAGTTATTAGGGCGCCAAGCCCGGAGTTGATCATTCTGATGCCACTGTCAGTGTAGTTGTTGGCTTATTTGTGACTGTTGCCTCATTGTTGAAGCGTGTTAGCTTTCCTGCAAAGACCTCCCGTCGTGCGGACGAACTAACATACCGGTCGCGCGGATAAACCAGCTTGTATTACATTGTTGTACGGTGGCAGATGTATGAAATATAAGTTAAAGTTTCGCAAGGTCACCTTTTTTGCTTCCGCAGGGATTGCCCTATAAAAAAGCCATGCGAAGGGGCAGTTGCAATGCTGGACAGATCGTGGTAAAAATATACGGCCCGGGGCAATTTTATCGCGGGATTCACTGAACGCGGCCTTCTTCATACTCTCCGCGCAGGCAGTCTCAATTGAAAACCGCTCCTCTGGCATTCGCCCCAGCGAGGAGCTCTCTGACGTGATAAGCAATCGACATTTGAGAACCGACTGTCCTTAGCAATCGAATCCAATGAGTTATTTTTGGCTTTCCTGAAGTGTATACGTTTTATTCGATGTCATCGTCAAGGGCAAAATAGAATTGAAATGCTATGGCTTCCCACTGGAGAACCATTGAAATAAGCGCGCGCATACGGCTGATGAGGAACATTTAAGAAGTATCTGCTCGCTCGTTTGTTCTTTGTTATTATCCCGGCACTGCGATTGCACTGCGCAGTAAATGCGGCTTGGTGCTCAAAATTTTTTTAATGCGCAGGTGATTCAATATTGACACGCGATCGATCTTTGCAGTACATACCCCCGAAATTCATGCTTTTGTTTCGCCGAGTGGCTACCAACACAGCTGCCAGTACGACCAGCAGCAGCTTATCGTGTACACTTTGAAGTTAACAAAAGTACCTTGCGAATGCATTTCCCACGGCGAAACCTAGAAGCGCAGTACGCTAGATACCCTCAGCGTTCACCAAACCCGTCGACGGAGTATATTTTCGGGATGCTGCGAGGAGGTGATACATTACACAGTCAAATCACCACTCATAAAATTTAGCGGTTCCTTTATTTGTTTTGCTGCAGTTGAGTTACACTGAAAAAGCATAATGTCTATATTCACGTCGGGCAAACCCGAATCCAGCTTGGCCGCTTCGATGGCGTATAGCTGTATGGTGCATTGCATGGAGGAATTTTGACTCCAGCTTTATTTGTTTGGTGTATTTTGTTTCATGTTGACATTTGAATCAGCACTGGGGACCTTTAGGTTGGAGATTTTAGTGATTGTATTAGGTATTTTGGCCAGACTACGTAATTTGAGTAAGATTAGATTGCTCCGTTTGTACGCCCACAACGGAACCTTGTAGCCTTTTCTCTGTCACGCTGCTTTGTGTTACGGTGAACAATATATTTCAGATGTTCAGCATGTGGCCTACATAAACTCCAACTAAAAACATGCTGCATGCAAGAAATTAAAAGAAGTCTACTGCCTATGTTGATGCTTGCTTTGCAACCAATTATTCTCAGTGGTTGGTTTCGCTCTTCTGAATGAAAGCCAAACTATGGTAACACGTATGAATGGGATGGGTGGTTGTGCTTAGGGACTTGTATTGTGGAATGTGGCTTTCTGGCATGCACATTTCAAAGGCGTGACATCTGAGTTCTGAGATTGGTTACTTCATGTAAGTATTTCCAATATCTGGAAGTTTGCTTGGGGGTTTCTCATTACATTTGCTTCACTGAGCACCGCTTGTGCTTTTCCTAGTGCCCTTCGTCAGGTAAAATCGTACTTTTTTCTCAAATCGCGTCATTGTATAACGTCATTGTGAAACGCATTTTTCACACAAAGGGTTCACAAAAAGAAAGTCGAACCATATTTACTCTGTCAAAAGGCTTGAGATGGCGAGCTCACATATTCATTGTGTTACGCGGTATTCACACATTTAGTTCTATTCTACTGCAGGCATCTACAGCTGGTGATGAATGATTAGAAACTGCCCTTCAACGCCAGCGATACTTGCACCTGGTAAGACTGTACGTACTATATTACCATATTTGTGTCTGGAACCCTCATTTATAAAGCAAACTGTCCTATCCATGCACTAGCACAACCTCACCATCTTTCACGGCCACTCACCCCTGCACTTGTTTGCTTGAGTTCCGCATGCCTTGAGAAAAGAACATATCTGAATTAATTTGTAGAACCTCTATTTTATGGAATGCATTGTGCGGCACACAAAATCGGTAATAGAGAAAATTTCAGTGAGAGCCAGAAGCGCGCTTTGGGAAGCAGAAGCAGCACTGCCAATGGAGGGTTCTGAGAGAGGGCGTGTGACCCGAGTACGTTCAAAACGCATCTAGTATAAGTGGTCGAGTGCGCTCGCAGCTTCAATCAATATTGCCATGGGCGACTACGCATCATGCCGAGGAGTACAACACAATAAAAGGAGCTTGAGCAGCTCAAAAAGCTGCTCGTCCAAACTCCCATAATGAGGAAAGTGGTGATTGGTGCAGCTGCAGCAGCGACCTTATAGGACCAACATGAGAGACCGACAGCAGATCAACAGCGGACTTAAGTAAATTTTTGCCGGAACATTCGTGAAAAGTTCTGAGCATCCCTACAATTTCTGTGCAAGTGGAGTATCCTCTGTCAGTGCTAAACTTACGCTGGTTGTGGTCATGACTCGTCAAAGGAGGAAATTCAGAGAGATGCACAAACGAAGCTGTGCTATTCTTGTTTTGTGACATACAGGTGCACTAAAAAGTAAACGAGTGTGGCTTCGTAAAATTAGAATACTTTTTTATTTTATGTAGCCAGCATCATGATCAGGATATAAGCAGGTCGATGTTATTTTAGAATGACTTTCTTTAAAAGTCACTCAAAGTTGCTGTCAAGGCATACGGCGAAGAAATCTCTTTAAATCTCCAATCAGGGCTCCATTTTCTTTTACGGCTTCTGTACATGGTAAGTCATATGGTCATAGAAAATGTGAGAAAATAATTTAGCGCGGTGGAAAGGCAGCGATTTCTTTTATGTGATCTCAGCAACTTGAATAACTTTCCTGGCTTGAATGAGATGGATGGTATAGCTTACGTTTAAGGAGTATGAGTATGAATGTTAGCATGTTTTTGTGCAGACACACTGGCCTCCACTTGCTAGATTTATTATTATCTTCAAACCCGACCTACATATACTTTGAAACAAAATACATTCTAGACCTGTGTACGGATGTCGACATGTATTGGGGCATATAACAAAGGGCTACAAAAGTGACACAGGCACGGTGCTTTTGTCAGTGCGATCTCTAAAAAATGTAATGTCATTTAGCTTTTTGAAGGATAATGATGTGCAGAACAATGAAGCCATTTTTTCCATGAAGCCATTACACGTCGCTGCTGTGACGTTCCTAACTTTTTGCCTTAATAATACAATGCTGAAGAACATCTACAATGCTCTGCAAAATAGAGATTTATGAAGTTTCGCCTTGAAATTTGCCCTATAATAACTGATTCTGTAAAAACTTTCTAATCATCATCGCGGCACCGATGCGAATATCATCATCGGTGCCCGTAATCTCTCGTGAGCAGCTATAGCTCGAGCTGCTTTATCTTTCTCCATTCGCCATCTTGGTATATAGAAGCACCATCGTATCGCCCGGACGTCGCGGCTATTGGTCTCCCCTTATTTTACATTTTTTGGTGCCGAAACCCGGGACGAAGGCCCAGTGCGATTCGGATTCATCCGAACTTTGGCTTACGAGAAGAAGGACCCCTCGAAGCCGAAGACGGACCATTTGATGGACATATCGACGATGGTGCTACCGAAAGCCGACCGACGTCATGGCCAGATGACACGACACGGCATCCTTACCTCCGACGAGACTGCCCGATTGGTACAGAAACCAATTTTGTGAAAGGTGAGGTGCACGCTAGAGCTCATTGCATAATGGCAGATGCATTACCAGAACAGAGTATTCCTGTGTGTACGATGCGCTTTGACGAACTGAAAACAAAAAGGGAAGACGTGCGGTTCACTACCTCGAGAACTGCGCCGAGACGCAGAAGCGGCACTACGGTTGATCACAAATACCGACGATGTTTACGATGGATTTAAGTGTTTCATGCGCCAGTTGAGAAAAACCGAAAATACCTTAAGATCTCTAAACGACCTAATTGAACCATTCATCGACACTGACTCCCTGGATGATGAATATGCCACCAACTTTTACTATGAAGATGAAATTACTTTTATCATGATCCGCTTATACTATCAACTGAAAACCAAAAAATCCGACACCACAGAACAGTGCGAAATAATTGAAAAAGTGCATTCATCGGCCAACTTCGTGGAGTTTTTTACATTGACTGAACGGTGTTATGGGCAACATGATTTGAAAAACCCAGATTAAAAAGCTTTGACGACCGGAACTACGCATCTGTCAAATGTTCCGACCCAAGCAGACAGTGAGACGATGACCTGCTGTTTGACAGAAAGGGACGTTCAGACAAAAAATAGCAGGGTGTTGTGTTCCCTTCAAGAGTTCTCGGAAAAGAACCCGATTGAGACAGGCTCTCCACCTACTGGCGTAACAGTGGAACACTCGTTGTATTCCTTATGTGTGCCGACTAAACCCATGGACACTTTTCCTCGGAAAAAGAAACGACAAGATAAAAGAGGAATATTTGTCATAAGCAGAAAAGCGATGCCCGAAACTGAAGATAGAGACACTCAAATTTTCCGGAGACATCCTAAGATTGCCCCTACGGGAACACGACGCATTCTAGAGACAACAGTACACGGCAGACCTCATTCAATAAAAAAAGGCATCTGGCAGCAGTCGAACTGCGACACTACAGTGACTGAGAAAGGACCGGCAGCATTCCAGACACCGTTTTCAGGGCTAAGTGAAAAAACCCGAAGAGCTTACATCAGGGTACAAGACCGTTCAAGATGGGCTTCGAATTTCGACATGGCTACGTGGACTACGCCGACAGACTCGGCGCTTGTTCAGAAAACGGCCCCACCGAGTGTTTCGCCGTCGGACTGCCACACTGTATCGAACTGGAATGAACCTATGTACTCAACGTACACGGACTGACAAGAGATTCTTTCTGGCCAGGGAAAATGTAGAAACTTTCTAACCATCATCGCGGCCCCGCGGCGAACCTCATCATGGGTGCCCGTAATCTCTCGTGAGCAGCTATAGCTCGAGATGCTTCATATTTGTCCATCCGCCATATTGGTAAAAAGAAGCACCGTCCTATCACCGGGCCGTCGCGGCTATTGGTCTCTCCTGATTTTACAGATTCCTATAAATGCAAGCACATATGCCTAGTATATAAAGTGCCCAATTCAAGTGCATAAAGGCGGCTACCTTTTCGAAGAATGTTTCAAATCAACTTCAGAATTAAAAGGGCATGACGTATGAGCTTGAGGTGGACACGGGGTGGACGATGAAGTGAGATTGAAGGTGAGTTGCGGCTCAGGCAAGGTCAAGGTGAGTTGTACAAAACTGGCATAGAGGCGGGTTGCCAGATATGATACAGAAATAGAAAGACGTAGGTACGAGCGTAAAGTGAGCTTCCCAGGCTACATAAAAAGCTGATTTGTCTCAGGGGGAGGTCGAAGATATTGGGCTGGGTTATTAGCCCAGCTCGGGTAAGGACATTTACTTATAAACACCCCTTCATTTTTCACCCACCAATGTTTAACACTACTTCGCAGTACAACCGGATACGTGTTAAGTTACAGTATAGTTTTCAACATCCTTTTTATTCGTAGCGTTTAAAAACAACTTGTGGAGTACCAGATTCTAATTTACAACTGTGCTTTCTATTTGTACTGTGTTTCTATGCTTTTACGTTGAGCTAGTTGTATTTGTAAACATTTTGCTTCTCTAGTGACGCAAGTTTGGGCGTTTGACTTCCTTTTGGTTCCTTTTGTTGGAAAATCCGAACTGCATTCGTTACTCACGAATAATGATGAAGAAAAAAGCTTGCCTTACGTTTTGATGTAGGAAGGTTTCAAGAAATGTTGATATCTAGCACGTGCTATAGCTCACAAATGAAGAGCACACAGCTTGTTTCAAATCCTTTTTAGGTGCGTAGTACGTTAGGACCACACGATGTCCATCCGCGTTGTGCGCACAGCATTTCCAATCGCACAAAATCACACAGGCAACGGCAGGATTCGAGGCTGTGTCTGGTAGACCAGGCAGATTTAGTGTCAGCCGTCTTACCCATCGGGCAACGACCGTGAGTTAGTACCCGAGAGTCAAACGGCTTACTCCCTCAACTGTAACGGTGCGGGGTACCTTAGGACATCCCAATGTCCATCCGCGTCCATCCCTGTGCATACAAAAATCAAGAAAAATAAAGCAAAATTAGATTTCAGCTGTTAGGAGCAGTTTAATTTAGGAAATAATCAAGGTTCGGGGCTCAAACTGAAGGGCGGTCGGGGCACAAATCGATGTCACTCGACGCGCAACGTGGATGTCAATTGGAGTCCCCGTATCAAGCAGCATAACCATTATCTACGGAGTGGAGATGCTGCAATTTTTAAATACTTTCCTTGCTTTCCATTCCTTGTTTTCTTTTATATTCCTTTCCTTGCTCATGTATAGTAATTTTTAACGGTCAATTTTTCTTCGATGATGTTACGTTTAGCTCTGTCATGGAGTTGGTTTTTGATGTCTTGCATTGCCGCAACATGAAGAAGTGCAACGAGGTGGCAGCAGTGCTTGTGTTCGTTCAGCGGTAAGCTTTTGAATGTGGATCACCTATTTTTGGTTAGAGCAAAACACGTCTTTAAGCTAGTTTCTTTTGCTACCGTGGCATTTGATATGGGTGTACCATAGGTTGCGCTCACATAATGCAGTTCGACTGCGACCGAAAAGGTGCAGCGAGCGTAATGTGTTTTTTTAACTTAGGTTGACAATGCATCAGGAGGTGTTTTCTGATGCATTCATGTACAACTTTCACACCGTCTTCTGATCAAGTGGTAACTCAAAAGAACGCTCCAAACATAAAAACGTCTGTTTTCCTGACTTAGTATCGCGGGTTTGTTGTAGCAGAATTCCGGGCCAAGAATATTCACATGGTCATGCTATGTGAACAGTGCATGCACAGAATCTTTGACGCGATACAGCCGGCAGTAGCCGTGATTTCCCTGGGAATGTTTAGAACAATAATATTTTAAGCACTGCTGTTTGGGCAGTTAAATGAATTCAAACATGCACCATGAAAATGGAAGAAGTCTCGTCAGAAGCGAGAATAAAGCGACTTCCACCAAGGTGAAAAGTGACAGCTATTGAACAGCATAAGAAAGGTATAGGCGCGAGCATTGACTCCCACATTGGCATGCATCTGACAATATGAGACTTCCTAGGCACCTGTCATAGGAACCCTTGCAAACATTGCTGGATTACGAGCGCAGATTGTAGTCTGGAGTCTGTTTACCGCCCTCGCCTGGTACACGTTTCTTGAGCTACAAGGAAAATTAATTCGAAAATGCGGTTCTCCTCCTCTGCATCCTTGCCCATTTTCAGTGGCGTTTCGTATGACGTCAGATAAAAATGGCTTTCTTTGACTCCGCTACTCCACGGCTCCTCGACCCTTCGACAAAGTCAGCTAGGCCAGCGTTCGCTGTCCGCCGACGCATCGTCGCTATTTTTTCGCTCAGTTTAAACTAGGCGGCGACATGTTTGTGAATAGAAAATAGTGCCCTTCTTTAGTTTTTTATATTTGTATAGTGTATCAAGCTTGAAGTCCTGGTTCCTAAACACAAGTTCCGCACCGACGCCCATGCGGCGCTTCGCTGACTAGTACATTAGCATAAAAACTATAAGGCCAATTGTAGGCGGGAGAGAGGTAATGGAATCTAATATAGGTACTAAATCAATAAAATCAACAGCCACTTTTACCGTACAGCGTAATACTATACTACAGGAAGAAATGTTTTGCGATGGGTGAACAAGCACAGCGGTTAGCAGCACTACCATACATCTGCGAACGCCTTTCCGTCTAACAAATGCAATTGCTAGACGTGAGATATGGTGAAAATTTCTCGGACAACTTATTTTTGAGCGCTGCAGCATAAATAGTCATACAAGGTGCTTTATTTCATCAAGCTAAACAAAATGTTAAGTGGTTATACATTGTATACTTTATATTTACAATGTCGGCGGCGCTGGCTTGTTGCTGTAATGCTAGGTATGTTATTTTGAAAGTCGTAAGTTTCGATTCTCAACCATCCATCCTTTTTGTAAGTTGACTTCTTCGTTTTCGTACAATGTTTTCTGTGCTGAGTTTACCATTTGTGAGCATTAACGTTCTTTGGTCCGCGACTGAGTTCGCAGAACGCGCTCAGACTGACACTGACGCGCTAGTGAGTTGTTGTGTGCTGTTTCCATAAGCACCGACCACTTGAGGCCAGTGAATACAGGAAAGAATCAACAGACACTTGGCCTGTTACGAACACGCTTTTTATGAAAGAGGCGGGTGAGACAAGCTCCAAATAGAAGGGGGAGCACATGGTATGCGAGCGTCTGGCGTGACGCAGAAGGCATTCATCCACTGCGTAGGCGGCGCATAGTGCTTGCTAAAGCTTTAAGCTGCCCTGGTTGAGTTATCTGAGGAGTGTTAACGCCGACATTATGGCAAGAAGCTCGGTATGCGATTACTGAGCTATCGATAAAGCTATACAACATTAACGTTGGATTGCTAGCGTGTTGTTTCACAAAACCGAAATCACCACTTGTTTGAATGCGAATCTTGAAAAACATTCAATCACGTAGCACCTTTACCTGCCGTAACTGCGGTTTGTTGGTGCAGCCGCTGCAAACCACACTGGGTAGTTTTTCCACTTTCAGGCTTTAGGAAATAAATACCGCCTTATCGCCCGGATAAGCAATTTCCATTTATGTTCACTTAAGCCAGTCTGAAAATACGGGAACTTGACAAATTCACTTTAGAAGCCCTTTAAAACTGCGTTTAAATAACAAGCGGGTGGGAGGGGTGTCCCGCTGCTACGCGAATCGCTGAAGCGTAGTGGCAGTTTGACGCTACTCGAGAACACATTTCAAACGGGTCAGCCAGAGCAGTGGTCGCCTAGCGAAGGCTGTGGCGAGTCCAGTATTCCTGCCCAAGCGCCCCTAGTTCTCAAAGCTGCCACCAAGTGCCGTAGTCGAATGGAATTTTGCTTCACGGCTGTTTTCCCTCATTCTTCTCGGGGCGGTCGCGGCGTTCGACCGGTTTGACTGTCAAGTGCGACGGCGCGGTCAACTCCTTCTCCTCAAGTTAATTGTTCGTCTGTGAGCGAAGAGTCACTTCAATAGAGTTCCCCCGCGACTATTGTGAGGTGGCAAGCGGATGCCTCAGAAAAGTTGAAGCTTCAGCCGGTTAGTGCATAAGTTGGGACGAAGCAAAGGCGAGAAACACACAAGCGCTTTGTGCTTGTCTCGTCTTCGCTTCGTCTCGTTCATTGTGCTGCCCTCTACTCTGAAAGCGGATGCGCTCTGCGTTAGGATTTTGGTGGAGCTTGGGAAGGTTGCCCGCTCCGAAGTAATTTACGACAACTACTAGATATAAGGCTTATGTCTATCCACGACGCTATTTTCCTGTAGATGGCACATTTCATACCACAAGAAAAAAAATAACACTCCATAATAATTACTTATTTCGGACAGCTACAACTGGGAAACGATATTTTCGAGTAAAAAAATGCTACGGCAGAAGCCGCCGTTTCTTTTTTCTGAAGTTTTTTCAGAAAGCATGAAATTTCCAAACGCGTTCAAAACAGTACCTGCGAGGGATGTTCCCGGTGCGTCACCTTAGCAACTTCAATGAAGTTCTAGAATTGATTCATTTTATGACATCGTGACGTATCAATAATTCGTTTTAGAATTCCTCTGTCACTGCTCATTGTTACCTTTCCGCACTATGCGAACTCACGGACACACCACTAGCGATAAAGATTTATGTTTATGCTCTGCTTCGAACGCCTATGAAGCAGAAAACATGGTTTTATAAACGTTGTAGTACGGTGCTTTGAATCACGCATGTCTCCGCTGTGCGTAAGAGCTGGCAAAGAGGCACCCGACTTGGAGCAGTTGAACTGCATACATTTAAAATAACTTCACTGCTACCGTGTTAATTCGGGAGGAACAAGACGGCAGAGGATATCATTAAAGGAAACCGGGAAACAGTAGGGACGCAATTACATGGCAGGGGACCCCGTAGACTATTGTCTTGAGTTGATATTTGCAAAGAAAGGAGCGGATGCGTTGCCATTTTTTTTGGAACAGCTGGGTGTGTACGCCCAGATGCTTTGATTTGGTGCAACAATAGCGCGGCTGAACGTGTCTTCAATTCGAGTTTTATTATTATCGCGTCGCGTATTTTAACAATGCAGCTGGTATTCCATTGGTCGGGTTTTATCTTCGGTTGTAATACGATCTCGTCCCAGGGGCATCTGCAGCAACTAAGGGGGCAACAAAGATGGTTATTTTCGTCATTTAGAAAAGACGTTATCTACTGCTATTTTTCTCTTAAACGTTTCTTGGAAAGCAAATGACGGCCGGGAACTAATACACTATTGGGTCTTGTTGGAGCAGTGCAGTTGGAGAAAATATCTCTCGCGGCCCAAAAAAAGAGCAAGGCAACATAATTACCAAAAATTAAACTGAAATAAGCAATCCCGTACAAAAATAATAATGCAAGTTGGGAGAGTAGAGAAGAACGTGAGAGGCCGAAAGGAAAGCCAACAGAGTACAGAAAAAACAAGTTAGTTACTTCGAAAGGGGTGAAGTCTGAAAAAATGTGTTGTTGCCCGAGAGGGGGCGCGGAAGGAACGAGAACTTGACATCTTGATCTGAAATAAACAAGCTCACACTGAAATAGATTATGACATTTGTGAGAACGAAGGAGAAGAGGTGAAGCAGGGAGAGAGAAAGCAAATGGATGATGGCAACTATAACCACAGAGCCTCGTTTAGGTGGAGTGTAGTTGCAGAAGAAATAGCTCGCTGGCCATATTTTCGCTGGCCACAAAAACAAGCACACAATTGAAATAATCGCGGTGGTTTGAGAGTGGATACTATCCGCACAGGCGGCCTGAATAGGTTATAGAGGCAGGTAACTACAATGCCAAAAGCAACATTCGAAAGTTTCACGGTGCGCAAACCTTTGCGTATTATCGAAATTAAGGCGCTAAAAGAGTTAGAAAGACTGCTTTAAACAAAAATAAAGAAGTCTGCACTTCACGTATTCGGACAGGTTGCGAAAATTGATCCTGATATGAGTGGCTGGAGGAAAAACTGAAATGTGGTAACGAGAACACGTTTGGCTCCTTAGGGAGAGGTACAGTTGCAGAAAATATTGTTCGCTGCTCAAATCCGACCTTAGAAACAATGGAATTTCCGGATATGGTATTACAATAAAGGCACCACACTTGAAATATTTCTGCAAGTCACAAACATTATGGACAGCTTGAGTTGTGGAAGGGAAGGTGATAAACCCCAAATACCCATATACTGTTTGATGCTTTGGGGGAGGGGGGGGGGGGGCGAGCGGGAGTACAGATGCAGAACATTTTGAAGTCAATCGAAAAAATGTTACCAAAGGAATAACACACACTGATCAAAGCTACACTGATACACAAACTCAAGAGGAATATATACACACACAACACATGGACACACTCGTACAAAACATACAAATCTTGAAGTCGAGGATGTGACGGAAGCCAATCTGCTGAGGATGCACTTTGAAGAAAGACAAGCACGTCCATGAGAAGTTATTGCGTTTTAAAAAAATTAACGTTTCTGCTCCACATGGATAATTTGGTCACGATCAGTGCTTCGTGTCTACCTTTCTTTACTTTGTTTGTACACTGTATGAAGCTGCAAGTGCAGGTTGCTACACAGGCGCTGCACAAGCACAAATGCGATGCTTCGCTGACTGGTACGCTAGTAAGAAACTTGAAGGCGACTTGAAGTCCGAAGAGTAAGCGAAGTCAATACAGGTACTAAGTAAATAAAACCAACGGAAACGTTTACAGTACAGCGTATATGTATACACCAGGAATCCTTTTTTGCGTTGGATGAACAAGAACAGTGGTCAGAACACGACCACACATCTGCGAACAATTTTCCGTCTAATAAATACAATTGCTGGATTTGAGATATTGTGAAAATTTAGATACGCTTACGGCACGAGCGCTATACAACAAATAGTCACCTAAGCTGCCTAAAATGATAAAATTAAATACATGTGTTTATGCGAATACATTGTATATCATATTTTGATCGCCGGGCGGCTGGCCCGAGGCCGAGTTGTCTGCAGCACTAGGTATTTTTCTTTTGCAATTCGCCCGTTCAAATCCCCGAGGATACAAATTTTTTTTGTACGTTGAATTTTTCAAGTTTGCAGAACGCACACAGACTGACTCTGACGCACTTGCGAGTTCATGTTGGCGTGTTGGTGCTATAAGCAACGACTGCTTGCCGATAGTGAGCACAGGCCAGAATCAGCAGACCCTTGGCCTGGTGTAAACACGCTTTTAACGATACAGGCATAAGTGAAGTAAGCTCTAAGTTAGGAGGAAGAGCGCATGGCATTTGAGCGTCTGCGGTAAGCCCGAGGACATTAATTCGCGGTTCGGCCTCGGCTAGTGATTGCTACGATTACAAGCCCTCCTGGGAGGATAATGTTAGGCATTTTACAGCCGAATACATTGCAGAAGCGTGGTTAGGCGATTACTGAGATATCTAGAATGCCCATCCAACAACATAGTCGGATGTCAAGCATGTTGTATTACAGAACCGAAACCGAAACTTGTTTTATAGGAATCATTGATATCAAATCACGGGCACCTCCTTTCGACGTCACAGCCTTGAGTTGGTGCGTCCGCCGCAATCCGCGCATGGTATTTTTGCTTCTTTCGGTGTTTATAACTTGATTACGTACTGGTCAACCGGATAAACGACGAAAGGTTTGTTAGTTTGAACTTGTCTCTGCAGTGGAAGTAAAAACAAGAGCTTGACTTTTATACTTTAGTGTCCCTTTACAGTGACTCTGGCTAGTCAGTGAGTAGAAGGGGCTCGGCCAAATAAGTAAAAACCTCTGAGCGCTGAAATAGCGGCCATGATACAACACTGTTTAGAGCGTTACCGCAAAAATACCATGTATTTCTTAGTAAAGAGTGTAGTCACGAAAAAACAACAGTTCACATGTTTAAAAAACCGCACGGAGGGCATAGGAACGCCCGCTTCACTATAAATATTCACGAAAGTTGCGAGAATTAGGAAGGGAGCAATTTTAGAGGGTAAAGCAAATGGAGGACGGTGTTTTCAGTACCGCAGCCTTTAGTAAAAGTGCTGACTGCAAAAAGTATTGTTCATAGCCTAATGATGGAGTAGAAGATTACAGGACACAGGCATATTACACTGAAATAAACAGACACACGCCTAAAGCAATCATACAAGCTGTGAGAATAGTCGAGAAGACCGTAAACGACGGAAGGAAAATAAATAGGAAGGAGAACAAACCTACACTCACTGGTGTTATAAGAAATCTGTTCCATAAAATATTGCTGGCTGACCAAAATAGAGTGCTTAATTCAAGGTAACAAAGTAATGTTGAACTGAAAGAAAAAACCCACATTTCAAAAACATTACAGGCTTGAGACTGGAGATCAGAGTTAGTCACCGTTGGGAAACAAATACAGGTCAGTAAACTACAATACCATGAGATTCGTTCGAAGTGCAGCCACCAGAATATATATTTCGCTGCCCTGAAAAAGGGCGCCAAAGGAAATAGAAGGCCTGTACAATGAATGTAAAAAGACAAGTTTATGCTTCAAATCATCATGCAAGTTGCCACAATGGAGGAGAACAGCGTTTGTGGTGGGAGCGAAATGAGATGGATGCGGTAACTACAATGGGTTAGGCTGCTTCTGGAGGAGGGCGATTTCAGAAAATACCACTCGTGGCCAAAACGGCGGACATAAAATGAATGAGAGCAGCCATATATTGGAGAGAAATAATCTTGCAGGTAGTGAGAATCAAGTGCCACAGCACGGGGGCGGGATCGAAAACAAATAAAAGAAATTATTTACACTACCATGGGCTCCTTTTGGGAGACTGCTGTTGAAAAAATTATCGCGCATGCCGGAAGAGGGCAGAAAGCGAATGAGAATGCCCGCGTTTTAAACTATAAAAAGACAGAGATACGCTCAAAACATTTATGCAAGAACTGAAAACAGAGAGGAGCGCAAGTTGCATTAGGGAAATCAAATATATGCAAGTACGCACATACCGTGCGCTCCTTTAAGAAGTGTCTAGTTGCAGAAAATACTGTTCTTGGACTGAAAGGAACGAGAACACCCACTTGACACCGTTGATGAGCAGAATTTCGTACAACAGTGGGAAGTTTCGAAGGGTATTAGGTTTTGATATGTGTAGCAAAGTCAAAGCTCTCCCGAAGAATCGAAGACATTCAGCACCCACACGAATCAAAGGGCCCAATGAACAACGTAGGGCAATTTACGCATTTCGTGTGCACTCAAGAGCCTCTATCAAGTTCCCTCGAGTGGAACTAGGCAAATTTACGAAACCATTCAAGGCTGGCATTCACTTTGGGACCAGTATTAGTCGACCATACACTAGAACTCACAGCTGTCGATCATTGACAAGTTTAAATATCTTAAAGGCTACAGTGTTAGTACAGCGCACGATGAATTAGTTGACTTTCCCTGACTAAAAGCAAGCACCAGATAGCGATTGATCTATGGGAGAAACGCTTTCGATGGAGGGACCTTGAGACCAACTATCACATGACTTGCCCCCTACAACTGCAGGCTGTTTATTCAGTCCAAGACGTTGGGGCACTGCGACGTCTTTACGACGATGTGGTAAAGATCGTCAGGAGCCTTGAAGCACTAGCGGTGAAACAGCAGCAGTACAGCGCTCTGCCCAGGGTGGCTATTGAGAAGTGGCTATGTCACGAGCTTATACTTCGGTACTCTCAACAGAACCCTGAGGAAGCGGACCCTCGAAGCACAATTGCAGCGCTTCTAGTCTTCCTGAAGAAGGAAGTTCACATTACGGAGTGGCGATAGAAATCACATCGGATGAGTGAACAGTCCAGAAGAAACTCCATGACAAAGCGCGACGGCACTATGTACATTCAGCAGCCACATTTACCACCACTGCCGGAACGGACAAAGAACCATGCTGTTTCTGTAGTTCTGAAGAACACTCTTTTACTGCGTGTGACAAAAGGTTAACCTTTGAGGAAAAAAGAACGTTCTCAAGCGAACTTGCCGATGCTTTAAGTGTTGCAAAAAATTGCATCGATCCAAGGACTAAGGAACCGCAGCTGAAGGCCGCTGCTAAAGCGGACAAAACCGTTAACTGTGATGTAGATTTCACAATCCCCTAAAAGAAGAAAGTTCTAGGCGTGTTGTGGCACCCACACGAGGATACTTATGGGATGGACACGTCTTAACTTATGCAACTGATAGCCTTAATTGCAAGCACAAAGAGGAATATGCTAAAAATCACAGCCAAAATATACTATCTATACAGCCGTATTAACCCTTACACAGTGATGGCCAAGGTACTCTTTTTCAGGAATTGGAAGAGGAAGTTGAACTGGGAAAGAAATTTGCCCTAAGACTTAAAAACTGAATAGGACAAGTGGTTTGAAGACCTTCGTATCCTTAACGTGATACAGGTGCCAGGAATTGTGCTGTCAATTGAATTCAGCAAAACAACCTTCCACGTGCTCTCTGATGCAAGCACCTCAGCTTATGGATCTGCAGTTCACGTGCGAGTCGAAACTACCAGTGGGATAATGACTTCAGTGCTCTTCACCAAACCTCGAGCCCTGGAAAGTAGAATACCTTCGTGGCAAATAGAGCGAGTGAGATCCATTCCATACCCTATATAAAACGGCGTTTCTGCCCAAAAGATTATATCCCTGCAGACCGATTAAGGCGGGAAATATCCGCTACCAAATTGCAACAAAGCAAACTTTGGTAGGAAGGACCAGACTGGCTGCACAAAGGTACCGACAAATAGAAAATGGAAAATAGAAATAGAAATTTTTTCGGCGAAACGTATGCGAAAACCACAGAAGAACGGACACAAGTTTTACCCGTAACTGAAAGGAAAGGTTCCCAGCTTTTTGATCTTGCAAGAATCAATAATATGACAAAGGTCTTGAACATCACTGCTTGGATAATGCGGGTTGTCCGCAATTCTCGTAACCCTCGTCAAAAAATCACTGGATTCCGACACACTTGCGAGTCTGAAAACGCCAAGAAATTTTGTATTTACAAAGCTCAAGAACGCCGTTTAACCCTCAATATATAACCCCTCCAGTGATCAGCAAATTTTTGCTCTACCGTGACGAGGATCGTTTGATTAGAGTGGCAGGACGGCAACAGAATTCCAACTTCATGACGAGGGAGCAACACCCAATCGTACTTCTCCCAGACGACGAATTTACAAGATTATTAGTTGAAAGAAGCACCGGCCGCTTTTTTAAGCCAGCGTTCGAGATACGTTGGTGCAGTTACGTGAGCGATATTAGATCATCAGAGGTCGTCAAATGGTTACAAAAGTGATCAGTCAGTGCAGTACATGCAATAGACTTTTAGCGAAGCCAATGAGCGAGCCATTCGCCCCTCTACCAAGTGATAGAGTCACCAAATGCGAACCGTTCACAATCATTGGAGTTGACTATATTGGACCACTGTACCACTGAGAAGGAGACGGAGCCAAGAAATGTTACATTGTCATCTTTTCTTGTGCCGCCGTGCGAGGAGTACACCTCGAGCTTGTGCGATCTCAACACTCAAGACTTTTTGGATGCATTCTGTCACTTTACAGACAGGAGAGGAATTTGCAAGACAGTATATTCTGTCAACAGCCTCACTTTTAAAAAGCTTCAAAACATTTGAAAACAATTTGGAGAAAGATATGAGATGAGCAAGTATTTAAATACTTAAGAAAAAACCAAATCCACTGAACACTCATAGCCGAACGACCCCCCTGATTGGGCGATTTTTTTAAAAGACCTATAAGAACGATCACGGAATCACTGGGAAAAGTTTTGAAAGCTGATTCTTTTGGCTATTATGAGCTGTACACTTTACTTATAGAAGTTAAAGCCATAGTATGCTCGTGGCCGCTGACCACTCTTTAAGCATCCCTAAAGGAGGAACCCTTAACTCCAGCACAATTTTTGTTCAGCAGAAGACTGCTGTCTGCACCGGAAGGAAACCTTGAGGTCCTGATGAAGTCATCAGAAGAAGAATTTTTGGGACGCTGGCGACGACGGAAACAGTTACTAGATGCCTTTTGGAGTAGGTGGCGTAAAGTATACATACTGTGGCTGTCCTCCGCCCACACTATACATAATGCATCTTCAAGCGACGCTAAATTTGGCGATGTCGTCCTCTTTGTGAACGAGAAAACACCAAGGTTACTTTAGGAACTGGGGGTGATCAAAAAAACTTTTCCGGGCTGTGACAACAGAATAAACCTTTATCTTCTCAAGAAGTTGGACGAATCTCGTATTAGGCGAGCAGTGCAACATCTTTATCGCATGGAGGCTTAGAGTTAACGGTCCTATATTCGCCGGCAGATGGATGTAAGAAAATGTAGTCTGGTTGGTGGCACATATCTACGAATAGATTGGAAAACAATTTCCTACTAAATTATTCTGAACGCACGCATGATCTTCGTCTTTGCTTGGGGTATGTGTTAATGAACACCTCATATTCGATGGGACTGTTCGACGGGATCGGGTCTCTGATCTTTTCGCAAAATGAGTGATTAGAGGAAAAGCAAATACAGGACGGTTTTTACTGTAGCTTAAGAGCATCAAGGTTGAGTGCAGGCGCCGAACATATCGTTGGCTACAAAAAGATCGGGCTTTGAAGCAATGAGATGCCAGCATATTGAACTACAATGAACAAGGCCAGAATTGAAATTATCGTGCAAGTTCTGAGGAAGGAGGGGAAGGAAATGATTGACTGAAGGAAGTGCATACTCAGTTGTTTTGTGTTGTTTAGGGCGCTGAATCAACTAAAGCTATCACGCGCCAAACTAAAGTTTTTGTGTTTTATTTCGTAGATGCGTAGTCACTGTTTTAAAAATTACAGCTTGTTATGTAGCGTTGCATTTTTTAAACGCTAAACACAGAGGAAATTCTAACAAGTGCTCCTGTAGTAGGAGTAGGCTGGGATAATATAGACAGTGTACGTTGTAGAACAGCCCAAATTGTTTTTTCTTGTTACCTCATATTTTGCATGTCAGAATACGCGGTGGTTAACTGCCTGCTGTTCCCCACATCCTTCATATCTCGTTTTATGTTGTTTCACAAGAAGAAAGTTTTGTGAGAGGTGTGTTTATCGAACGCAGCGACGGCTGAAACGAACTTCTGTTAGCTATATTGTGCTGCATTTTACTATAGTGTGTTTAACCCACACTCTACTGCGATGCGTTTGAATATGTGACGTTTGTTGCTTATTTTCTTATCCCATTTAAACTGTCATTTTTCTGACAGTTTACTCCGCGTAAATTTTATAAAGTCGGTGTGAGTAATTTTCACTTGTTTTATTGTTCTACTACCGGCCCCTGCAATGCAAAAATGCGCGGTTGTCATTTCCGTTGATTGCAACATGGCTAGAAACGAAGCATAACTTAGTTACCTGTCCCTGCGTTTTCGCTGTTATAAACTGTATGATTTGTCCTAAAAAAATGTTGAGCCGCATTTTTGTAGTACAGTGCAGCGATCGTGTTGAGAGAGCAAGGTTAGATGGCACTTTCGTTTTTTTTCTCTGGTTTTTCTTTTCTTTCCGCTGTGAGAACTGCGGTGCAGTGATGTTTTTGGGTCACCTTCTCCCGTTTCCTTATCACTGCTGCAATCCGAACCTAACATGATGTTTTGCTACCATCTTCGTAGAAGCTGTGTCTTCTTTTTAGTTTTCATTATTACTAAAAACTTCTGTAGTAGGTCTGCAGGAGGTGTCTCCGTTTTTAAAGGTGTACTAGTACGAAGTCAGTTGGAGTAGTACAAGTAAACTAAGGTGGTAGTCATTAATGACGGTTGGCAATTTGAGCGAATGTATGAAGCAGGCAGAGTTATTGGCATTTGTCTTCAAACCGAAGATGCAAAGGTCTTATACCTTAAGGTTTGTTAATACACAGTGTCCTAAACGGGCTTATTTAAACTCTGGTCTAACACTAATGTGTTGGCGACCACCAGATTTATATGATGTGTGAGCATGTCAGCATTGTTCTTATATCGGTGACTGGTGGTCCATTTGCTTTTATGTAAAGGTTGTTTTTGAGTAGCTTTCTGTACTCACCAGACCAGACAAGTTAAGGTAAAATGTGAACATGGTCCAATTGCTTCAAATAGGACTGCATGACTAGGCCATACACAATGCAACCAAAGTCCAAGCGGGAACTTGCAACATGTAAATAAATTTTTAAATGCAAGCCCTGGTAAACCCCTGTGCTTGGGGCATAGGTTTTAGGTATATTTAGAACACGATGCTTTCCTTTTCAACATAATAATGTAATTTAGGAATTTGAGTGATGGGTAGCCATTACACCGTGAAATACATTTTTTTTGCGTTTTCGAAGGGCAGGTAGACTTCTTTGATGTGTAGCTTAATCTGAAAGCCTGACGTCAGTGCGAAAAGAATAGCCCCTGCTTTGTGCGGTAAAAACTTGGTACCACTTGTCCGCCTATGTAGTTACTCTGTTTATTGTTAACTGTACTTTTTCCTCACCTCTTGCTACATTGGGTGATGTGGAAGCTATGAATGCACCCCTCAAGGACCCCATTCTCCTGTGCAAAGTTTCTCGAGGGGGTATAGGGCAGGCGTAGTTGAAAGGAATGGTTTGCCATGAAGTCATTAGGGCAATACAGCATTCTTTTACGGATTCCTTATTCTGCAAATAAACGCACGATTCCTAACATTCATGCGGGGTCTCAAGTGTTCTCAAAGTCAAAAAAAACAGAAATGCAGTGTTATTGTGTGTAACAACTTTTTGAAAGGCATTTTCGAGGAGGATAAGATTATTCGTTGGTGAGCACTCTTTTATGAAACCACACTGGTGAATATACATTGAGAAGTTTGTTTGATTGTAGAGAAAAGCCTAATCTGGCATTTATGATAAGTTTAAACATTTTATGTACACGGATCTTAAGGGCAATGAGTCTATCAGTACTAGGACAGCTGTGAGGCTTTCCAGGTTTTACGAATGCTGCTATAGTGGTTTTTTCAAGCTTCCAACATTTTTTCTTGGTGCCCATATTTGTTTAAGAATTGTTTTTACAGAAGGCTCCCAAAGATGTGCGAGCAGATCGTAATTTATAGCATATGTGCGGGGGCTTTTATACATTGTAGTGTAATTAAACTGTTGTTTTCTTTGTTTGTGCGACCGCAAGTTGGCAGTGCGTTTCACAGCTGTACTTTTTACTTTACAATCCATATGGGTATTGTGCAGAACATGAAACTCTCGAGAAGTGTTTACCCAGTATGGCTGCCGATCTTTCTAAGTGTTCAAATCCGGTGCTACTAAAAGGAGAATTGTGTAGGGGGAATAAATCCGGTTTAGCTAATGAACTTGCTTCCTTACATTTCTTGTTTGACAGAGCTGTTTAAAGAATATAAATATTATGTCATGATGCTGTCTCGGCATTTTGGCTTAAGTACAGCCGTCGAAAACTCTAGTAATATCTTGGGAGCGTCAATCGGCGGGTTGGTCAGCGCTTTACCATAGCAGAAATCGGTAAAAAGAGCGAATTATATCTCGAAAAAAAAAATCAGCGCTTACCTTCGTTGCTGTTAGGAAGCCGTTTGATAAATCGCTGTCGCTTCCCGGCAACGAATGTAGCCAGCTGGTTAAAGGCGGAAAGGTGTCGTGTCGTACTTGCCGGAACACCGTAGCAGACGAAGGCTGCACTAGAGGGACGAGAATGCTCATGCAAACTGTGCGATCAGTTCGGGCTCGTTTCACTTATTTCTGCCGTGAAAATACGCTGACGTGCCTCACGGTCTACGCTGCTGGGGTACTAATAAATCTCGGCGACTGGACCTTGATTTATTTTTGTTTAATTTATTACAGTTCTTTCAGTTGGGATCGTCCTCAAAACACCTTATTCTTACATGGCAGCTTTTCGGCTTGACGAGATTCTGGGGTACACCATACTTTGTGGTTGTGACCTATCAATCCCGTGGACTGTGGAATAGCTACGTGTGCACAAGTAGAGATGCAGGATGTAAACACTTCCTTAATTTGCTCGATCCTAAAAGCGTCCAAAAAAGTTTGTCTCCACTTAATAAGGAAGTAAAACGTCCCAGGATATCCGACTGAAGTTTGCACTGGCGAGGTTTCGTTAGGATAATTAATAGCGATGATGTTATGTTGATTATGACGGGCAAGAAATCCTTCCTTTGTGTGTTGCCTATGTTGTCCCAATTAGATACGCTAAAAAATGCGTGAAATAAAGGTCAAATTTGTACACATCACCATTCCAGAGCTTGGAGAGCAGTACGTGGGTGTGTCGGTGTTCAGAAGACCGAAGTTCTTTAAAAAAATAAAATTCTCTAAAACGTGGCCTCTTGCTTCAGTATCTTCCTCTCTCCAGACAGTGAGGGGGCACGAAAATCACCAAGTATTGAAATGATCTGTTTACATCCTTTATATTATAAAAATGTACTCTCAAATTGTAATCCAAAATGAACGGCGTGTCGGTTTTTTTATGGAGTGAAAACTTTATTTTTGGTACCGTCATTCGGGGCTTGTCTTTCCTCTTTCTGGGGAATTTCGCTGCCCCTCCTAAGTAGACAGTTAACAACATTCCTCAGTTGTGTTCATTGTGTTCTCAAGAACGCTGGAGGTTTGTGCAGAACGCATGGGTGTTTAGCTTTTACACCTCGCTTTGAGGGGGAGGCCTTGGCGTCTGGCGAACTGAGACATATGCTGCCCACATTGGAGATGGTGGCGCAGGGCTTCCATGAGTGAATGTAAGCGCAAAAAATTTTTTTTAAGCACAGAGACCGTGCCAACAGTGAAATTGCAGAAGCCTACCATATCCGGATTAAGGGTTCCGATTGTATAAGTCAGCCGTCGCTGAGTATTTTAGATAAAGAAATGCAACTTCTCAAGGAGAGGGGGTAGAGATGAGGGAAACGAGAAAAGAAACGAGAAGGGAATGGGGTGGTTGTTCTCTTGTACAGCCGTACGCATGTGCGAAGGGCACACGTGCTGGGTTGTTCGGTCTGGAGGTGGTATATATGTGTTTTCGTTTTCAATAAAACTTTCGGTTGATAATAAGCGCCTGTGCCGTTCTCTTTCTCGTCCCTGTAAAAAAAATTGCTCTTAAGTTTCACTCATGGAAATTGTTCACCAACTAGCTCGTCTCTCCATTTTGCTGCAGTGCTTCCAGCTTCAAAGTGGGCGAGGTCAGCATTGCTTCAGCCTCACTCCGTGTGGCTCCAGCTGGTGCCGAACACCGCCGTGAGGCTGCGCCCTGTTGCACCACACTGTATCATGATCGCGTATGCGCAGGTAAGCGTCCCTACTGTGTTTCGCGAAATGGGAGGCCGCCTGTGCCTTTTAGTGTAATTATTTTTTTATGCCTGGAAAACAAGGTAGGATGCAGCTTGGCTGCCATTGCTGTTCACCCAGAGCGGTTTTCTTTCACAGTTCTCTGCAGGTTGTTCATTGGAGGAACATTTAGCGCATGTCGGGTAGCCCGGACAGCCCAGCGAGCCCTGGTTGTATCATCAGCCTTTGAAGCATCCGCGTGTATACGCTTCTTACGGGCATAGTTTTACCTTTCAGTATCCTACCTCTATGGTTAAGGATCTATGTTTGGCGCAAATGTGAGGATAATATGGCTTGTCCGAATTTATTTGCTTTACGCTTTATTTGTATGTGATATCGTTTTTGACATTTTGTTCTTGCAGGCCCTCTAGAAGCTCCTTCTTAGATGGTGATTTCAAGCTGTCATAAGATGACTCCGCCGACTCTGGGATGTGCACCAGGACTGTCCGGCTTCTCCAGCTGGGCATGCATAATACATGGGATGAAGTAGCTGAGGCTCTGCAGATGGCGCAGATGGTGCGTCCATCTACAACTAGCGCAAGTGGGCGGAATTGAGAGAGTTGGGTGTTCCTCAGGACAGGATTTCGCTGCTTCACACCAGTATACCTTTGAAGGCGTGTCAGAGGTATCAAGTAAAGCCTATTACCATGAGTATGCATCCGGGGCGAAATGTGGGTAGAAGAAATCCAAGGGGGCTTCTCTGCTGAGACTCTGTTCCGATGAGGATCAGAGGGCTAGCTTCGTCGGCGCTTCTTTTAACAAAGAGAGGATGGGGCTTACGGTAGTTCTCTAGGATAATGAGGGCACGGTGGTTAACGCTGCTTCCGTTTGGACTGATAGATTGGTGGTCGCAGCTAAAGGTGACTGTGGCTGACAAAGAAGGCCATTTCGTAGTTATGCCTGAAGGTGTTTATAACGAGAAAGCCAGCGCTGCTGTAGCAAGGAACTTTGTTTCTACTTCCGTTAAGGTAGAACGACTGAAGGAACGTGCTATCGCGCTTTTGCGTAGTAATAATCTAGAGCGTCTGCGTCTTCCGTTAAAACACAAAAGGGAACTAAGCTTGACATTTTCTTCAATGCGAAGACGCATAAACCGGGCATTCCATTTAGAGCAATTGTCTCCGAACGCGGAACATGGCAGCGGGCTGTGTCAGGGTTTCTTATGAAACTTCTAGACACTTTACATGTCAATGACCCGTACCTGGTCCCCAACTCAGCAGAGGTCGTCAAGAGTATGGGGGAACTTGACAATGGAAGCCTTGATGCGTTCAGCATTGATGTGGAGGATCTTTATTATTCTATGCCGCATGACGCATTAATGAGCAGTGTAAAGAAATGCATACCACAGGACAACGACGAGTGTGCATTCATTGGTAGGTGCGGGATGTCGCTGAATTCCTTTTTAGAACTGTTGTCCTTCTACCTGGCCTCCACTGTGGTCGAGTGGAAAGGAGGAGCATTTATTCAGAGGAGTGGCGTGTGTACAGGGTCCCGAGTGGCCCCTGTTCTCAGTAATATCTTTTTGGGAGGTGTGGATAGGTGTCTGAATGAGAAGCTTGAGGGGCTTGTTGTAAAAGTGTTCCGGTATGTGGATGATTTTCTGGTGGTGGTAGACAGGCCCTCCTGCAGAATTTGCCCCGATGTACTAAAGGTTTTCAAAGAGTGCGGTCAGGGTCTTCGATTTACCTTCGAATTACCTAGAGATAGAATGCTCCAGTTTTTGGATTTAAGGATGACTTTCGGAGAAGGGCACATGTGCTACGCGTACGCTCCCAGGTCTGTAAAAGCCCTTTTAAGCTTTGAGTCGGCGCACTCGAAAGTGGTGAAGCAGGGTATTGCACTTTCCTGCTTGAAGTCGGCCATTTCAAAATCGTGTGAGCATTCAATGCCCGATAGTGTCTTACAGCAGGTGGAGAAGCTAAAAAAATCCGGGTACCCTGATCATGTTATTTCTAGAGCAAGTGAAAAGCTGGTAAAGTGGGTAAAGTCGGATAGGGAGGCTATACCACCAAAAGAAAAGCCGAAAAACTTTGCCGTGGTGCCCTATGCTCACAAAATGTCACACGGTATAAAACGAGTGGCCGGGCGGTATGACGTAAAAATAGTGTTTTCAGCTCCTAATAAGTTAAGTAAGATCTGCCCAAAAGTGAACAAAAGGGCAGGAAAACGACAAGGAGCATGTGGTATTAATCACAAAAAAGAAGTTCGTCCAATGTGCTACGGGGGTTGTTTATTCCATACCACTTGTATGTGGTAGGGTATACATTGGTCAAATCGGGCGTTGTTTAAATACAAGACTTAAGGAACATAACTATTCGAAAGAAAAACGGGACCTGAGCCACATGTCTTCCCATTGCCGCGCATGCGTTCCTGAATGTACCCCGGAATGTACCCCTTTGTTTGAGCGCACAACCATTTTATTCAGGCATAAGAATCAGCAGACAAGAGAAATTGTCGAAACCAGACACATTTTAAAAGCTGGTTCAGATTGTATTAGTCACCCATCTATTGCCTTGCTTAGTCGCGAAGTCGCCTACATAGATGGGCACTAAACAAGAATTTGAAGCCTCTTCAGGGCATGCGTGGTGAAGAGGGGGAGGATATTTCATGTGTGATGGTGTTATCGCCGCGGAATTATCTGTCATTCGTGTGCTTCTGAGTTTTTTATTTTTATTTTTTGTGCAGCCGATAGCGCTGAGAATGTGACGTATGTGGGCGCCTGGGTATTTAGTGTTCTGATTTTTGTAACAATAAACCAGTTGTGAGTCTGCGCTTGTGGTGTCTTCAGTGTGTTCACGTCCTCGTTAATTTGCGCGCAGTTGGATTTTTAAGATGCTATTAAATAAAATTTGTTAAAGCAATTTTCCAGCCAACCACCATGAAGCTTAACCCTACACGTGACAGCGATTCGCCTGCAAGCTGTCCCAACGCCAGTGTTAGGCAACGACTATAACCAAACATGGCTGAACTTCAAGTCTGATGCAACACAAAGCTAATCCTGTTCGCCAGAAAAAAAGAAACTGAAGGGGAAGGAGACAACACAAAAGTTGTTTAAAAGACGACAAAAAAGTGAAAGCTGAAGGAAATGACAGCACACGACATGCGGGCGGTGCATCTAAAAGAACCAAAGGCCAAGGTTGTGTTAAGGATTTGCCTAGAGACCACAATGGTCCAAGTTCTCGGTGTACACCTAACCGCCAGCATACTCTTTTCTACGGTCATGGCGCTGCAGCACATGCCTAAATGTGGTAGCTGGGGGTCCATCATTTTTGCTCAGTACACGCAAACATCTCATTTAACTGGTGCCCTAGCGGGGACAAATCAAATTCAGACTTGTCATTACAATAACAAGACCTTCTCCAGGAGCTTTGGATTTCAACATATCGATTGTTCCCAAAAGTTGGCACAAAATGATATTCAACGCGATCTTCAAATTCTAAAATAGCGCACACTTGAAATAATCAGGGTGGCTGCGAAGATGGAGGAAAAGAGCATGAGTGCGCCGACAGAAAAAAAAAGGCTGACCACTAATTTACGATGGGCTCCTGCAGGAGCGGGCATTTGTAGCAAATATTATTTGGTCGCATACAAGGGCGGAGAAGTATGGTCCACACGCGTTTCATAATATAAAATAAACGACCGTACACTTAAAACGATCTTGCAAGTTGCAAGAATACACGAACAGTGCGTAGTGGTAGGGAAAAAAGCATATAGCATCGCTAGCTTCAATACTGCGGGCTGATTTGGTTGGAGCCTACTTGAAACGAACTATCGCCGTTCCCAAAAAGATAGTTAGAAGGAATGAGAATAAACTGGAATAAATACGTCGGCACTTAAAATATTCAAGCAAGTTGCAAAACTCACGGAGGAGAGCCTTAGGGGTATAAGAAAAGACGTGGGTGCTTACAAGAGTATACAACTCCCAGATAATATTGCACGCTGCTGAAAAGAGAAAAGGAAGATTGACAACGCCTGCCTATTGAATAAAAATAAACAGTTACCCTTGAAATCATCACGAAAATTTCCGAGCAAGGAAAAGAGAGTGTAAATGGCAGAATGGAAAGTAGGTACTGCTCGGTAAATACAATAGCAGGTGTTCCTGAGAGAGGAGATACATTACTGAGAACTTCTTTCGCCGCCCAAGGGGGCGTAGAGGAATTGAGAATGGGGCTCACTTAACTGCAATAAACCAGCCCTGTGTTGGAACATTCATGCACGTTGCGAGATGATAGAGTAGCCCGAGGGACGGCATTGGAAGCACATAGATGCCGGTAATTATAATATTGTGGGTTCCCAAGAGATGATTGCGAATGCTAAAAATATCCCTCCGTACTCAAAACAGGGCGCGGAAAAATAAAACTGTCAAATTAGTGTACCAAATAAAGAATGTCAGTATTGAAACAAATATACAAGTAGCGAGAATTGTGGAGAACAGCGCTATTTTAGTAATTGAAAGAAAATTTGGTCCCCTATATACAACACCATGGGCTCCCTTAGGAGGAGTGAAGCTGAAATAAATATCGCCAGCGGCTCAAAGAGGCCATGCAAAGAATTACAACGTGCTCACATGAAAAAGAAGTAAACCTCTACATATTCCAACTTATTGTGAAAGTTGCGTTATGAAGGGGAACATTGGAAACAATAACGTGCAGCTGCGGGCGGAGTGAAGTTGCAGATAATCTAGTTCGCTGCCTCAGAGGGGGCTTGCAGGTAATGAGAAAGCGCGCATATTGAACTGAAATAAACTAGGCCACAATTAAAATATGCATGCGAGTTGCTAGACTCGCGAGTGGCGAGTTGCTAGAAGGAGCGTTAGTGGTACAACGAAAACAAAATATAGTCCGGCCACAACAATACATACCCCTTAGGACGAGTGAATTTGCCGAAAATAACACACCCCACCAGGGAAAGCTCGAGGAAGTAATATGAGCGACGGCCTATTTACTGAATTCAGGAAGACAGGTATACTTAAATATTGAAGTGTCCAGAGTGAAGAAGGGCCTCAGTGGAGGGAGAAAAACGGAAAAACAGGCAGGCGAAACAACAATACCATGGTGGCTTTTGGGGAGTGCAGATGAGAACATATTGCGCTACCGAAAAGAGGGTGCAGAAGAAGGAGCATGGCCAGACAGTGAAAATAAATTAAGAAGCAAATAGTAGAAATTGTCATGCATGTTGCGTGGACAGACAAGAGGGTGAATGGCGTGAGGTGGAGGCAAAACAATTAGATGCTGGAAACTCAAATACTGCCGGCTCCATTGCCATTGGTGCATTGCAGAAATATCCCTTACATCTGGAGAGTGCCTGTAGATTGAGAGCGTCCACCTAATTTATTAAAATAAAAAACAGACACCTGTAAAAACCATGAAATTTTAGAAAATGATGCAGTAGAAGGTTTATACTGATGGCAATGCAAATAAAGCCAAGTAGATAGAATGTCTTGCCCTTCTTTGATGTTTTAGGGGCGGCAGAAATTATCGAGTGCTATGAAAGAGAGGAGTGAAATTAAGTAGAATAAACACATCTTTACTTAAAACACACAAGTCAAAACTTCAAATTATCATTGAAGTTACGAAAATTGAGAAGAGCGTGATCGCAGGGAAGCAAAGAAAATAGAGCCTGGTAAATACAAATACCGGACATATTTTGGGGGAAGGAATGCTGCAGAAAATTTCGCTCGCCGACAAGGAGATGGCGCGAAAATAATGAGAACGCCCGCCTGTTCAACGGAAACAAACGCCATATTGAAATATCCAAGCTTTTGGTGAGAGTTGAGAAGATCGCTATTGGGGCTGCGCAAACAAATAAGGGCTGGTAACCACAATACCATTCGTTTCTTCGGGGGCATTTAGGTAGCACAAACAATTCCCCCTGCCCAAAATTAAGCGCAATAGAAAGAGAGCAACAGCATGTTGTACGAAAGTAAACAAGGCCACACATGAAAATTTGAGATGCGATTAAGAGAGCGTGAGTGGCATGAGGGAAAGCAAATATAGGCTTGTTCCGTGTGCGCCTTCTGGGCACTCGGAGCCGAAAATATCGTGAGTTTCAGAGAATACGGCTCCAAAAGAATCGGAACTGTCGTATACTGAACCTAAATACAGAACCCCATCTTACAATAATTATTCAAGATGCATGGATGAAGGAGATAAGCATTAGTGGCAGGAGGGAAACAAATGCCTGCTGACTACAATAGAATAGGCTCTTTGAGGGAGTGTGCTGGTGCAGCGAATATAGCGCCCTTTCTAAATGACGTGCTCCCAAAAAATGAAAAAGCACACATATTGAACTAAAAGAAGTAAGCCTGCCATGTAATGTTCAAAGAAGTTGTGAGAATGGAGGAGAAGAGCGAGAATAGCTCAAAGAAAAGCACATGCCGGCCGGCAGGATTTTGTGTCGCATTTGGGAGGATAGCACTTCTAGAAAGGTTCCTGGCCTATCCAGAAGCGGGCCATGCAAGTGGGCCTCCACCACATCCACCGCCTGCAAGGCACACCAGACGGCACAGCACTCCTCCAGCGCTACCGCAGCCGGCCCAACTCTCGCATGGGCGTGCTGCGTAGTACCTACGTGAGCCATATCGCGTTGCCACATCGGCCCCGCCAGGAGCCACAACCACCAAGCACGGGGAGGCTCTACGCATCGTCACCACATTACCTGGGGTCCGTGGCAAGAGGTTCACTCCACCCAGGGCACCTACCAAGAGGTGTCCGCCCTGCTGCAAGACGACGCTGCCGGGCTTTTGCAGGTGTACATGGATGGTTCCGTGCAACAGTCGGCGAGCAGAGCCGGAGCTTCCTGCACGGCACTAGAACTTGGCGCCAGCCAGGTGTGCAGCCTTCCCTTCCCGGCCTCATACACCTACGCAGAGCTGGCTGGACTCCACTTGGCTGCGGATCTTCTTCTAGAGCAGGGGGCCAATCAACGTCGGGCCATAATCCTGACTGACTCTCGTTCTGCCCTCCTCAGCGAAAGAGCTGCCGAACAACCAGCCAGCTCCAGCGGCTATGTGGAGCGGTCGCTGGCGGCTACGCTCATGCAGTGGAGTCCCGGAAATGTCCACTGCGGCTTCGCTGGCTACGATCGCCCGTGGGCATCATAGGCAACGAGGTATCAGACTCCCTGGCCAAGGGTTCTGCTCGCCAGAAAGAGGTACCAGCCTCCTGGGATGCGGCGTCATTCGACGCTGCAAGGACTATCCTAGCCCGAGTGGTGGAGGGTCTAAATCCAGATGCTCGAGTGGTCAGTGGTCAGGCCCCATGGAACCGGCCCGGCGACATCAGCAGAGACGCCCGGTCGCTCCTTCTTCGCCTGCGGCTTAATTGCTGCAACGTGGGAGCCCGCCAGAACCAACGGGGCCGCCAGGCGTCCCCCACCTCCGCCGACTGCCCAGAGCCCGAGACGCTCGACACCGCAAGAGAGGAATTCCGGACCGAATTCCAGCGACCCGGTTTACCAAGGCAAAAGCTTGAAGACTTCCTGTTCCCCACGGGAAAGGACGCGTTACGATGGGAGGTCAGCCAGCACCTCCTCAACTTCCAAGTTGTGACATGACTAGTGCAGCGTTTGTAGCCGTCGCGCCTTGGACGAAACGAACGCTACATAGACTGTACCCCAATCTCTTTCTTCCTTCCTCTTTCCCTCTTCCTATAGTTTGAAACCACCCTTCCCTTCCCTGGACTGGTTTTTATGAGGGTGAACTCCCCGACTGAGTTCAATAATATCCCCAGCTCTTTTCTCTTCCCTTCTTTCTTAATACATCACCACCACCAATACCCACAGTTAAGTAACTATGCTACAATAGGTCTTTTGTGAGGACGGTTTAAAAATATCTTGTAGGCTGCCCTTAAGATGTTATAATTGTTTTTAGGGTTGTTTATTAAGCGTGAACGTGTCAGTGCTTTATTCTTTGTGCGCCATGTTTAGGGCCCCGAGTTTTTTTTGCTAGAAGCGCTATCCTCCCGTAGCCGCCACAAAACTGAATGCAGCAAACTGAATGACACAAACCAACAAATGACATAAACATGTGAGTAGAGATGACGTTGAGCGCGCTCATGAGGAGCAAAATGAATGAAAGTAGGGGGAGGTAAACAAAATACGGTGGCCGATATTGGGTGTAGTGGAGCTACCGTAAAAGTACAGCACTGCCCAAAAGTGTCCCCGCTTGCTATGGGAATGCTGGTAAGTTGAATGGAAATGCAGACACCTCCACTTGATTTATTCATGTGAGTCTTGCGGTTACAAAGATCGTGTGGGGTACAAGAAAATAAATGGGGAAAGGTGACTACAATACGGTGGGATCCCTAATGAAAGGTGAAGTTGCAGGAAGATCTGCGGTCTGCGCTCAATATTTTGCGAAAATTATCGGAACACGTAAAGAATACACCTGATTGAACAAGCCTTCATCTTATCTTTTTATGTCAATTCACACACTTAAGAGGAAGTGCATCGGTGGCGTGTAGAGAAGCGAGAAGAGGTTAGCATTTCTAATATTGTTGTTTCCTTCGAAAGACAACTGGTAAATAATTCCATCAATTTACGTTGAAACGGCAACAAAACATGCAGTGTTCATCGATATTACGCCCAGTTTGTAGTTGCATAGAAGAAAGCAGAACTCTACCCCTGCACTAAAATGTTCTGCTTGCGTAACAACATTCTATATGTGGGGAAAACACACCCATACACGCAGAGCACCCGAATTTTTCTAAAGCAGGTATCGCACCAATTTCGGCTGATCAGATGTCTTAATAACTCGTAATTTATCGGCCTTCACCACTCCGCGGGCGGCCATCGCCCCCTGACCAGCTCACAAAGCACGTAATACGACACTTTTTCGTCCCGCGCACGCGCGCTCATCGTACTGCAGCTGCGATACCTGCCGCATCATATCCCACCATCGCCCATGACATCTACTATCTACGCTCCATTCGTGTTTTCGAGTAAGAAAGACTGAGTCTGCCACCCTGGCGGTGTATGATTTTTAAAAATCGCTGCACAGGACCTCCTTGCAAGCTATGTATCACTCAGGTATTCACAACTGAGTGTCACCTTACGAACGCGCTATCGCTTCTACTGCGTCGCTGACGCGTCGCAGAATAAGCTTAAGAATAACTTGGTTTCTTTTTTTCAAGAGAGGTTAAAACGTATTTTCACAGCAGGATCAAATGCAGCCTTCAAGGGGAATCGAGTAAGCGAGGCAGGTGAAATGTGAAGGTGAATTTACTGTGCTGCCGATTATTTGCTAAGAATAACGCCGCCTGGTATCGTTCCACAGATAGCCTCGCACTGCTCGAGCGAACACTTACCTGCAGGTAGCAATGGCTTTCCCTACGGCAGTGATTGTGAGTTTCAGATAACTATTAGAAGTTATTAGGGTGCCAAGCACGGAGTTGATCATTCTGATGCCACTGTCAGTGTAGTTGTTGGCTTGTTTGTGAATGTTGCCTCATGTTACAAGCGTGTTAGCTTTCCTGCAAAGCCCTCCCGTCGTGCGGACGAACTAACATACCGGTCGCGCGGATAAACCAGCTTGTGTTACATTGTTGTACGGTGGGAAAAGAATGAAATATAAGTTAAAGTTTCGCAAGGTCACCTTTTTTGCTTCCCCAGGGATTGCCAGATAAAAAAGCCATGCGAAGGGGCAGTTGCAATGCTGGACAGATCGTGGTAAAAATATACGGCCCGAAGCAATTGTATCGCGGGATTCACTGAACGCGGCCTTCTTCATACTCCGCGCGCAGCCAGCTTGCAGTTGAAAACCGCTCCTCCGGCATTTGCCCCAGTGAGGAGCTCTCTGACGTGATAAGCAATCGACATTTGAGAACCGACTGTCCTTAGCAATCAAATCCAATTAGTTATTTTTGGCTTTCCTGAAGTGTATACGTTTTATTCGATGTCATCGTCAAGGGCAAAATAGACTTGAAATGCTATGGCTTCCCACTGGAGAACCATTGAAGTAAGCGCGCGCATACGGCTGATGAGGAACATTTAAGAAGTATCCGCTCGCTCGTTTGTTCTTTATTATTATCCCGGCACTGCGATTGCACTGCGCAGTAAATGCGGCTTGGTGCTCAAAATTTTTTTAATGCGCAGGTGATTTAATATTGACACGCGATCGATCTTTGCAGTACATACCCCCGAAATTGATGCTTTTGTTTCGCCGAGTGGCTACCAACACAGCTGCCAGTACGACCAGCAGCAGCTCTCGTGTACACTTTGAAGTTAAAAAAAAGTACCTTGCGAATGCATTTCCCACGGCAAAACCTAGAAGCGCAGTACGCTAGAGACCCTCAGCGTTCACCAAACCCGTCGACGGAGTACATTTTCGGAATGCTGCGAGGAGGTGATACATTACACAGTCAAATCACCACTCATAAAATTTAGCGGTTCATTTATTTGTTTTGCTGCAGTTGAATTACACTGAAAACGCGTAATGTCTATATTCACGTCGGGCAAACCCGAATCCAGCTTGGCCGCTTCGATGGCGTATAGCTGTATGGTGCAATGCATGGAGGAATTTTGACTCCAGCTTTATTTGTTTGGTGTATTTTGTTCCATGTTGACATTTGAATCAGCACTGGGGACCTTGAGGTTGGAGAGTTTAGTGATTGTATTAGGTATTTTGGCCAGACTACGTAATTTGAGTAAGATTAGATATCTCCGTTTGTACGCCCACAACGGAACCTTGTAGCCTTTTCTCGGTCACGCTGCTTTGTGTTACGTGAACAATATATTTCAGATGTTCAGCATAAACTCCAACTAAAAACATGCTGCATGCAAGAAAGTAAAAGAAGTCTGCTGCCTTTGTTGATGCTTGCTTTGCAACCAATTATTCTCAGTGGTTGGTTTTACTCTTCTCTATGAAAGCCAAAGTATGGTAACACGTATGAATGGGATTGGGTGGTTGTGCTTAGGGACATGTATTGTGGAATGTGGCTTTCTGGCATGCACATTTCAACTGCGTGCCATCTGAGTTCTGAGATTGGGTACTTCATGTAAGTATTTCCAATATCAGAGAGTTTGCTTGGGGTTTCTCATAACGTTTGCTTCACTGAGCACCGCTTGTGCTTTTCCTAGTGCCCTTCGTCAGGTAAACTCGTAATTTTTTTCTCAAATCACGTCATTGTATAACGTCATTGTGAAACGCATTTTTCACACAAAGGGTTCACAAAAAGAAAGTCGAACCATATTTACTCTGTCGAAGGGCTTGAGATGGCGAGCTCACATATTCATTGTGTTACGCGGTATTCATACATTTAGTTCTATTCTACTGCAGGCATCCACAGCTGGTGATGAATGATTAGAAACTGCCCTTCAACGCCAGTTATACTTGCACCTGGTAAGACTGTACGAACTATATTATCATATTTGTGTCTGAAACCCTCATTTATAAAGCAAAATGTCCTATCCACGCACTGGCACAACTTCACCATCTTTCACGGCCACTCACCCCTGCACTTGTTTGCTTGAGTTCCGCATGCCTTGAGAAATAAACATATCTGAATTAATTTGTAGAACCTCTATTTTATGGAATGCATTGTGCAGCACACAAAATCGGTAATAGAGAAAATTTGAGTGAGAGCCAGAAGCGCGCTTTGGGAAGCAGAAGCAGCACTGCCAATGGAGGGTTCTGAGAGAGGGCGTGTGACCCGAGTACGTTCAAGACGCACCAAGTATAAGTTGTCGAGTGCGCTCGCAGCTTCAATCAATATTGCCATGGGCGACTACACATCAGGCCGAGGAGTACAACACAATAAAAGGAGCATGAGCAGATCAAAATGCTGCTCGTCCAAACTCCCATAATGAGGAAAGTGGTGATTGGTGCAGCTGCAGGAGCGACCGTATAGGACCAACATGAGAGACCGACAGCAGATCAACAGAGGACTTAAGTAAATTTTTGCCGGAACATTCGTGAAAAGTTCTGAGCATCCCTACAATTTCTGTGCAAGTTGAGTATCCTCTGTCAGTGCTAAACTTACGCTGGTGGTGGTCATGACTCGTCAAAGGAGGAAATTCAGAGAGATGCACAAACGAAGCTGTGCTATTCTTGTTTTGTGACATACAGGTGCCCTAAAAAGTAATCGAGTGTGGCTTCATAAAATTAGAATACTTTTTTTATTTTATGTGGCTACCATCATGATCAGAATATAAGCAGGTCGATGTTATTTTAGAACGACTTTCTTTAAAAGTCACTCAAAGTTGCGGTCAAGGCATACGGCGAAGAAATCTCTTTAAATCTCCAATCAGGGCTCCATTTTCTTTTACGGCTTCTGCACATGCCTTATGAAATGCATCTTTTAACAAGGCATCACATCTTCGGCTGGTAGCTGTCAGAATGGCAATACGTGGTAAGTCATATGGTCATAGAAAATGTGAGAAAATAGTTTAGCGCCATGGAAAGGGAGAGATTTCTTTTATGTGATCTCTGCAACTTGAATAACCTCCCTGGCTTGAATGAGATGGATGGTATAGCTTACGTTTAAGGAGTATGAGTATGAATGTTAGGATGTTTTTGTGCAGACACACTGGCCTGCACTTGCTGGATTTATTATTATCTTCAAAGCCGACCTACAAATACTTTGAAACAAAATACATTCTAGACCTGTGTACGGATGTCGACATGTATTGGGGCATAGAACAAAGGGCTACAAAAGTGACACAGGCACGGTGCTTTTGTCTGTGCGATCTCTAAAAAATTTAATGTCATTTAGCTTTTTGAAGGATAATGATGTGCAGAACAATATATACTTTTTTCCATGAAGCCATTACTCGTCGCTGCTGTGACGTTCCTAACTTTTTGCCTTAATAATACAATGCTGAAGAACATCTACAATGCTCTGCAAAATAGAGATTTATGAAGTTTCGCCTTGAAATTTGCCCTATGATAATTGATTCTGTAAAAACTTTCTAATCATCGTCGCGGCTCCTATGCGAATATCATCATTGGTGCCCGTAATGTCTAGTGAGCAGCTATAGCTCGAGCTGCTTCATCTTTCTCCATCCGCCATCTTGGTAAATAGAAGCACCATGGTATCGCCGGGACGTCACGGCTATTGGTCTCCCCTTATTTTACATTTTTTGGTGCCGAAACCCGGGACGAAGGCCCAGTGCGATTCCGATTCATCCGAACTTTGGCCTACGAGAAGAAGGACCCCTCGATGCCAAAGACGGACCATTTGATGGACATATCGACGATGGTGCTACCAAAAGCCGACCGACGTGATGGCCAGATGACACGACGATGCATCATTACCTCCGACGAGACTGCCCGATTGGTACAGAAACCAATTTTGGGAAAGGTGAGGTGCACGCTAGAGCTCATTTCATAATGGAAGATGCATTACCAGAACAGAGTATTCCTGTGTACGATGGGTGTTGACGAAATGAAAACAAAAAGGGAAGACGTGCGGTTCACTACCTCGAGAACTGCGCCGAGACGCAGAAGCGGTACTACGGTTGATCACAAATACCGACGATGTTTACGATGGATTTAAGTGTTTCATGCGCCAGTTGAGAAAAACCGAAAATGCCTTAAGATCTCTAAACGACCTAATTGAACCATTCATCGACACTGACTCCCTGGATAATGAATATGCCACGAACTTTGACTATGAAGATGAAATACTTTTATCATGATCCGCTTATACTATCAACTGAAAACCAAAAAATCCGACACCACAGAACAGTGCGAAATAATTGAAAAAGTGCATTCTCGGCCAACTTCGTGGAGTTTTTTACATTGACTGAACGGTGTTATGGGCAACATGATTTGAAAAACCCAGATGAAAAAGCTTTGACGACAGGTACTACGCATCTGTCAAATGTCCCGACCCTAGCAGACAGTGAGACGATGACCTGCTCTTTGACAGAAAGGTACGTTCAGACAAAAATAGCAGGGTTTTGTGTTCCCTTCAAGAGTTCCGGGAAAAGAACCCGATTGAGACAGGCTCTCCACCTAGTGGCATAACAGTGGAACACTCGTCGTATTCCTTATGCGTGCCGACTAAACCCATGGGCACTTTTCCTCGGAAAAAGAAACGAGAAGATAAAAGAGGAATATTTATCATAAGCAGAAAAGCGATGCCCGAAACTGAAGATAGAGGCACTGAAATTTTCCGGAGACATCCTAAGATTGGGCCTACGCGAACACGACGCATTCTAGAGACAACAATGGACGGCAGACCTCATTAAAAAAAACGGCATCTGGCAGCAGTCGAACTGCGACACCACAGAGACTGAGAAAGGACCGGCAGCATTCCAGACACCGTTTTCAGGGTACAAGACCGTTCAAGACGGGCTTCGAATTTCGACATGGCTACGTGGACTACGCCGACAGACTCGGCGCTTGCTCAGAAAACGGCCACACCGAGTGTTTCACCGTCGGACTGCCACACTGTATCGAACTGGAATGAACCTAAGTACTCAACGGACACGGACTGACAAGAGATTCTTTGTGGCCGGGGAAAATGTAGAAACTTTCTAATCATCATCGCGGCACCGCTGCGAATATCATCATCGGTGCCCGTAATCTCTCGTGAGCAGCTATAGCTCGAGCTGCTTCATCTTTGTCCATCCGCAATCTTGGTAAATAGAAGCACCATCCCATCGCCGGGACGTCGCGGCTATTGGTCTCTCCTTATTTTACAGATTCCTATAGATGCAAGCACATATGCCTAGTATATAAAGTGCCCAATTCAAGTGCATAAAGGCGGCTACCTTTTCGAAGAATGTTTCAAATCAACTTCAGATTAAAAAGGGCATGACGTATGAGCTTGAGGTGGACACGGGGTGGACAATGAAGTGAGATTGAAGGTGAGTTGCGGCTCAGGCAAGGTCAAGGTTAGTTGTACACAACTGTCATAGAGGCGGGTTGCCAGATATGATCCAGAAATAGAAAGACGTAGGTACGAGCGTAAAGTGAGCTTCCCAGGCTACATAAAAAGCTGATTTGTCTCAGGGGGAGGTCGAAGATATTGGGCTGCGTCATTAGCCCATCTCGGGTAAGGACATTTACTTTTAAACACACCTTCATTTTTCACCTACCAATGTTTAACACTACTTCGCAGTACAACCGCATACGTGTTAAGTCACAGTATAGTTGCCAACATCCTTTTTATTCATACCGTTTAAAAACAACTTGTGGACTACCAGATTCTAATTTACAACTGTGCTTTCTATTTGTATTGTGTTTCTGTGCTTTTACGTTGCGCTAGTTGTATTTGTAAACATTTTGCTTCTCTAGTGACGCAAATTTCGGCGTTCGACTTCCTTTTGGTTCCTTTTATTGGAAAATCCGAACTGAATTCGTTACTCACCAATAATGATGAAGAAAAAAGCTTGCCTTACGTTTTGATGCAGGAAGGTTTCAAGAAATTTTGATATCTAGCACGTGCTATAGCTCACAAATGACGAGCACACAGCTTGTTTCAACATACTTTTTATGTGCGTAGTACGTTAGGACCACACGATGTCCATTCCGGTTGAGCGCACAGCATTTTCAATCGCACAAAATCACACAGGCAACCGCAGGATTCGAGGCTGTGTCTGGTAGACCAGGCAGAGTTAGTGTCAGCTGTCTTACCCATCGGGCAACGACCGTGAGTTAGTACCCGAGAGTCAAACGGCTTACTCCCTCAACTGTAACGGTGCGGGGTACCTTAGGACATCCCAATGTCCATCCGCGTCCATCCCTGTGCACACAAAAATAAAGAAAAATAAAGCAAAATTAGATTTCAGAAGTTAGGAGCAGTTTAATTAAGGACATAATGAAGGTTCGGGGCTCAAACTGAAGCGCGGTCGGGGCACAAATCGATGTCACTTGACGCGCAACGTGGATGTCAATTGGAGTCCCCGTATCAAGCAGAATAACCATTATCCACGGAGTGGAGATGCTGCCATTTTTAAATACTTTCCTTGCTTTCCTTTCCTTGTTTTCTTTTATATTCCTTTCCTTGCTCATGTATAGTAATTTTTAACGGTCAATTTTTCTTCGAAGATGTTACGTTTAGTTCTGTCATGGAGTTGGTTTTTGATGTCTTGCATTGCCGCAACATGAAGGAGTGCAACGAGGTGGCAGCAGTGCTTGTGTTCATTCAGCGGTAAGCTTTTGAAAGTGGATCACTTATTTTAGGTTAGAGCAAAACACCTCTTTAAGCTAGTTTTTTTTGTTACCGTGGCATTTGATATGGGTGTACAATAGGTTGCGCTCACATAATGCAGTTCTACTGCGACCGAAAAGGTGCAGCGAGCGTAAGGTGTTTTTTTAACTCAGGTAGACAATGCATCAGGAGGTGTTTTCTGATGCATTCATGTACAACTTTCACACCGTCTTCTGATCAAGTGGTAACTCAAAAGAACGCTCTAAACATAAAAACGTCTGTTTTCCTGTCTTAGTATCGCGGGTTTGTTGCAGCAGAATTCCGGGCCAAGAGTATTCACACGGTCATGCTATATGAACAGTGCATGCACAGAATCTTTGACGCGATACAGCCGGCAGTAGCAGTGATTTCCCTGGGAATGTTTAGAACAAATATATTTTAAGCACTGCTGTTTGGGCAGTTAAATGAATTCAAACAAGCACCATGAAAATGGAAGAAGTCTCGTCAGAAGCGAGAATAAAGGGACTTCCACCAAGGTGAAGAGTGACAGCTCTTGAACAGCATAAGAAAGGTATAGGCCCGAGCATTGACTCCCACATTGGCATGCATCTGACAATATGAGACTTCCAAGGCACCTGTTATAGGAACCCTTGCAAACATTGCTGGATTACGAGCACAGATTGTAGTCTGGAGTCTGTTTACCGCCATCGCCTGGTACACGTTTCTTGAGCTACCAGGAAAATAATTCGAAAATGCGGTTCTCCTCCTCTGCATCCTTGCCCATTTTCAGTGGCGTTTCGTATGACGTCAGATAAAAATGGCTTTCTTTGACTCCGCTACTCCACGGCTCCTCGACCCTCCGACAAAGTCAGCCAGGCCAGCGTTCGCTGTCCGCCGACGCGTCGTCGCTATTTATTCGCTCAGTTTAAACTAAGCGGCGACATGTTTGTGAATAGAAAATAGTGCCCTTCTTTAGTTTTTTATATTTGTGTAGTGTATCAAGCTTGAAGTCCTGGTTCCTAAACAAAAGTTCCGCACCGGCGCCCATGCGGCGCTTCGCTGACTAGTACAATAGCATAAAAACTTTAAGGCTAGTTGTAGGCGGGAGATGAGTAATGGAATTTAATATAGGTACTAAAGAAATAAAATCAACAGCCACTTTTACCGTACAGCGTAATACTATACTACAGGAAGAAATTTTTGCGATGGGTGAACAAGCACACCGGTTAGCAGCACTACCATACATCTACGAACGCCTTTCCGTCTAACAAATACAATTGCTAGACGTGAGATACGGTGAGAATTTCTCGGACGACTTATTTTTGAGCGCTGCAGAATAAATAGTCATATAAGGTGCTTTATTTCATCAAGCTAAACAAAATGGTAAGTGGTTATACATTGTATACTTTAAATTTACAATGTCGGCGGCGCTGGCTTGTTGCTGTAATGATAGGTATGTTATTTTGAAAGTCGTAAGTTCCGATTCTCAAGCCTCCATCCTTTTTGTAAGTTGACTTCTCCATTTTCGTACAATGTTTTCTATGCTGAGTTTACCATTTGTGAGCATTAACGTTCATTGGTCCGCGATTGAGTTCGCAGAACGCGCGCAGACTGACACTGACGCGCTAGTGAGTTGTAGTATGCTGTTTCTATTAGCACCTACTGCTTGAGGCCTGTGAATGCAGGAAAGAATCAACAGACACTTGGCCTGTTACGAACACGCTTTTTATGATAGAGGCAGGTGAGACAAGCTCCAAATAGAAGGGGGAGCACATGGTATGTGAGCGTCTGCCGTGACGCAGAAGGCATTCATTCGCTGCGTAGGCGTCGCATAGTGCTTGCTAAGGCTTTAAGCTGCCCTGGTGGAGTTATCTGAGGAGTGTTAACGCCGAAATTATGGCAAGAAGCGCGGTATGCGATTACGGAGCTATCGATAAAGCTATACAACATTAACGTTGGATTGCTAACGTGTTGTTTCACAAAACCGAAATCGCCACTTGTTTGAATGCGAATCTTGAAAAACATTCAATCACGTACCACCTTTACCTGCCGTAACTGTGGTTTGTTGGTGCAGCCGCTGCAAACCACACTGGGTAGTTTTGCCTCTTTCAGGCTTTCTGAAATAAATACCGCCTTATCGCCCGGATAAGCAATTTCGATTTATGTTCACTTGAGCCAGTCTGAAAATACGGGAGCTTGACAAATTCACTTTAGAAGCCCTTGAAAACTGCGTTTAAATAACAAGCGGGTGGGAGGGGTTTCCCGCTGCTACGGGAATCGCTCAAGCGTAGTGGCAGTTTGAGGCTACTCGAGAACACATTTAAAACGGGTCAGCCAGAGCAGTGGTCGCCTAGCGAAGGCTGTGGCGAGTCCAGTATTCCTCCCCAAGCGCCCCTAGTTCTCAAAGCTGCCACCACGTGCCGTATTCGAATAGAATTTTGCCTACACGGCTGTTTTCCCTCATTCTTCTCGGGGCGGTCGCGGCGTTCGACCGGTTTGACTGTCAAGTGCGACGGCGCGGTGAACTCCTTCTTCTCAAGTTATCAAGTTAATTGTTCGTCTGTGAGCGGGGAGTCACTTCAATAGAGTTCCCCCGCGATTATTGTGGGGTGGCAAGTGGATGCCTCAGAATAGTTGAAGCTTGAGCCGGTTGGTGCATAAGTTGGGACGAAGCGAAGACGAGATACACACAAGTGCTTTGTGCTTGTCTCGTCTTCGCTTCGTCTCGTTCATTGCGCTGCCCTCTACTCTGAAAGCGGATGCGCTCTGCGTTAGGATTTTGGTGGAGCTTGGGAAGGTTGCCAGCTCCGAAGTAATTCACGACAACTACTAGATATACGGCTTATGTCTATCTACGACGCTATTTTCCTGTTGATCGCACATTTCATACCACCAGAAAAAAAAATAACATTCGATAATAATTACTTATTTCGCACAGCTACAACTGGGGAACGATATTTTCGAGTAAAAAAATGCTACGGCAGGAGCCGCCGTTTCTTTTTTCCGAAGTTTTTTCAGAAAGCATGAAATTTCAAAACGCGTTCAAAACAGTACCTGCGAGCGATGTTCCCGGTGCGTCACCTTAGCTACTTCAATGAAGTTCTAGAATTGATTCATTTTATGACATCGTGACGTATCAATTCTGTTACATTTCGGCACGATGCGAACTCACGGACACACCACTAGAGATAAAGATTAGTAACTAGTGCTTCAACTAAGGGCTTAGCTTCCATATGAGTAAGATTCTACATATATTTATTTATTTATTTAAAACTATCTCTCAGTTTAATCGATGAGGCATTGAGTAAGGTAAGCTAAAAAAGTCACAAGTACAAGTTTTAGCGTGTGTGACAAGTAATGTGTGAACGGGGTATACAAAAATGAACGCTAAACATAAGAAACGCATAAAACAAACCTGCACATGAATGAGGATCTCACCTCATGGCAGAACAAAAACTCCAATTCACTGCATGGATATAGCGTCCGATGAATATTAAATTTTACTGCATTTCTTGCAAACAATGTCGATCGCATGAAGCCTCCTAACCTTAGGTGGCTTCATTAATTTATGTTGTCGTTCGCCCTCCAAGCCCGTTATATTCGCGATAAATATTCGTTTTAAAAGTATTCACATGTGCCGTTTTCTTTTCTGTTTTTCTTGTTTTTTCAGAAATAAGAATTCCCGTTGCCAACACGCCATTTACCACAGCGGAACGCCTTTGAGGCGATATAAGAATAACAAGGACACTGCGCTAACATGAGAACTCACTGTATATGAACTCCGAAACGTATTGTAGAAAAATTCTGAATTTAAATCACACCGAATATGTGTACTCCAGTTACAAGGCCGAATACAATCCGTGAATTGGAGTGAATTGGTAAACATTCATGTTGGATACACATAAAGAAGTGCGGGGGGTCACGAGCAATGGCGTAAGGTCAAAAGGGTGAAATCCCCGCATCACGTTTTATGAGGTGCACCACAGTGGATTCCTCCGGATTAATTTCGACCACCTGGGGATCCTTAAAGTGCGCCAAAATCCCGGACACACGGTCGCTTTTGCTTTTCGCCTCCGCCAGAAAAGCGGCTGCCGCAGCAGGGAATTGAACCCGCGTCCTTGTGCTTAGCAGCGCAACGCTCGCCCCGCTTTACCCACACCCTCTCTTTTCGGAACTGGCTTCCGAAACAACGACAGCGAGCCGCCTCATGACAAATACAATTTTTAGGCGAAGCTTATTTGAATATATAGTGTTTTTTGTATTTTGCATGTATGCAAACAAAAGGTTACGTATCTGAAGAGTGGGGCGTTCTTTACCGTGGGGCGTTCGAAAAAAAAATGTCTTGGTTTAGGCATTGTCAGTACGCGGTCAACACCAATGTCACTCGCCGTTCTTGACCTCAAGCTTATGCGCCTCAACACTCGATCCGCGCCATCAGTAAACTAGTTAATATGATGCACCGTCTGCTCGTTCGCTAGAGTCAAAATAAAACTGCGTGGATAAATGTATATGTCTTCCTTGAGGATGCCCATCGTCAACTTTCAACAGAAATTAAATTTGTTTACACCTTTCCGGTATATTTGGCGCCAACTGCGTGTCACGTACCAAGACAAGCTTCGCTGGTAATCCACATTCACCTGGAATGTCTCGTGATTTTTTTTTTCGATTATTCCTCACAGAATTAGGAGCTATCAAATTACATTTAATATACTATAACACTTACATGTTCCAGCGTGACCAATTCGACACCTATTGTTGCTGCGGACCTACATTCTTACGCAGTAATATTACCGCTCCAGGCACATCGGATAACCTAAAAAAAACTGCGCGCGAAAATAATGGGGACAAGAACACGCGAAGACGGCAGAGAATCCCTTTAATTTCCGCGGAGTTTTTTTTAGATGCATTATTACCAACTCGCCCACTCAATCCGTTTACATAGGATAACTTGGAAACCCGCTCAAAACATTTTAAAAGTGTAGCTTTTATGTGTGGACTCAACACGCAAACCCTTCTGTCCGTTTGGGGTGCAGGATGTGCCAGACTTTCCTGCATGCGAAAATTGTAAGAATAAACGGCCCTGAACCTTCGTGTTTAATACAAGAGCACTCATATCGGCCTTCCCAAAGAAATCGAGAAAACGGCCGCAACAGCACTCAATTGTCGTCGTCATGATTCCACAGCTCAGACAAGGACAGAAAAAAAAACTCAAGACAGGCGCTGATTTAAGCGCTAGACCCATGTACGACCGGCGAATGCGATTCCCATGCGACTGATCCGCCAAAACCCGTCTTAACAATCAGTCGTAACGATGAGTCGCATGCGAATCGCATGCGCCGGTCGTTCATGTGTCTAGCGCTTTAAACAAGTCCTCGCCAAAAACGATCATCTGCAGTATCTGCGAGCTTCCAAAAAAAGTGAAAGGCATGACATTATGAAAAGTATGTCAAATATGTGGGCTTTTGTTTCCCTTCTATATATGTATTATATATACATGTTGGTTTCGTCAATGAACTTTCAGCGCCTCTTTGGTGTCCTTATTTTTATCTTTTTACTGCCCTAAAATAACGTAAAAATACGAGCAACAACAGTTGTAATAAACACGTTCGATTTGCGTGCTTGCAACTCCCATGTTAACAACGGGAGCGGATTTTGCTGCCTCAATCGCTCACTCGAATTCGTTTTCGTACGGAAACGACCTGTACCGAACCGTCCTGTACCGAAATGTCCTGTACCGAAACGTCCGTGTACCGAAAAGACCGTACCGAAACGCCCTGTACCGAAAAGACCAGGACCGCCCGCAATGTCCGTGCACCGAAATGTTCGGGTACCGAAAAGACCGTACCGAAACGCCCTGTACCGAAAAGACCTAGATCCCCGAAATGTCCGTGCACCGAAATGTCCGTCCACCGAAATGTCTGTGCCGAAATGTCCTACACTGAAATGTCAGGATCCCCATTTGACTAAAATGCCACCTTTGAGCCGACACACAACGTTTTTCAAAACCATTTGGTTGAAATGCCGTTTGAGACAAAAGAGCACGACTATCGACCTTTAAAAATCTCCAAGGCCTTTGAAACGCGAAAGCTTTTACTCTCGCACCCAGTTTGTTCCTGCCGATTTGCAATTATTTGCAAGTAAAACGTTGTTATTAAAGAGCTCGCTCTTAATCACTTTTGTTTTGTTTTTGTTTACTATCACTTCGTCGACTACTAGAAAGTAGCTTAGACTCCCAACACCCGTGGTACGAAAAAAGACAAAACAAACTGCCTATGTTGTGCAAGTTCTGTGAGCCGCGGGATGACGTGCCTTCGAATATCTCTAAAAGTTTGTATGCACACGTGCTTGTGGGGTCGCAAATGATCGTCATTCAGCGGAATCAATAAAAAATTGGGTACGCCCAATACCAATTCGTTCCTCTGTACGACCCACACAACATGCAGTGAAGGTAAACTTTTGGCTGCGACCTGTCGGGTTGGGAGGCTACAAATAAAAAACTATAATTACACTGCAAACAATGGTACAATAAATGAAGAAGCCGACGTTTCACATCCAGCTTTCTTTCTCAGGGGTGACTGGGGTCAGCCTGCTGCCGCGTCCGATAGACTTTCAACGCGTTAGGTATCTCACAAAGCCCCTCTCTGTCTAGCGCAGGCTATGCGTGTACATAAAAGTGAGAGTCTCAAGGTAGCGATTAAGGTATTGTGACGTTCGCTGAATGTTTTCGTTCTCGACGATGGCCGTCCCGACGAAGTCGATTCTGTGGCCGGGTGCATGGCAGTGCTATAGCTGTACATGCACCATGAGCTGACATAATCTCTTTACTGCACAACAAAGAGCCGCCGAAGAAGCCCCCGAGGACACAATGACCAGTCTCATTCGCCCCAGTGTCGCCCATCTCAAGGAACAGGCTTGCTCCCTGCACCCTTCCGCGCGTCGCCGTCATACCTAAGGGCCTTAGTCATACCGATGGCGCCCCTTTCCAGGAATCGCTCCTTTTTCGCCCCGCTGGTCTCCACGGCTTCAAGCCGGGTATAATAACACTTCCGACATTGTTGGATGCAGACGTTTCCACGGCTGCTCCCATTATAATAGGAAGGAACTTTTATTCGGCTGGTGTGGCGAGAGCTGCAACAGTAGTCTGTAAGCTTCCGGCGCCCACTTTTCACAGTGGAAAAGCACAAATGGCACTCCCGACAAAGGAGGCTGGTTCACCAGCAACAACCGCCCCTCCTCCCCCGGTCAATCCCATTAGCAACGCCACTGTAAGTGCGATCGCTGGTTATTTTTGAGTAGAACCTACACCGAATGCAACGACGACAGGAACAGCGAATGCACACGTGCTTTAATTAAAAGGCACTTTGGTTTCTTTCCTTTTTATTTTTTTCGTGACGGTTGAGGGGCTCATTAAAGGCGGAAAGTTTGGTCTCTCTCTTGGTCTGTTTGTCAGCCTGTCTTTCTGTTCTTCGATTCAGCCGCCCGGCCAAAGTTAATGCAGAGGAGAGTTCTAAACAATTAGGTCCGGTGGCAATGTCAATACTTGTGATTATTGTTGAGCCGAAACAAAACATTAAGCATATGTGAAATAAAACACCAATACATTACAGATATTTGCATTGTTCCTTAGAAAAATTCGAAACGAGCAGTCCTTGAGAAGTTGATTATCTGTACGTATGCTGCAGAAAACATTATTACACAGCATTTCCAACTTCTGATAAAACAAACACGGCAAACCCGCCGCAGCCCCTGCTAACAACGAAGCCGGGACGGAAGCGTGCGGCGATTAAGAGAGAGAGAGAGAGAGAGAGTAATTTATTGCATGGAAAGAAAACACAGAGAGGTCGGCCTGATTGTATAGTCTCTGACCTGCTACTTTGTGTGGGGGTGGGCAAGGGGCAAAGAGCATAGATGGAAAGGGTGACAGATATGACGAATATAATAGGTGCCTTCCGTAATGCATTTCTAAAACACCCTTATTAAGCACTTGCGTTATCAAACAAGCATCGCATACAAATGCGGAATGCCGAGAAATTGCCCTACATCATTTAGCGGTATAAAAAGGCACAGGTTCGTTTTCCCGCGCAGTGGCCCTCATTTCCGCAGCCTTTGTCGTAGGGGATCCGCAAAGTGGGAAAATTAAATAGTTACTCTCACTGATTTTTGAAAAAACAAGCGATTATAGGTCGTCAAAACACAACCGAGAAAATACGGTGATACTGTCACTGATTTGTTATATAAAATACGTAATAAGTCGTTACAAAAAGAATAATGAACAATTAGGTTTTATAAATGCTTCAAATATCCTGGCTAATATTCAACAAATAAACAGAAGTTTGTTTTTGGCAAGGCCGCACAACCAACTGCTGGCCTAAAATAACGCAGAACTCCGAACGAGAACATCTGTAATAATTAGGTACGAATTGCGTGCTCGCAACCACCACGTAAACAACGCGCGCAGCCTCCATCGCATGCCGTAATTCGCCTTTGTACCGAAACACCCGTGTCCCGAAAGGTACGTGTCCCGAAACGCCGGCTGCCGGCGGCCCGCCGCCAGCAGCTGACTGCGGAGGCCATGGGGGCTGTAGGGGATGCCTGCCACTACGAGAGAGGGCACCACACGTTCCCACTCTCTAACCTGGCATCAGACTCCAGACAAAAAGTGCCCAGTAACATTTTTCTGTGAACCAATTACGTGGAAATTTATGGCGTCTTGAAGTTAACATACTGTAGTACTCAAATCCGGGAGAGCAATTGGATACCTGATCTTGCAGCGACACAGTGCTCAATTTAGGAAAGCGAAGTGGTCCATTTTTCAGAGACTGCCCATAGACGCCATTGACAAAAAGTTATATGCCCAGGTAACACGCATCGTTCGAGTTACATGATTGAAATTATACAGTAATGGAGAGCGAAAGCTGTTCTGCATACAACCGGGAGAAGAATTAGCTCACTGGTTTGGGTGAGGAGCCATTGATTTTTCTTTTTTCGCTCCCTTCACTTAAGGAGCGTCACGCCGCCACACGCCGACAGAGGCGCCGCTCTTCGCGGAGGCGCTTGGGCAGGAATCCTGGGTTCGGTAGTGAAGCGGAGCTGGGGGAGGTGGTAAAAAAAGTAGGCGGAGAACCCTGTGCAGTGGTAAAATAAACAAGCACCAAATTCTTGAGGCTGTTGTTAAACCTAATAAATGAAGGCGTGGTTTCTGAAACCGTGTGTCCAGCAATTTACTTTTTTGCTGCAAGTTGAAAATTTGACTCCCATGCGACAACAATGGTGGACATACACTTTTATAGCAGTCCCAATATGCTGGGATGATTGGTCATGCCAATATTTTTTTTCTGGTTTTTCGATATTGTTATTAGTGGCCCGCACTCTTAAACTATCGTTTTCAAGGAAAGCATAAACCTTATAAAAAGGTTTTCTTTTTCTGTATTCTAAGTTCACATTTGACAACAAGCTCTTGTTTCCACTACAGTAAAAGTTCGTTAATTCAAACTTGGTTTATTCGAACTTACAATTATTTTGAACTGACGCCATGATCCTGGCACAGCCCTGCGTGTTTACATGGGAAAGCTTCCCATAACACTAACGCAACGGTATCCGAACCGTCGCGTCCAGAATTCGATTTCGAATCCCCTGTTTTTCATTGCTCCACACGGATTGAGTCTGTACACAGTGATTACCATGTATTGCAAATACAAAACAAAAACAAATTCACGAGACTTCAAAAACAACGAAACCACCAACAACAGCGGCGACAGCTTATTTCGCTGCCGCAGACAACAGTGCTGCTGATCATGTCATTGCACGTTTTCCTTGTGCCGTGCTCACTGTTGCAGGCATGCGATCACGCGGTGTGCGCAACAAACGTGTAGTAGCGCCTATTTCGCAATACCGCGTCCTGACGTGGCTTCTATATGTTCTGCCTGTTAAGTGTGGCGCGAACTCCATTCCTTCTAACGCCCGCCTGCTGTTGGGTCGAGCAATTTTACGCTCCCCTTCGCGGTCGAAATAACGAGCTTTTCTTTAGTGTATTTTGTGAAGAACTCTATGCTGCCTGTAAGACCTAGAATCGGAACGCTGTACCAAGTTTTGTGGCCATGTACTAACAGAGAAACCCCTCAGGGCACCAAGATGGAGCAGGAAGTTCAAGCTAGACCTGGCTGTTTTGAAGCTGGTCCCTGTAGGCACCAGAAAATAACGCGGCATGAAGCTGGAACACCCAGCGCAATTTGCGGCAGATAGGAATAACACTGGGACTGTGGCAATGCCAGCCCTTTGAGGGCTTGAGTCCGCTTTTTTTATCGTAACACCGTGTAAACCATATTTGTTGCCAGTGTTAAGTTTAATAAATGAATAATAACATTCTCCCGTATTCTCACACACTCACGTGCTAAACGAAGACTGATTTACTTGTTCAACTCAAGTATGGGAAGGCAAGTCGACGGAACTTTCTATTATGGTCAGCATGAGAAATTTAGGTGGAGTATCTCTCGCGTGTCTTAACACGTGCGCCAACTTATTGAGCCTGTTTGGTTTGGTTTGAAAGCTAGTGGTCCCTTTTAGGTCCCCAAAAGAGGCTTCTTTGTTAGCGAATAGGACGTCAGGCTGGTCAATAGTTCTGTGCAAGACGATATATGCGATTACACTGAAGAAAAGTCTCTACTCCAGAATTACTAACTGCACCATGTTGGCTTAAATAACAGTATGATTTATTATAAATGGTAACACTAGCAACGAACCCTATGTTTGATTGTGTACAGCCAAAGCACTCGCCTCAATAAATTTAACGACGACAAAGTCTGGCGTTGTGTACAGTGAATTCATTTTCTTTAATTCATCACTTATTATAACATCAGTTCTATAATACTGCCGCGAACCATGCATTGGGTTTGTTTATTTGTGTTTTGCTTTTACCGCCCGGCTGCGCCGGTCTGTGTTATCTCCGTGCCAAAGGAAGCGCGTGTTCCATTCTTTCTTTCTGTGCCGCATGTGTTATCTGTTCAGATAGGGAGAGCATTCCGATCTAACGTGAACATCCCAGAATAATCTTCTTGCATCTACAATGTTCTCGATGCGAATCGACGGTTCCAGAACACGCGCGCCGAAAGATAAAAAGCCTGCAGAGCAGACGCCGGGGCATTCGATTCTGCGACGCTCGCCGACGCACGTACGTCACTTTGTTGACCACTGCTTCGCCGCCTCTGTATTCTTTTCAGTTGTTAGGGGAGCACAAGTTCGCTCCAATAAACTTGTTTCTTTTCCAAACAACTGCTTCGTCCTTGGCTACGTGACATCTGGTGGAGGTTCTGGGTAGGCACCCTTCATGACCACTACAACCTCTGGAAGCCGCCAAGCCAGTCCGACAAGAGCCAGCCTCCGCGTGCAAGATTTACCACCCGAGTTCGGTCTACTACCGGAGAAGACGAAGAAGAAAAACGTCACAACCAGCACCATGCTCAACCAAGCCAATCCTCCTGTCGTTCTGCAGCAGCCACGGGAACCGCCATCATTCCGAGGAGCCCCCGCAGAAGACCCAGAAGAATGGTTGGAGAAACTGGAGCGCGTCCGGAAATTCAACAGGTGGGACGACGCAGAAACGTTCCGGCACGTTTTCTTTTACTTGGAAGATTCGGCTCGCACTTGGTTCGAGAACCACGAGAGCTCCTTGACAAACTGGGCTCAGTTCAAAAGCGAGTTCACTAAGACCTTCACTACCGTCGTGCGGAAAGAAAGAGCCGCCCTTTTGTTGGAAACACGCACGCAACACCCCAACGAAGGTGTCGTGATCTTTGTTGAGGAGATGAAGCAGCTATTTCGCCGCGCGGACCCCGAAATGACGGAAGAAAAGAAGTTGCGCTTCTTGATGCGCGGAGTGAAGGAGGAACTGTTTGCTGGACTTGTCCGAAATCCGCCCAAAACCGTCGCCGAATTCGTGACCGAAGCCAGCACCATTGAAAAAGCCCTCGAAATGCGTGCTAAGCAGTATGACCGCAACTTTGTTGGCGCGGCCAATGAGAACAACTTTGGCAGCACGCGGATCCCGGCCGACAGCCTACGCGAGACTATCCGCGCAATAGTGAGAGAGGAGCTGCGGAAACTTCTCCCAACGCCGCCGCAGCCCCAAGTCGCTTCCCTCACCGACGTGATTAGAGAAGAAGTGCAACAAGCGTTGGGAACTTCTACGCCATCCGAGGTACCCCGAGAGCCACAAGCTATGACATACTCCGCGGCTGTTCGTCGACCCCGCCCTGCTCCAACACGCCGTCAAGAGGCCCCGCCGTACCGCCGCCCACTGTCACCCGCCCGACCCCCGGTAGCCCGAAACCAGACGCCGAGGAAGACGGACGTATGGCGAACTCCCGATAACCGTCCTCTGTGCTACCACTGCGGAGAGGCCGACCACATTTACCGTCGCTGCCCATACAAGAGACTCGGACTGCGTGGTTTCTCCGTCGACGCACCTCGCCCTCTCCCTGGCCAACGACCACGTGAGATCGACGAGTATCTATCTGAAACCAGCCGTGGCCCAGCGCGTTTCAACCGTTCGCCGTCGCCCTACCCATACCAATCGCCGAACCGCCGTAGCAACGCTGACTTCGCCCGTGGAAGGTCCCCCAGCCCACGCGGGGGAAACTAAAAGCAGCAACTTCTGGAGGTGAAGTTGCTCTACGGCGAAAAACCGGAAACCCTCCAACGACGCAAGGACGCGCTGAAGACAGTGATTCACGACATGCCCTCATCCCGACGACCCGACCTAACCCTGATGAGACTCCCGAACACGACGACAGCTATACGCCGCGACGCTTACCCGACCTGACCGAGACGTCCGCTGAGAAGACGTGGACAACGACGACGCACAGTGCCCGACCGTCAACACGCACAAGCCGAGATGCGACGCCCCGACGCACCCGGAACTCGAGGAAGGCGGCATCCGACGTCAAGGTGTCCATCGACGGTTTTGATGTAGTCGCCCTCGTAGACACGGGAGCCGACTACTCCATAATGAGCGGACCATTTGCGTCTAAGCTGAAGAAAGTTATGACCAGATGGGACGGTCCGCACATACGCACAGCAGGAGGCCACATCGTGACGCCAAGTGGAACGTGCACATCGCGCGTCACCATAGACGGCACGACGTACCCTGCAGTGTTCGTCGTTTTGCCCAACTGCTCCCGCGACGTAATTCTCGGAATGGACTTTTTGACAGACAACGGCGCAATAATCGATCTCCAGACGAAGTCGATAACGTTTTCCTCCGACCACTCCATGACGCCGGAATCGAACCCCGAACACCGTGCAGCTGTAAGGATCGCCGATGATCACGTCACCCTGCCACCCCGCGCAAGCTTGATGATCACCGTCTACTGTGAAGGTGCTGCTTGACCGAAGGTTGCTTCTTGACCGCGGTGTGTCTGTAGGCATTGCGCGGTTTAAGCAGCGCAAATCCCACGTTTTGGTCACCAATTTCACCGAGGAGTACCAGCATTTAAACAAGGGCGCTGCAATTGCGTTCGTCGAAGAAACGCAACAAGCAAGTGACGTGATAGTAGTCGCCGACTTTGAACGCGCACCCGACGATACCTTCAAGCTTCCGCACCCCTTCGACGTGAATCTGGCGCTACCGCAAGAAGAAAGGAACAAGTTATTGGCTTTGCTGCGTCGCTACAGCGAGTGTTTTTCGTCGAACTCAAAGTTACGTCAAACACCTCTGGCGAAGCACCGGATAATAACCGAGGATGGAGCCCGACCTACCCGACAGTCACCGTAAAGCGTCTCTTCCCACGAGCGCGAAGCCATCCGGACTCAAGTCGACGACATGCTCAACGACGACATTATACAGCCATCGAAAAGTCCGTGGGCTGCGCCGGTCGTACTCGTGAAGAAAAAAGACGGCACACTGAGGTTCTGCGTTGACTACCGGCGATTGAACAAGATCACCAAAAAGGACGTGTACCCCCTGCCACGAATCGACGACGCCCTCGACCACCTCTGCCATGCGAGGTACTTCTCATCGATGGACCTGAAGACCGGCTACTGGCAAATTGAAGTGGACGAGAGAGATCGAGAGAAGACTGCATTCATAACCCCGGACGGCCTATACGAGTTCAAGGTAATGCCGTTTGGGCTATGCACGGCACCAGCAACGTTCCAAAGAGTCATGGACACTGTGCTAGCTGGCCTGAAGTGGCACACCTGCCTCGTATACCTCGACGACGTTGTGGTATTCTCCCGGACTTTCGACGAACACCTCGCAAGGTTGCAGTCAGTACTCGAGGCCATCCGTACGTCGGGGTTAACGCTGAAGCCTGAAAAGTGCCGCTTCGCGTACGAGGAACTGAAGTTTTTGGGCCATATCGTCAACGCCGCGGGAGTCCTGCCTGACCCGGCGAAAACTTCAGCCATAGCGAACTTCCCAAGGCCGAAAGATAAGAAGGGCGTGCGCAGATTTCTTGGACTGTGCGCATACTACCGGCGCTTCGTCGCAAACTTCGCACGCATTGCAGAGCCGCTCACGCGCTTGATGAAAGATAGCACCGCTTTCAGCTGGGAAGACGACCAAGAAAAGGCATTCTGCGAGCTGCAAAAACACCTGCAAAGCCCGCCCGTGCTCGCTCATTTCGACAACAACGCCGAAACGGAAATACACACGGACGCCAGTGATATAGGCTTGGGTGCCGTCCTTGTCCAAAAACAAAGCGGTTGCGAAAACGTAATCGCCTATGCCAGCCGTGGTCTGTCGAAGGAGGAGAAAAACTACTCTGCCTCCGAAAAAGAGTGCCTGGCTATTATATGGGCCATTTCAAAATTTCGCCCATATGTGTATGGCAGACCGTTCAAGGTTGTAACAGACCACCATGCGCTGTGTTGGCTCGCCAATTTGAAGGACCCCTCTGGCCGTCTTGGGCGGTGGAGTTTGCGCCTGCAAGAGTTCGACATTACAATCGTCTACAAATCCGGCAGGAAACACTCCGACGCCGACTGCCTGTCCCGCGCCCCTGTCGACCCACCACCACAAGACTCCGATGAAGACAGTGCGTTCTTCGGGGTTGTTACGGAGAGCGACCTAGCCGCCCAGCAGCGTGCCGACCCCGACTTGCGAGTAATGATCGACTACCTCGAAGGACGAAACGTCGCCGTGCCTAGAGCGTTCAAGCGTAACTTACCAGCATTCAGCCTCAGAAACTCCGTCCTCGTGAAGAAGAATTTCAGCCCCGGAACAAGAACGAATTATCTACTTGTCATCCCCGCAGACCTTCGTGACGAAATTTTGGAAGCGTCCCACGACGACCCGTCTTCCGGACATCTCGGCACAGCTCGCACTATTGCAAAAATTAAGGCGAAGTACTTCTGGCCCCGCCTTACATCCGACGTCACCCACTACGTTCGGAGTTGCCGGGACTGCCAGCGACGAAAAACGCCGCCGACAAGACGCGCCGGACTTCTACAACCGATCGCCGTCCCGCGGAGGCCCTTTCAACAAATTGGAATGGACCTTCTAGGCCCGTTCCCGACGTCACGATCGGAGAACAAGTGGATTGTCGTAGCGACAGACTACATGACGCGCTACGCAGAGACCGCCGCTCTTCCGCGGGGGGACTGCACAAGAAGTCGCCAAGTTCTCTATAAACCAAGTTGTGCTGCGACATGGAGCCCCTGAAGTCCTAATCACGGACCGCGGAACAGCCTTTACCGCGGAGCTGATGCTAGGAATCTTACGCTACAGCAACACGGATCACCGAAGAATGACGGCGTACCACCCCCAAACGAACGGACTAACAGAACGTCTGAACAAGACAATTGCGGATATGCTGTCCATGTACGTCGACGTTGAACATAAGACTTGGGACGAAGTCCTCCCGTATGTCACGTTTGCGTACAATACAGCGACGCAGGAAACTACGCAGATGACACCGTTCGAACTTGTCTACGGAAGACGACCGACTACGATGCTCGACGCCATGCTTCCGCATGTAGAAGACGACGACCTCAACGCCGACGTCCAAGGATACCTTCAACGTGCGGAGGAGGCCCGCCAGCTCGCTCGAGTTCGTATAAGGGACCAGCAGCTGGTGGATGCCGGCCGCTGCAACCTCCGACGCCGAGACGCCGAGTACCAACCAGGGGATCGTGTGTGGGTTTGGACTCCCATCCGACGACGCGGACTGAGCGAGAAACTTCTGCGACGGTATTTCGGACCCTACCAGATTCTGCGACGTGTTGGCCAACTTACCTACGAAGTGATCCCCGATGGTGACTCCGGCACATCACGACGACGTACGCGGCCCGAAGTCGTCCACGTGGTTCGCTTAAAACCTTTCTACGAACGATGACGAACTTTTATTTTCATTTTCGGACTGTCGCTTATATTAGCATCGGGTCGATGCACTCTTAGAGGAGGGGTAATGCCGCGAACCATGCATTGGGTTTGTTTATTTGTGTTTTGCTTTTACCGCCCGGCTGCGCCGGTCTGTGTTATCTCCGTGCCAAAGGAAGCGCGTGTTCCATTCTTTCTTTCTGTGCCGCATGTGTTATCTGTTCAGATAGGGAGAGCATTCCGATCTAACGTGAACATCCCGGAATAATCTTCTTGCATCTACAATGTTCTCGATGCGAATCGACGGTTCCAGAACACGCGCGCCGAAAGATAAAAAGCCTGCAGAGCAGACGCCGGGGCATTCGATTCTGCGACGCTCGCCGACGCACGTACGTCACTTTGTTGACCACTGCTTCGCCGCCTCTGTATTCTTTTCAGTTGTTAGGGGAGCACAAGTTCGCTCCAATAAACTTGTTTCTTTTCCAAACAACTGCTTCGTCCTTGGCTACGTGACAATACAAAGTGCATTGTGTTGTCTTCTCTTCATATCTGGTATTTCACTCCAACTGGGCCACCACAAGATAGATAAAATGTCCCCTTTCGAGCCGCTAAATAGAGCCAAATGGCACACTTTGTGCTAAAGCCGCCCTCACTTTATTTACTTTAATTGTTTTGCTGTTCATTCCAGAATACAGGCAGTAAAATTTGTGTTTTAAAAGCAATCACTGAGATATGCTCTCGATAAACATCAATTTTGTTTTTTTTTTGGGGGGGGGAAACACGACATTTACGACCAAATAAGAAATAGAGAGTAGTTGTATTCCTTATTATATTTTACACTTGAAACTTTGATGAAGATCTTTGTATGTCCAATACACCCAATCATCACAAAAACTGTGTGTGGAGAAATTTTAGTTGCAGTTCCTAATATTGAAATTTTTATTTCAGAAGAACCTATCTCTATTTTCCAAAGCTTTTATTGGACGCGACCTTTTGTTTTTTTGGTTTCCAAGAAGAAATAGTTTTTGGTTTCTGATAGCTCCCAACGCACTTCCCAACGTTAACGGCTGAAGAGTCTGTATCAGGTTCACTTTTATTTATTAAGTGCCACAAAAAGTACATGAAATATCTGATAATGGAGAGAAAAAACCATTCGGATTACCGCCTAATTATTCAACTGGTGGTAGTCGTGCTGGCCGCGTATCCTGCTGGCATTTTACTGCTATGTGTAATTCCCTCGCTCACTCTGCCATAGAAAATGCCTTGAACACAGCATTGTTATAGAAAAAGAAATTTGGGATAACACACAGCCTTGAGAGTAACAACCAGAGTTCAATTGGAGCATGACTCAGCATTTAGGATGATAGGCTGTCTTTAAAATGATTTGTCTGACATACTACAGCAATGCCTAAATATTTTTGAAAATATTGTATGCCACACGCCTTTAGGATGGCACGTTCTCTGGCGTTCAAGGCAAATAGCGCAGATCAACCAGCCGACAGTCGTGCAGGACTACTTAGGGCTGCATTCGCCTGGCAAAGTCGGCTGTCGAAACCTGCTACCTAACCTTAAATAAAAACCGTTTTTACAGTGCGAGTATGAACGCCATTGACACCTAGAAAGAAGCTCTCTATATTGTGCGCTGTACTAAGTGTTTCCTGCCAATATGAACAAGTGAGGCCAAGGGGACGGGTTCAATTCCTGGATGCGGTTGCCGTATTTCTGATGGAGGCAAAAAGCAAATATACCCGCGTGTTCGAGATTTCGGCACACGTTAAGATCCCAAGGTGGCAAAAAAATCCGGAGCCCTCCCCTACAGCGCGCCTCATCGCTTGAGTAGTGTTGGAACGTCAGACCCTACAATCCTTCAATCAGTAATATAACCATGTTTTTTTTCAAGACTAGACATAAATAACCTTTCGTGATTTAAATGTGTTTGTGCTGCTTGTACGTATGTAGCTTTATTTCAAAGAAAAACAGTTAACATGCACACAAATAACTTTGTGGAAAAAATAGGGTGCCCCTGTCTTCTTTATTTAAATTTGGCGATATAAAATGCTGAAAATATTTCAATCTGCATCATAGCAATCGCTGAATCAGTGCTTGTGGTGGTGGGAATGCAATCCGGTTGGTCCAAACGAACTGATTGGGGATCTTATCTTAAAGGCAAATTATGTGCATGCGGCCAGGACATGGACCCGCCAATCTATGCGAAAACTAAAACAACACCAGTCTGATGTCCGCAGCGCCTTCCCAATCATGAAGACGTTCTGGATGAAGTGGCTCCGTAGTGCTACACTATTTGTAACTGCAGAACTTTTAAAAGCGTCCAGTTTTGAAAGCTTTTTTTGCTTTGATATCCTTTTTTTGTCGAGTTTAAAAAGCACGTTTTTTAGCAATTCTGTGGCATATAGCTCACGTAGGGGAAATGAATGTTCCAGCCTTACAAAAAAATAATAACAAAGGAGGCCACTCATGGCACTCATGCAGAGGACCAGTTGTGGCTAAGGGCTTTCAGGACACAATTGTTGGCAACTTTTGTGAGTTTTTGTTTTTGGTAGTGTACGTTGGATACAGCAAGTTGTTGTTTTACTTGCGGTGTAACTGCAAACATTTTTTGGTTCAGTATGAGCCAACTTGAGGTTCAATAGAGGATAGGCATCAGTACCAAACTTCAGCAGATATTCCAGCCCTCATGGAAGTATGGCTGTCAGCATATTGCCGGTCGTGATTTTTCATGAATTGTTAACGTGATAATTGCACTTTCTGCTACAAAAGAGGTTTCGTATTGTAACACGCACTCGCAGCATATGTGCAGCCTATGCATATGCTGTGCAGCTTATGCATAGTGCAGCATATGCTGGAACGCCATTGAATTGTATTCTCTATGAATTGTTTGGCATTTGCAAAGCTTTAAAAAAACGCTGCAAATTCAACGCTGCTTTTTTAAACAAATGCACTGACCAGATTGTCTTGAGCTTGCAGTGTTTTTTTGAAATTCCGTGAATGTGGAATGATTAAGAGTGAGTAAATGTACATTGCATTGCAGCATATTCTCTGGCTGCGAATTTGCTGCGAGTTTCTTCATTGTAACGAACCCACTCACCATTTGACGGTTTTCGGTAAATATGTAAATTCCCGCGAACTGGGAATTGGGATTGTTTGTTTTTGTTTTTTTACTGCCCAGCCTTGCCCAGCTGTGTTATCTGTGTCCACGCCAAGCGCGCGTTCTAATCTTTATTTTTATGCGCACGAGTTATATAATTCTGATACGGAGAGCGTTTTGACCTAGCTTCTCCTGCCTCGAATATTCTTGTTTTATCTACAATGTTGTAGATCGAAATCGACTGTTCAAGGAACCCTCGCGCTGAAAGATAAAAGCCTGCAGAGCAGATGCAGTGGCATTCCGATCGGTGACGCTCGCTTGCGTACGTCACTTTTCAGACTTCGGCTTCACCGCCTGTGTTTTCCTTGAGTAATAATGAAGCACAGGTTCTCTAAAATAAACATGTTCTCCTTGAAGACAACTGCGTCGTCTTTCGCATCGTGACATCTAGTGGGGGTGCTAAGTACATGCACCCTAAACCCTCTTCAAGTCGTCAAGCAAGCCCAACTCGTGCCAGCCGCCGACAGCAAGGCCTAAAGCAGGAGTTTGCGCTACTTCCAGATAAATTGAAGATGGTTGATGTCACGGCCAGAGCCATAAACAAGCCCTCCACGTTGACCAACCGATCGAGCCCACCCGTATTTCTGCAGCAACCTTAGGAAACACCATCATTTCATCAATTGTCTACTGAAGATCGTGTGGAAAGGCTGCAGCATCTTGAGAGGGTCCGAAAGTTTAACAGATGGGATGACGACCAAACACTCTGGCACGTGATTTTCTACCTTGAAGACTCCGCACGAATATTTTTCGTGAACCACAAACGTATGCTGACAACTTGGGAGTTATTCAAGACCGAGCTTCGAAAACGTTCACGACTCTGGTACGCAAAGAACGGGTCGAGCAGCTGCTGCAGACATGCAGGCAGCATCCCAATAAAAGTGTGCATGCGTTCGCTAAGTAGTTGAAGCGACTATTTCGCCGTGCGGACCCAGCAATGAACGAACAAAAGAAACTAAGCTTTCTGGTGCGAGGGGTTAAGCAAGAGCTCTTCGCATGCCTTGTCCGCAACCACCGGAACACCGCGTCCGAATTTGCTTCTGATGTGGCCGCGTTTGAGAAGACGCTTGAAATACGAACGACGCAGCACGACAGCCAAATCAATGCGCGGGTTTTGGAAAACGATTGGTGGTGGTGGTATTAACTGCGACACTCAACGCGACACCATACGTGCAGTGGCGAGGGAGAACATGCATAAACGTTTCCCGAACACGCCTCCTCCTCGAGTGGCTTCTCTGACTAACGTGATCCAGAAAGAAGTCCAACATGCTTTGGGAACGTCTATGCCCTGCGAAGCAACCGGCGAGCACAGGCTATGACCTAATCTGCGGCTGTTCGTCGACCCCACTCTGCTCCAACCCTGTCGGGGAGAACCTTCGCCCTACTGCCGCCTACTGTAGCCGCCGTCCGAAGTGTGGCCGCCATCCACCTCACCGCCGTCCACAGCCTAAACACAGACGCCCAAGGAGACCGACGTTTGGCCAACCGCCGAAAATCGTTCGCTGTGCTACCACTGCGGAGAGGCTGATCACATCTGTCGCCGTTGTCCAAACAAGAGACTTGGACTCCCTGGTTTCTTCCTCGGCGCACCTCGACCCCTCTCTGCGCAACGGCCACGTGACATCAAGTACCACCTGTCTCAAACCAGCCGTGGCCCAGCCTGTTTCAACCGTTCGCCGTCATCCTACCCGTATCAATTGCCGAGCCGCCGTAGCAATGCTGACTTCTCACGTGGAAGGTCCCCAAATATAGGAAGCAAAACAGACGACTGGGCGAGTTGGTACATTGTCTTGCTTGGTAACAGCGCAAATAAAACAGGACACAAAACGAAGAGGGAACGGACACAGCGCTGACTTACAACTGAAATTTTATAGCGGTTGCCAGCGGTTTTGTAGGAACACTGGCAATAACAACAAAAACGGAAAAGTAGAAAAGGACAATGAAAAAAAAAGTTTTTGTACATGATAACATGAAAGGAATAGATACATCATGTATTCCTTGGCGTGTCACGATAAGAATTTTGGGAAGGCATAAAACTCACAGTGGTCATGACGAAACGAGATAAGTACAAATGAAATAACAAAAATCATGGTCGCAATCGAACCTTAAGACAGGCCTAAGTAATCTTCATTTACCGGGAAGGGTGCGCTGCGCCAAGTACTGACACTCCTTATCTGAGAGGGAGATAGATGGAGTGCTTACGCATTGTTGTCCTAACTTTAAGATTTCGTTGGCTTCTAAAATTTCCCGCACGATTTGGTTGTCATGCTTCCCTATCACTATGCTCTGATCCAGCGCCGGCTGACATTTGGAAACACAATCGCGGCAATGTTTGGCGAGATGACCACTGAACGATTTGGAAACGTTATAGTGATGCTCCCTACCCGTACCCGCCACGTGTAAACTGCCATCGTGGACTTGAGGTATTAACTTTTCTTGTTTTGGTATTCACCGTTTCAGGGACCCAGTAGCGAAACTGTAGAGCTACGGACCTCAATGCAAGTATTTACTTTCAAAGAACTGCATTTATTTTCATTGAATAGGAGAATAAATAGAGCTGCGGTGACTTTTAGCATATTCGTAAATACGTGAGTTGTGGAGTTGCATGTAAACAAGTGCGAAAAATGGTTAGGTCCATAAACACATTTATAAATAAAAAAATGCGCCCATCTATTGCGATAATCTTAATAACATTTATTAGGCGTGTCTACAAACCAAAATGCCCTACTAGACTAGAAAAAAACGCCTGATTCGCGTGCGCTTGATCGCTCAGCGCCACGGCTTTGTCTGGACGTTTACTTCAGCATGAGCGAACTACGTGACCAGGCGTGGGAATAACGCCTCCTTCGCCAGGGCTTTGACAGCCGCCAGGGCTGGCTGTGGTTGCCATGACACAGTAACGAAAAGCTGAGCATTTATCTAGTAGATGTAGCGAATAGCCAAACTGAGAGATCTTAAAGATGAACATTCCCGAAACAGCGTGTTTCTGGTGTGGTTTCGCTCGTGATACTTGTGTTTATGACGGTTAAACCTGATCCAATGTTTGATTTTATTCTCATGGAAAAATCTACAATTTGTTAATAATTCCCAGTGCATAAAAGTTTGTTAAAACATGCAATTTTTTTTCTTTTGGCCATGATGCTTCGCCCTAATATCATGAGCGAAAATTGGTTTATAAGTATTTAGTTCGGCAACGGCAATTCACTCGAACTTTTTTGATGTAGTTAATCCAAACTCATCCTTTTCCGAATCTGGAACCTGGGCATGTCTTGCAAATATGGTCATGGCCTACCTTTGTGTCCGTTTTTTTCGCTGAGCCGATTGTATACGCATTGTGATCGCCGACCAATCGCAATATTTCTCGCAGACGTACTTTGTTCTTATTAAAAATAACTATATAATTATGTTCATTTCATTCTACTGAAACCCGAGCCGCAAGAAGTGCGATTAATCCAGTCACGTTGCGCATGCTATTGAATGTTCCTGAGCACAACAATCTAGCTCGCACACTCGATGTTATTTACATTACCATCGAACTGTGAAACTGAATAAAAATACACAAAGGCAAAGACAGGCTCAATACAATTTATACATACCCCCTCTTTGCCCTGGATGAACGAGAGTAGAACAAAAACACAATAAATATCATACAACATAATGGCGAGCTAATATGAGTGTTATAGGCACAAAAGTAAAGGGTGTGTACATTTCTTCTAATATTTTCCGCTTGTAAGGCCTCATTTTTGTTTTGTAAGATAAAGCAATCGTAATGTGTATTGAATACTTGCATCCACAGTTACCATTGTAGTATATATTTTAATAAGCCTAAAATCAGAAGGTAGTGTGAATTGCGAATTTATTAGCGGGCATTCGAAGATTTTTTTTTCATTCTTTCTTTTCCTAATCATACTTCCACGCAATTCATGCCAAGAAGTTAGGGTTACAAACTAAAGACAAAAATATTATTATTTCAGTAATACTAAATAAACGAGTAATAACAACTTTAAAACGTGGATGAACAATTGTTCTTTTAGATATGGGAGGCGTGGAAAATGCTACGGGGCATGGACGTGGGTATAGAAATAAAAATTTTAGAAATGTAAGACATCAAAAATGCGTAAGTAGAAAACATGGCAATTCTTCTGTAAACATGCAGAAGCCACGGCATTTGAAGTCGTAAGAATAGAGGGTATAAAGGTAAAATATGCTAACGTTTCTCCGTAAGAAAGCCTTGTAAAACCAGGCAAATAAAATTAACTAAGGTCGAACCGAATAAAAAGAATTGCGATGAAGAAGGTTAGGTAGTTATGCATAAAAGCTGTAAATCCACATTACACACTTCAGGATTTTGGGACGGAGAACGAAAGCCGCACTTTTGTGCCCGGCCCGAAATCGCCGGTGACATCATGCTTAGCATTGTTAAGTCCTTATGGCTAGTGAACTGGCTGCCCGCCAGTACTAGCCCGCCATACAGCCGCTGACTGGATCGCGCGACATCAAAAGCCGTTACATAAAGAAGCGCAGCAATCTGAATCCCAAAATCTGGCTAGCACTGCAATCTTGACCTTTAAACAACTGCCTTTACCAATGTATGAAGTCGTGAAGACTAAGCGTTGCGTATATCTCTGCGGCATCTGGTACGACAGGGGGAACAACATCGTCCGTCACTCCATGCGTACGGCTGGTAGGCCCGAGGTGCTGGTATGTTTGATTTTTGTTATTATTGCACGCATCTGGATAAACATCGGCTGACCGAGCCATTCGACATTACATGCTCTGCAATTATGAAAGTGGAACTCTCTGAAATTTAATTATGGCCCGCACTGTTATTTTCACATGTCAAGAATCACTATCAATGATATCACAGGTCAATGCGGCACATGAGATCTCTACGGACCGCGAAAAATTCGGAGCACGACATCAAAAATCGCACCAAGTTCACCCTCTCTTTTTTGCCGGATATTTACTTTATCGTTCTTAATAATACCGCTATGGTTATTACAGGTATGGCGGTGTCGTACATCACTGCCCGGTACTTCCACTTAATCCCCTTTTTCAGGTGCCGCCTAATCCTTCCAAGCTTGCTAAGACAGCTGGCGTTGCTGATGCATGAAGAGGTTATGCTCAACACAGGCCCTCGTTTTCTAGACCAGATCCCTCTGCAAAGCCATTGGCAAAGATTTAGACCGAGCAGGCTAGTATTCGTCACATTGAAGATCTCAAGCCTGCAATTGTTGTCTTTGAGGAATCGAATGCAATAAAACAATTAACTTTTTCTTCAAATTGAGTGCATTGGCAAACAAACCGAAACACTCGAAAGACCGGATTTGTTATTCTGCATCATAAACGTCATTTTAAATGTAGCGAACAGGATCACTAAGGCACATGCCACAGAAACGTATTTCCCTAAAAAAGAGACAGTATTGGTTTACAATATAAACTCTACAACCGAATATCTAATAATGTCTGCGACAATAAACTCAATACCACAAGCTTTCCAATAATAGAAATATTTACCATGCCATCTGTCACGCTCACTGAAAGTTAGTTACACTATTCAGGCGGTCGCATGGCAAGCATAAACTTCATCTACACAGGCTTAATGCCGGCAAAAAGCGCTGATTTTATAATACCGCTTGCTCTTCATCAAAGAATGTGCCAGACCACCTGAAAATTTATCAGATATTGTTATTCAACCACTCACCCATTCGAAAACGCATAAAGCCCGCGAATTTCGCCCCACAATACTTCTACCATTTTTGTATTTGTCTTATCTTCAATTGTCTTGAAATAAAAAAATGTCGACAACATTACGCGTAACCAGCATAAAAAACCAATGGATCAGTAGGCAACTCACGTCTATTCCAAACCTTAAAAATGGCTCAGAAAACTAGCTAATTATACTTCCGCCCACCATAACTGAATATATCACATGTGCACCGAACAGCGCAATATAGCATTTTCTTCTTTCCTGTGATATTTCTTTAGATCTGCCATCATTGCGTAATGCCAGTCTCAACGAATTTTGGCGCGTTCTATATGCCAAGATTATGAACGAAGAAGTCTTACTAAGAACCCGTTAGAGTAAACCTATTGATCACAACATATTTATATTGTCCGAACAACTATTGGTATTTTATCTTTACCTGAGGCTTGTAGATCATTGTAAAGGCAGAATGTTTCATCTGATACATTCTCAGATATCGTAAAAAGCCCTGAGGGATATTCAAACTAAATCAGATTACTAAACTGCCTTCACCAGTATGAAATGAGAATAATAACAGCATACTATTGAAAACTCTGAACCCACCTGAAGCTAAACTCTCATTTTTTTGTTTCCACAGTCAATGCATTTCAAGTGGGTACCAGGCAATTAAAGTAATGCCTAGTTTTTCGCAGAATCTTTAAATCTGGCATCTGCTCTCTATAGCCAACTGAGCCCAACTTTTCTAAGTATTCTTTTTTTTATTTTAAGAAATCACATCAACTCCATAATTATTGTGTTGCACATCAGCACGACTTTTGCAAATACAACTACTTTCAGATCCAGCTTTCGGAAGTCTTTCATGACATACTACAACAAAATGGACAATATCGTTCAGATAGACCTTGCGCTTGCTGCTCTTTAAACGGTAACCATGTCAGAAATATTCAATTTCACGGCATGCTATCTACCCTAATCATTCCTTCTAACCTCTCTAACTGATCTAAGCCTTTCTGATTAAACGGACACCATTTACTTTTGCTGACCATCATGAGGCTGACAAAGCCAATCTAACGTCATGCTTCCGCATGGGGCAAGTCTATCACCGCTTTTGAATATATGACTTGCCCAGAAACACTAAACTGAAATTCCTACATTTTCCAGACGATTGCGCTTTGTACGCAACTATTCCTGCCGCTAACAATCCTAATAGGTTACACACCGAATTAGACAGTACATCCCAGTAATTTAAGGATTGCACAGCAGATTTATCTCAAGAAAGTGTTTGCCATTGACATCCACCCAAAAACATGCCATACCTCAGCGAACCTGTCACTTTATATTGCTATAATTACCTCCGTCCATTCATACAGAACCCTGACTGTCCATTTGACTTCTTCGCTTTCGTTGGAAAACAATATCGTGATCATTTCTATCCGACGCCTCTCGTAGCTTTTTCCAAATATACTATTGTCTTCTTTTATATAAAAAAACTGGGCCTTCCCAGGACTTTAAAATTGAATGCACTTCAGGGGACTGGCCTATATGAGAAACATAATTTCCCGTCGAAGTCGAAAGCTATTGTGCACGTGATATATGCTTTCCTCCTTAATGGGCTAATGGTCTGCGGTATTTGTTCATAAAATAAACAAAATCAGGGCTACTGTTCTTATTACCACACAATATTAAAAACGTGTCACTTTTAGCACCACCAAGCTAGGTCTCTCCTTCGACACTTTTCATTCACACTACGTGATTGCTCAGCTGTACCTTATTCACAAATTCAAACACTGGACAGAATCTAAGCACGGATTGCGGAGACCCCATCAGAGATTACATCACGTTTAAATCACACGGCCTCCTCGATTTACCAGTCCTGGACGGTCCGCGGGCTGTCCGAGGACTGCGTTCGGACCGGAAATCCCATAGGAATACATTGGAAAATCGAGCACCAGATCGCGTCTCGGGCAGTCCGCGGACGATCCGGGGTGGATAATCGAGGAGGCCCACAGTTGTCGAATAGCCCCAATTACCCGAAGTATGTAACCTTTCAGTTTAACTTTTTTAGATCATCGGTAACCAAATTAATCGTTGTCCTATAAGATCGGCATATGGACTTACAATCAATGTCTGAAAAAATAAAAAAATATTGCCACAAAAGATGAGCGTTTAATTACCAGTGATGGTAACAAGAGATTTCTTGTACCGGATGGCATTGTTCGGTATGAGCTGCTTAAACCAGTTCCTACCTCAGCAACACAATTGCTTAACAATGGTTTCAGGGCTATTTTTACTAAATCAATTTCTTTACTTTGGTGCTGTTGCGCATCTTTTTACAATATTTCAGTTCAATCTCATTTCTGCTGACGTTGTTGCCTGATCCCCTCTTGTAATGGCTCTAAAAGTTTCAATGTTTAAAGAGTAAAATAAATAATAGTTTTACGCGTACAACACACCTTTGGTAGACAAAATTGGTGCATAGCTAAAACGTTATCTATGACAAGCTTCAGAGACAGAATCTTTATTGATCCAAACGTTCTCCTGCAAGAACTGTAGCTTTATTGTACGGACCAATGAAAGTATTTCCTAGGCCGGAATTGTTGCAGATGCTCTGAAACAATTTATCGCTGGTGGAGCTGCTGGTGCCCTTGATTCTACACTGTGTACATCGTGCAACGTAAGAAGTGTTTTCGCATGCCCAAAGAACCTGTCATTGAGGGTATGTGCTGTATAGCGCTTACAACTACATAGAGAGACCAGCACTTCAGACACAAAAAAAAACGTGGATTGAATTGTCAAGAGTGGGCACAGGAAAATTGCATACAGGCAAATATTTTGGTTAAATGTTACTTTCAGGCACAGAATGGTAATTGTGTATACTTCGTCGACGCAGTGCCCAGTAGAATTTTCGAATGGCAGTTTGTGCAGTGGAAAAACCTAGCGCTTTGGAAAGATTTGTTTGGGGAAAGCAAGCAGAGAAAGCAGCCGTCAAATGAGATATTTGTAAAAACGGTGATATAAAATTTCTAGGTTGATAAGAAAGCAATTTAAAACAAGCAGCACCGCAAAGTTGTGGGGTTTTGGTGTGTTCCTACTTGCAGTACTAAAACAAGCTGTGGCCCTCGAACTTGTGAACGACGACAGGGGAAGATAGGGTGCGTAATGTTGCAGTCATTGTAACAGCTCGTTATTACACAATTTGTTTCCGTATAGTTCTGGTAAAACATTTGCAGCCATGTCCGAAACACTGCAGAAATAACATGATTTATGACGAGTAAACCAAAGTAATCCAACGGTGGAATAGGTTCCTCAGCACATTTTATAAAAAGTTGTTCGGGACATTTTGATGACGAATTCTTTGGGCGGTATTCTGCAATCATGCTTCTTCCAACAACAGTTATGGTTCTTTGTGCCACGCACTATGTAACAAATAATTCCTACAAAAAATGTTTAAGAAATACACTAAAAGTAGTCTTAAACTCAGCAGAGAACTGCGTTGCTTGGAAAGCATTTTTAGGAAGAAGAGGCTCTGTAATAACCAACACTCAAGTCACTAGAATTGTAATTTTATTATATAGTTCTAATGTTTAACTTTTGGTGCATTGCTGAAGACACAGACTGTTCAGGCAAGACGGCATAGTGACCCTAATCTTACTTGCGATTCTTGTCCACATCTTTCTGGTGACAGAGATTATCTCTGGAATCCAAACCTGCAGAGACTGGCTGAAGGAAACGCTAAAATGGTCGTGCAGTACAGAGCCCTGTCCTACTTTGTACTAATAATAGATGCGATTCTGCACAAACTACTAATTTGTTTGTCGTATAGAACCAATGACAGTTTTTTTAGCACAGAAAATCTCCAATGTATGTCCACAACGGATGTAATCTTCAGGTTAGCTGAGGAAGCACCTGGTCGATCGGGGAAGCAGGATGTCTCTATGTTGAGCTTAATATTTTGTGTCAGACCAATCTTAAGCTGGGCAATAAAAGGAAAAAAATAGAGTATGCATTTTGACAGAACGAAAGTGGTACATTTTGAACGCTGCGTTATCTATTCCGACTACTGCAGTATCTAATCCCTCGAATGTATGACTTTGTTCATTGCCGCTTCACGCAAAGTGTAAACACGAGAACAGCCTGCGCACTTCAGACATCAACCGCCACAAGAGTTTTCTCACAAAATTACAGCTTTGTTTTCTTCTAGTGCCTCCGGACCATTATGATAGTCGGAAAATATGTGCGCATTAAGCTAGTTCAAGCGTCGCGCTTCCTAAGATAAATGATACTTTTTTCTATGGTGGCATCTGAACTGTGAAACGTATGGTGCTCTTATTTCTGGCCTCTTTCGACTATGCAGACACATCCGTGGGTACTTCAAACATCCAAGCAAGCTTTAAAGGTTCTCGCAGTATGCCGTCGTGATTATCGGCAAAAGGCGCAAGAGCACTTTGCCTTAGAAATAACAAACACAACAAATATTGGACAGTTAAGAAGCGGCACAGCTCGAGTATTTGGCTATTTTTGCTAAATATTTATTCGAGCCATTTGTAAAGAGTGTTGTGCTCTGCCACTTAACTGAGACGGCAGAGCGCGTCAGTAAGCTATCGACATTGTATTCATAACCTAACGTTCTGTTGCAAGGTAACGGCGTTTTGTCCCTGAGTGACAACAGGGCATTAAGTCTGTAAAGACAGATCGAAAACGTTGACAAATTGAGATAGGTAAGATGCGCGCATCCAGATGACAATGCCTATTTTTGTTCTCTGGGGCTATCTAGTCCGTGAAATTAAGACTGACAATTTCGACGTGGCACTTAGCCTTCGCAGACGTAAAAACTAAGGGCACTCTAAATAAAAACACAGGGTGCGAAGCTTTGCCTCGCGAGATATCCACTTTTTGTTTATACCATACACATTGGAACCGTTTGCCTGGAATGCAAATGGGAAATGAAATGCGCATTGGAAGCAGCAAAGCAGGTATAAGGACCCTCATGCTGTATTTCCCTGCTTATTCAATATCGCAACATGGAAAAGATAGAACTGCTTTTCACAATGTCATTCACAGACTGCAAACACAAACAACGTAGGACTCTCATGCATGAAGCCAGGCAATAACTCTTTTAGCGTGATATCGGCGTTGTCCTCCACAAGAGGCAGCAGCGTTTATTTCACAAATGCAGTTCCGGAATTATAACTTGTTTAAGCCTTGTCGAGCCTTAAGTTTAAATTTTGTAGTATTGCAGTGCGGAAAAGTGAAATTGGAAGTCTGATTTTCTACTTTATTTGCGCTGCGTAGGAACCAAACAAAACATTTAGGCATTCACACATACGGAGCCTCCTACCGCGATTGAAGGCCCTAGTATAACAAAAACAAGTAACAGAGATTTCGTGTATTCTGAGTGTTTTCATTTAGATACCTTTTCTTCAGTTTAAAAACCGAGCTTCCCTAGCGCCTCGCGAATATTTTCTGATCTTGCACTGCGCAAACAATTAGTTGAAACCCGATGCCTATATATTATTTTCCGTCAATGTGCAAACAGGAAGCAGGGTTAACCTCGGAAAAGACGGTTGACACGCGGCTCTCGCGAAGTACAGGTATTGTGCTTTGACAAGGTGAAGCGGAGAATTATCCTTTGGCAAATTTTTTCTAGGAAAATGCAAAAATTCAATTTGCACGCGGCAAGTGTCAAAATATATCGTACCGTTTTCTGCTTTTGCATCGTTTACATAGCTTTAATATTATCGTGGCCAATTGATCCTTTTCTACTGCAGTGTCGCAAAATTACCATGGTGGTGATTTAAACTTACTAAAAAATTCCACTCGGAATATGCCATTGTTCGTTCACAAAGCGGAGCCGTGCTTTCGCCTGTAAGAAATTTTTCCAAAGAAGCATATATTTAGTTTTCAGCGGCACTTCCGCCCAACTACACGAAATATTTTCACTCGGGAATGTGCGTAAATTGTTGAATTGTACCGCTGCCTACGAAACGTTTTGCACCTCATAACGCAAAAAAGAAAACACTTAAGACATTCACGATTACCACGCCTGATCTCCCGAATTTACCGCAGTGAACTTAAAAAAGGCACAGCAGTGCCGCCTGCCTACTATGACTCTTTCAATTTTAAAAGCGTTGATTTAGGTTGGATGGTGCAATCTTTTAGTACTATTCAAGCGTTTTGGGCTCGTGCGGTGTGTAATCCACGGAATAAGCACTATGGCGTACTGCTGTTTTACAACCCTGGGGTACCCTAATAGAAGGAATATGAACATCCACCCATGGCAACATTCTTATCCCTACTAACTTCGTTATTTATTGAACATGGCAGAAGAGACGTTTCGTTTGTATTCGAAGAAGCTTTGGTTAAATTTAAAAGCTGCATTTTGGAGTGCTAGAAAAATATTTTCTGTTTAATTCTGCAAACACTCTATTAGGCCCTGCTGCATATGACTAATTTATTCTTTCTGGGCAGACGGAAAACCGAGAGCACTTCGGACATCCATGCTTACCGCCCTTGCTCTCGCAAGTAAAGGAACACTGAAGCAATTTCGAAACATTAGGGGATTACTAGTAGAAAATCACATTTTAAGGACTCTCAAGGAGGAGTAGCCCAGAAAATGCCGAAAGCCGGGAGCATCTTCACATCTATTATTTACACGCCTATGTTTTACACGACGGTGTTCTTCGACAATTGGCAGTAAAGCATCTTGCGGTTACAAAGTTTTTGCTTTCTTGCAGAAATTTGCGCAACTTGGTCATTTATTTGGTGGGATCAGGACACGGCGATTAATCCGAGGTAGTGACACTCTCTACGAAGTCCTAGTGTCGCACCACCAAAGACCATCACTAAGGTCGTGCAGCGCAGACTCTGCTTTAAAGTGCGCCGCAGACTCTACATATGAATTGGCAGTGTTGTGGTTCAATTAGTCGGGTCGGGATGATCCATGATTGCAGTTTTGAGTCATCAGTGAATACGCTAATCACACCTATATGCGACGGGATGCATGCCGTGGCACGGATGGGGGAAGTGCTAAAAATAGTCGGCAGGTTATGCAAGAGTGTCTGCTGTGAGACTTGCGATTGTGGTCGGTGGCAAAAGTTTGCGTAAAACATCACGCCCGTGACGAATACGTTGGCGATGGTTTTGCTACAAATTTTGGGAAGAAGAAACGAATTTGGCTAACTCCTGAAGTGGTTGATGCATGTAATAACGCATCTGTTTTTGTTAGATGGCCTCGAAAAATACACATACCACTTATCCGAATGCGGTGTTGGGAGGGTACACATGCCGAAAGCCGGGTTGGTGTTCTGGTGGACTCTTTACAGCTGGCTTACAAGACCGTGACGGCTGCACTCGCTTACGTAGTTTTTGACGCCTGGTGAAACAATACACTGCATCAGTTTGTCTTGCGTGACTCGTATTGCAGGGTGAGATAGTCCATAGAAGGTATAAAAAGAATGTGCCAAACTTTCGCCTTGACAAATCGACGGAGGTAGGTCTTAGAACAGACCCCAGCACCCGCATGCGCTGCACCTTCGTAGTGTACCCCTTCCGCGTTCATTACGGAGGTACAGCGCGTCGTGTCTTTTCGAAAGCGCTAATATTTTGGCGTCGTGTTTCTGCGTTTTGGCGAGTGCGGTGAAGTCGATGTCAGCCGAGTTGTGGGAGCTAGATATCCAAGCGGTTTTACGGGAGAGCTCCCTGCACCGCACACTTGTTTCAAATTTCGCTATGAAAGTCATGGCGAACTTCCCGGAAATGACAATATCGTAGACAGACGGAATGGCAATCGTGAAATAATTGTGGCTTGTCTTGATAAGGAACTTTGGAATTTTAAAAGACTGCCAGGAGTGACAAACAACCATAAAATTTTCAAGCAGTGTCTGGCCGTTAGTACTGTAGCGTGACTCCAGGAGGGACCACTAGCGGGAAAAAGCAAGAGGTTGCCAGACATTATCAACAGACGGTTGCGATACAGCTCCTTCCGCTTCGTCAGATGCATCAGTTATTCGGCAAAGAAGCTTGCCTTGGACAGCTTGGTAGCCTGTTAAATGTTGCCTGAGACAGCTTGGTATTTATTTTCTGGAAAACAGTTTTGGTTCTCTAAAGCAATTGTGCAGAGCTGGTTTTGATTCGTTTTCCTTGAGCATACGTGTCAGCCGCCGAAATACGGCATCGTAGTACTGGATATAAGGGGGTAACATTATAGCAAGCCAACGGCTCGCGGATGTGGCAGATAGCAGAAGGCTGCGGAAAAACTTGAATGGCCTAAAGTTTTGCACGCAAGGGGAGAAATGTCGTTCTTATCTACACGTTGACTGATGCAGTACAACTTAGAAAGGCCGATGTCAAACTTGGTGCTTTTGAGGATAAGACTGTATTCAGTAGGGCGAATAAAGAGTTCCGAAGTTGGTACGAAAGACAGTCGAATCATCGGCGTAAGCAAAGCAGAAACCGAAAAGAAAGCCGGAACCTAACGTAAGCAGAAAACAAAACCGAATGGTAATCATCGCGTCAGTGTTGCGATGCACCATTCAAAATGCTCTGCACTGTTTGGAAGGCCGAAATGCATGCAAACCCACTAAACAGTGCGAACTGCGCGATTATTGCTGTTTCTAGTACTTCCGCCTGCTCCACAGGAGTCTAAAGGAGACATTAACAAGGTCTATTTTAGACAAGAGCTTCGCTGTGTGTAATGGTGCTGAGAGGTCTTTGTTTTGTGGAAATAGCTAACGATTGAAACAGTGGCTTTTACTAGCACCCTGTAGTCTCTGCAGCACGCCAGTCTGCGGGTGACTGCTTTGGCACCATATGGAGTAGTCATTCGTGAGGACTTGATGGAGGTCAATTTATTCTGAGCTCAAGAATGTGTTTGAACTAGCCACGCGTGATCTTGAACCCATCATGCAGTTAGCGACGATCTCGAGCGAGAGTGAATATTCCAGTAGTGGGAATGTTTTGAGTAAAGTCATGTATGTTTGGCAGGTGGAAGTGGCGGGTCCCACAGGGACTAGGATTCTCAATAATTTTGTTGTCGACCACCAACGACGAGGTGCTTGCAACTGCCGAGAGCGGTTCCTTAGATGCTACACCAAGCAGAGAGCGATGAGTTCCAGCATCAGTGAGGTGCTTGCGGTAGTTGCGCAGTGACAAGTAGTAGTGATGCAGAAAGATGTGGCCAAATGGGGAAGGTTACATCAGCAATAAAAAATGTTTGCGAAAGCGGAGCCTCTTGAAGGCACAGTCAAACCATCTTTGTAATCCCAAGTGTGACCTGTGCCAAGGTGATCACCTCTCTGGTAGCAAGGCCTGCAAGCAGAGGTATCTTGAGCCCTACCTCCCACAGAAAAAGAAATGGGAAAGGGCGACGTCTCAGCTGCAGACTACTCACAGATCCCACCGCACTACCCTACATGGTGGACCGGTGTGTGGCTCTGCCTCAAGATAAGCCAGTGCTGAGAGGATCCGTTCCAGGTTGACGCCCAAGCCGCCAAGCGAGAAGACAGATTTCAAGGTTCAGGTGGACAACGTAGTCAGGTGAGCTGGGCAAACTTGATTTCCCCCACTGCTGAGTACGCCAAACCCCGGTGCAGCGAATGTGTTAGGCTGCAACATGAAATCACAAAACTTAGAGCAGAATCATATTCGCCTAAATCTCTCGTAACACAACAACACATTCGGCCAACAACCACAATCTGTCTGCACAAGACACCATACCCTCCACTTCCACTCCGCACCCACCAACTTGAGAGCCCCACACAAGTAAATGCCATGGAAAAGAAAAGAAGATTGGACAAGGCCCTCCCGAGCAGATAGCAATGATGCCAAACACGATCAGCGAATAAAAGTTTCAAAGCAGTCTCGGGCAGCTCGTAGTGCTGTTCTCAATGAGTTATATACAATCGCGACCCAACTTGAAAAAGTGACCAAGAAAATCACGCAGGTATTATCGCAAATGCAAAACGCACACGTCAGGTATTATTTTGTATTTTGGACCACGTGAAAGTGGGATTCGTGATTCAAGAGAGCATCGCCCTGGAGTACAGCAATTGCACTACGCGTATGATCGTGAACACAAAGTTTGGAGCCCCAGTTGAAGTTCAGCGTTCATTGCGCCAGGGCTGCCCCTTCAGGCCATAATGTTCTGACTATAAATCGAAGCCATTTGTATGAGTAATATCAGAATACGTGCCATCGAAGGTTTCCGACTGCACGAGTTGGAAGTCAAACTTTTAGCTAACGTAGTCGAAGTGGCTGTTTTTTGTATAAACCAAGTGAGTGTTCAGCTGTTAGTTGACAAGGTCAAAATCTTTGGCATGGTAATGGGTAGTTTCGTCAACTGGACAAAGTGCCTAGTATTTCGGCATGAGAAATGGACTTGAAGAACTTGAATGGTGTTGAAGTGAAGCACTTGGGCGTAGACCTGGATTATTATAGGGGTAGCGAATCATTCCGCTGTTACCAGACGCAGGAGTTGAGGGAGGTGGCCGAGCAATGGAAGGGGGCAAGTTTGTCAATTGTTGCAAGGGAAACAAAGTTTAACTTATTGTTTGTAACGAAGATCCGGGATAATACGCAGGTACTTCATTACTCGCGAAGTAACGTCCAAAGGCTTCCCCAGGTATTTCCGGTGTTCTTGTGGGGCTCAACATGGGAGATGTGCAGCAGAACAAACCTGTTTTGGAGAGTCGCAGATGGTGACTTGTGGATGAGGCACCTGATTGTGCGACAGATGATGCATCGGTTCTTGTCTTGGCGAGTTATCTGCGACCCGTTCGTGCTGAGTGTCATGCAAGCACGCCTGGCGCGTGCTATGCCAGAATATGTAGTATCGAAATAGTGCATGCCAGGTAGAATGTACAAGTATTTGAAAGAAATAGACATGACGGCTCGTTTATTATTCACAAATTTTTCTGGGGGCTACCTGTCCTCTGTGACATGAAAATAACTATACGGACATCTGCGATGTGGTTTTCCCCGTCTTTATGTAGAGATATCATTGCCGTTCTAGGTCCGACCAAAATGTGCTAAAGTGCCTCAAAACAATAAAGGTTCACCCTTGCATGAAAACTTTTTTCTTCAAATTACAAACAGCCACTTGCTCTGTTGGAATCTGGATGCAGGATCAAGGGATATAACTGCCATGAGGAACCCACTGGGCTGGGACCGTTAGTTAGTACCCGAGAGTCAAACGGCTTACTCCCTCGCCTGTAACTTCGCGGGGTATATAGGACCTACCAATGCCCGACCGCGTCTACTACAGCGCGCACCATCGTCAAGCAAACATATGTGCGGAAACTACCCTAAAGTGAAAAGGAACACACTAAAACACTCCAAAACTGGCACAAACATAACCCAGCAATCAGAGAACACGCAAAAACACCGCTGTACTAAGGTTGTGATGAAGTTGTATTACACAGTGAATGCATCAGAAGACGCTAGATGGCGTTACTCATAAATACAAAATGGCGCCGTGGTGCACCACGTCTATTAGAGGGTTACGGAAATCAGACATCCCCTTCCCGCCATGAACGGAAACGATCGTAATAAGCGTCACGCTGCTGCTCAACGTCTTCAAAGACATGGATCTTCCCGAGATACAAATCATCCCCCCATCAAAGAACTCAACTCTCATGGCTCAAATTGAAGCACGTTCGGGGCGCAAATCGAATGTCATTTGGAATGCAACTTGGATGTCATTTCGTGTCTCTGTACTCCGCACGCCCGCATCATCCACGGACTGGAGATGGGGCCATTTTTATTCTTCCTTCTCCAATAAATAAGTTATTCGGCATAACCTATCAAGAGAATTTTAAAAACAACCAGCTTATCCAAAACTTAAAGCGACGAAAGCGCCAATAGTCAGGCGGCTCCGAAAGGATGCGAATGAGAACCACGCCATGAAACAGCAAGACATGCTGCTTCTCGTTGAAGTGTTCATTGCTTCTCGTATAACCTTTGTCGCCCACGGCGAACACAATTATCCGCAAAGCGTACAGAGAAGCCCTAGATTTTATTGCAAGTACGTCATCTTCTCGACTGCAAGCACTTGGACTGCATAACGCTGTAGAAAACTGACTAAAGCCCATCTCACCGCCCAGAGAACATGCCTACGCATTGCCCACCCTGGATGCCATGTACTCCAATGCCCAGGCTACTCACTCCCACAAGCCATCAAAACGAAGTCGGATACCCCACTGGACAGCCGGTCTCCGCTGCGAGCTCGCTCAATTCCAAGGAATATGAACCCTCAACAGTATGAACCGAGAAGAAGACAAGCCAGAGTTCAAGCCCTAGAAAACCTACACGGATAATCCAGCACAACCTTCTATATGGATGCAGCGGACTCCGCAAGCGCGAGCACCAAAACTGCAGTTGTCGCCACCACAACTGCCCTCATCCTGAGCTTAGGTCTACAGCAATTCACTACCCTCAACGCGAAAACCACAGCAATCGCATTGCCCGTTGCCCAGACTGACACATCACTGACTCCCAAGCCACTTGTAGTACGTTCATGTCGAAAATAATTTCCAAACCAGCAATGGAGGTTCTATACCGGAATCCCCAAAAGAAAATAATAAACATTTTCTACGCCTGCCCATTCGTTACACAGCGGCCATCAAGCATTCAGGCGTTCTTCCGAGGTTTGCAAACCGGGGACCATTGCAGGATGATGACTGTCAGATCAAACTCCTTTTTCTTTAAGCGACATAATGCAATACTACAGGCTATTCCGACGAACGTAACCGTTAGGACCTAACTCTCTGTGAAAAGAACAAGAAGTAAGTTTCCCCGTCTGCGAACCAACACGTTACCACACCCCACAAGACTACACGCCCTTCACCCCACCCTACATACCCCCCTCTGTGCAATTACTGCGGCCAATGCGCTACTCTGAATGATATCGTCTTGGAGTGCCGAAATACCCTAGCCCTGAAACGAATTCCCAGTGCTTCCTACGAGCAGCGGCAGCGTGGCTTGCCAGCTCTGACCCGAAAAGAGAGTTACGGCTGACTGAAAGGACCTTGCCCACCTACCAGCTATTCAGTCGTGTAAAGTTTTTCCCACTCGCCATCGAATTGTTCTGTGGAGCCCAAGGTTAAGGAACAGCGGTTACTCTCCATTGGTGGTAATCTGATTTTCTTCTTGTCGGCTTCTAAGCTTGTTGTGGATTGCCTGCACTTGCGAAAGACAGTTGAGAACTTTATGCCGCTGACCTCTGAACTGGTGGTGACGACAAAACGCGGTCTGTCACAAAAAAAGAAGCGACCTATTTCGTTACTCCCAACACCTGCCGCTTAGAGTATTGCGCTGGGGAGTTTCCCGAAAAAGGTAAACTGCGACGAAATTCTGCGCTGCTTCTCCAAAGTTTTGTTCGAAAGAGCACAAGGCTTGCTTTGATGATGACGGCCACCCCGCTTCGACAAGAAGCGGCCGTGCGAGGGAGTGGGGTCCTGTCGGGTGGGAAAAGGGCGATTTATTCAGATAGCTTCATGATCGCACTACGATATTCCTACCGCAGGCTTGCACAACCAGAATGCGTTCTGGGTGCTGCTTTAGTCGGCGCATAAGTTCTCAGAGTAGGGTGTGTTTCACACGGCACGCGTGACTTCGGCACGAAGATGTTGAAAATAACTTCTGGCAGTCGCCAGCACCTTAGGTGTGGAGGTGGGCAAGCGTTGTAGAAAAAGCTCTCGGAGCCATTTTTATAGAAAGCGGCTTTCTTGTCTCAAAGGAGCTGTTGAAGGCCACGCAGTAGCGGTGAAGGTTTGCGATCACCGATATCTTAAGATGGCACCAGATGCAACCGTCACTGTTTCGACGTTGTGGTCGTCTTGATCACCTGCTACGTAAGGGTGTCTCAAGAGGCCGTCACATGGGGTGATATAATGAGGTCAAGCTCGGTTGCGATTTTGAGAGTCAGCACAGACTCGACGTAAATGTAGGTTTGACTGTGTTTCGTTTTCCGTGCTTAGGTGACCAGGCTGTTTATCTGAGAGAGCCAGAGCTGTGTTTTGTCGTCCAGCTAGTTCTGGTGAAGAAGCAGCAATAGTGCAGCTTGGTGAGCCTGCACAGCACAGGATGTTCGATGGCTAGCATCTGCAGCCGTATCTCCGAGGTAGGCATACAAAGTGTCGTCATTGCCGTCAGTGTCACAGTCATGTCTGATGTCCTTGGATCCTAATGCTGCGGCAGCACTAGGCAAAGACAAAGCCAAGCCACTGAAAAACACATGTATTTGAGACAAAAGGCAGCACATGACGGGCAAGTGGGAGCAATACCTAACGCACCCTTGCAGTTCCAAGGATCCCTTACCACAGGCGCCACGACTATCACACAGTGAACCACAAGCGATGCTTTTTATATTTTTCTGCAAAAAAGCATTGTATAAGTTTGGAAGCGGCGTCAAGAAAGGACACGGGTAACATTTTCAAAGTTCGCAGTATGTACACCCATACCTTGGCACAAAGCTATTTTATGTCAGACATTTCCCTATATTTTGGGCACTTCAAAGTGGGTAAGCTCTGCAATGACTACCGCAGGCAATGTAATTTACTCGCCAGGCACAGACAGAAAACGAACGGCACTTTGGACATACGCAATTACCAAGCCTCTTAACGTGAGGACCGCTGCTATTGCTACTTTAGTTGCACTGTGCAGACGAGGAACATGCAGCACTTTAGTCATGCATGCATTATACTTTGGTTGTCGTGAGCCACCTGCGCAGTTTTTAGATCAGGGCGAGCAAAGGCTCCTACCTGTTGGTACTATGTTTATTCAAAGAAGCATTCATTTCATTTTCAAAGCGAGACTTCTCCCAAGCTGAGATACTATTCTTCTGCTGCAGTGTGTAAACACTGCAACGAGTACCTGTGCTTATTGCTTATTTACTCGCACTCTGCAGGCACAAAACAGACATCACTTCAGAAATTCACGCTTAAGAAGCCTGCCGTTGTAACAGCCTTTTACTTCGACGAGACAAGCAGAGATTTCAATCTGCTCAGATTTTTTGTTGAAAAATGCATTGCCCCAGTTGAACGCTGCAAAGCTCCATTACTACGCTATCACTTTCTAATTTGGCAGAGTAAACACTAAAAAAACAGCTGCATCAAGATAATTTACTCGTGTGGAAATAAAGGAAAACAGAGAGCTTCAGACGTCCCCCCTTACCATGCCTCTTATCACGAGTATCTGGCGTTCACCTTTGATCAGCCGGGGCAGCCTTTTGCCTGTTATTATAGCTTTCATTAAAAATAAATTCATATGGTAAAGTGCACTACTCGAGACTTGCGCGAACGTTTTGTGCTCTTGTAGTGTGCTAACAATCGAATGAGTACCACTGCTCACTGGTCACGCAGCAGGTACTTTTGCTCGTATTTATGTTTCCATTCAAAACACTATGCACCAGTTTCGAAAGGGGGTATATCTAACACTACGCTAACATTTTTTTTTTCACAGCATGCAAATCCTTGAATCAGTACTGCTGCCAAATGATATTCCACAAGCAAAATGCAGACGAAAAACCGAAAGCGCACAGGGTCTCCACGCTTACCACGCCTCTTATCGCGTGAAAACGGCTTTCATAATCAACAAAACGCAGCAGACTCTACCCTGATTTCAGTGTTTTTTTTTTTTCAAATCAGCATTGTGTCGGTTCCGGAGGGTACGTAAATATTTTCTTCTCGTGCATTTTTGAAACCATGGAATGAGTACGACTTCCTAAGGCCAACTTACTCGAACTATACAGGAAAAAATCCCATTACTTCTGACACCCATACACCAACGCTTAGAGTATGGAGTATTTGGAGTTGTTTATAGATACGTCACAGCAGAGCCTTTTCACTGTGGGCAATGTTTAAAATAAAAATGCATTGCTTCAGTTTGGAAACCCCACTTCTTTCGCATTCTGTAAGCCGTTCAATGAATACCCCTGCCTAGTGCTGCTTTATTCGCTGTGTAGAGACGGAAAACAAAGAGCACTGCGCTCCTCCATAAAAACCTACACCTCTTATTGCGACGTAAATGACGCAGCACAGCTATTTAACTGTTATGAATATATCTATTCACAGACGAACTGCTTCACGTTGGAAGGGGCACTTCTTGACCACATCAGTAAACTTTTCTGGTCTAGCAGTGCATAACCACTGCAAGGAGTAAATCAGCTTATTGGTAATTTACTCGCACTGCGCATACAGCCCCACACTGCACACACTCACACAGCGCCTTTTCTTGCAATGTGAACCCAGCCAGTACTTTTGAAATCGTCACGTACTACGCCTTTTACCGCGAGTTATCAGAGTTGTACTTAATTAGAGCGTAGCAGTTCATTTTTCTGTTAGGAATGTTGCAATTCAAAGAAGCATAGTTTCACTTTCAAATCTGAACTTTTCGCGCACTGCTCTGTTTTTGGCTCTTCCTGTAAACCTCGCAATGCGTTCCGCATCCCATGGCTACATTGTACAGGCGGAGACACCTACCAGACTATTTCGGCCATCTGTGGAAACTATGCATCTAATCGAGAGTTATGGCGTTTTTCCTGCTTAAGGGGGAAAAGAACCCTGAACTGTTATGAAAGCTTTCGATTAAATGAGCCATGATTAATTTTGGGTGCGTCTTTTTCCGAGCAATATTCCAATATTTCAAGCTCTTGCAGTGTATAAGAAATTGATTATTTGATTTGTCTTATACTTGCACTGCAGAGACGGCAAACGAGGGCAATTCGGATATCCACGCTTACAATACTTGTTATCGCGCGTTCCTGGTGCTTTTCATTGACAAGTCCCTCCAGAGCCTTTAGACTGTATAGAATGTTTTCATTCAAAGAAACGTGGCGTGACAAGGAATGGCGTGTTTGAAGACATACGCTACAATTGTCCGCTCTTGCAGTACGTAAACCCTTGAATGTGTACCACTGATCACTCATATTTGCTCGCCCTATTCATATAGAACACTTATTGAGCTTAGTTTATCCACACTTACTACACTTCCTATCACAATATAGCAGCTTTGTTCTTGGACACAGCGCTGAAGAGCCCGTACTCTGTTTTAACTGTGTTAAAATATTCATAAACAGCTTTTGGAAAATACACATAAATCAAGCCTTTCATCGAGTGGTAATTCTGATGTTCTAGGTCAGTGGGTTGCGGAGCCCTTGATCCTTTCCAAATGTTTCCATCCGGAAAAGGATTGATTCACTTTTAATTCAGAAGTTATCGAGACCTTTGCTAAAATTATTTCTATCACACCATATAAATATCAAATGAGAAGCCCTTCCGATGCTACTGTACGTGCACTGCGCAGGCTTGAAAAAGGTAGGGCGCCGGATTTCAAAGCCTATCCCGCCTTTTTTTTTTGGATTTGCCAGAGTTATTCAAAAGACAAAACAGCCAATTTTTCTGTTATGAATGTTTTTATTCAAAGGAGCTTGCTTTTCCGAGAAACAAGCAGAAGAAATACCACTTTTGTTGTTACTGTTCATCATATTTTCTGCCCGCACGCTAGTAGACGTCGCTGTGGCGTTAGTTTCGTATGGCTTAATATTCCAGTGGTAATTAGAACGCTTACGCACGGCAAAGCGAGGAACATGTCAGCGCATACATCTAGATGGGTCACTGCTAAACTGAATCGGTGCTTACTTGAGATAAAACATTTTTAACAGGCTAAGGAGTCAGCGTTCTCTTGTCAACCTGAAGGGAGGGTAACTCACGAGAACAGTAGTTATCCGCGCGGGCGTCCAAAGCGGTTTACTTTTTCTGCCAATTTTTGTAAATCCTTCTGCAGTTAGGCAAATTTGCATGCAAAACACTAATATGTCCTAAAATAGGGTATGCTTCATTTTTATCAGGTTCTGTAGAAGAAACCTGATCACTGATTTATTAGGCACACAAACCGTGCTGCACGCTTCATGTATTTGCATTATTCACGTCGACCCAGTGTAAAAGCATTAAAAATTACGGTGATAAGAGAGCCTTGTTTCATCGTCTTCCAGTTGAAACAAGAAAACTTTGAGACATTTGTTTCAGTGACAATGTGCGATGTCCGAAAATTTTATTATTATGCAGCTCGAAGTATGAATAACTGAGGAAACGCGAGGGAAGAACACGTGATGCGGTTCACTTTGTGCGGTTGATCACGACACAGAAAGATCACTGAAGGTTCACTTATAAAATCTTTATAAAGGGATACAAGACATGACAGCGATGGAATAGGGCTTCACTGTCGGCGCTATTTTTAATGCTGTTAGAGTGGGTTGACGTGAATAATACGAATATATAAAGCCTGCAGCACGGTTTTTCAGGGCTTCTAAAGGAGTTGTGAAATATCTTCATAAGCAGCCGATATCGCTGGCGCATACCCTTATTTAGGAGGTAATAGCGTTGCGTATGCCAATTGGCATAATAGTCCAAAACCAGTGTCTAGTCTACGTTTCAAAAATCCAACAGAACGGCTTTAGGATGTGAGAAAAGCGTAATGTTTTAATTCTACCTCTTGTTATAGGTTAAGAGAACGCTGAAGAATTTCTAGGTAAAATTTTGTTTCACACGGCTGTAATTTAAGATTTAAGATGCTGATTGGCGGGGTGAAAGAGTGGTATAGAGGTATAGAGGTATTAGCCATGTGGAACACCATGCAGTTACCGCTTGTAGGCCAGATTTAAAGATGTAATAATCACAGTTAGAAATATTGTCACGAAGCCAAGGACGACGCAGTTGTCTTGCAGGAGAAACAAGTTTATTGGAGCGAACTTGTGCTCCCCTAACAACTCAAAAGAATACAGAGGCGGCGAAGCAGCGGTCAACAAAGTGACTTGCGTCAGCGAGCGTCGCAGAATCGAATGCCCCGGCGTCCGCACTGCAGGCTTTTTATCTTTCGGTGCGCGTGGTTCTCGAAACGTCGATTCACATCGAGAACATAGTAGATCCAAGAAGATTATTCTGGGCTGTTCACGTTAGATCGGAATGCTCTCCCTATCACGACAGATAACAGATGCGGCACAGAAAGAAAGAATGGAACACGCGCTTCCCTTGGCGCAGAGATAACACAGACCGGCGCAGCCGGGCGGTAAAAGCAAAACACAAATAAACAAACCCAATGTATGGTTCGCGGCATTACCCCCCCTCTAAGAGTGCATCGACCCGATGCTAACATAAGCGACAGTCCGAAAATAAAAATAAAATTCGTTATCGTCCGTAGAAAGGTTTTAAGCGAACCACGTGGACGACTTCGGGCCGCGTGCGTCGTCGTGATGTTCCGGAATCACCATCGGGGATCACCTCGTAGGTAAGTTGGCCGACACGTCGTAGAATCTGGTAGGGTCCGAAATACCGTCGCAGGAGCTTCTCACTGAGTCCGCGTCGTCGGATGGGAGTCCAAACCCACACACGATCCCCTGGTTGGTACTCGGCGTCTCGGCGTCGGAGGTTGTAGCGGCCCGCATCCACCAGCTGCTGGTCCGTTATACGAACTCGAGCGAGCTGGCGGGCCTCCTCCGCACGTTGAAGATATCCGTGGACGTCGGCGTTGAGGTCGTCGTCTTCTACGTGCGGAAGCATGGCGTCGAGCATCGTAGTCGGCCTTCTACCGTAGACAAGCTCGAACGGCGTCAGCTGCGTCGTCTCCTGGATAGCCGTGTTGTACGCAAACGTGACATACGGGAGCACTTCGTCCCAAGTCTTATGTTCAACGTCAACGTACATTGACAGCATATCTGCGATTGTCTTGTTCAGACGTTCTGTTAGTCCGTTCGTTTGGGGGTGGTACGCCGTCGTTCTTCGGTGATCCGTGTTGCTGTAGCGTAATACTCCTTGCATCAGCTCCGCAGTAAATGCCGTTCCGCGGTCTGTGATTAGGACTTCCGGGGCTCCATGTCGCAGCACAACTTGGCTTATAAAGAACTTTGCCACTTCTTGTGCAGTCCCTCTCGGAAGAGCGGCGGTCTCTGCGTAGCGCGTCATGTAGTCTGTCGCTACGACAATCCACTTGTTCTGTGATCGTGACCTAGGGAACGGGCCTAAAAGGTCCATTCCAATCTGTTGAAATGGTCTCGATGGGACGGCGATCGGTTGTAGAAGTCCGGCGGGTCTTGACGGCGGCGTTTTTCGTCGCTGGCAGTCACGGCAGCTCCGGACGTAGTGGGTGACGTCAGCGGTAAGGCCGGGCCAGTAGTACCTCGCCTTGATTTTTCCAATAGTGCGGGCTGTGCCGAGATGTCCGGAAGACGGGTCGTCGTGGCACGCTTCCAAAATTTCGTCACGAAGGTCCGCGGGGATGACGAGAAGGTAATTCGCTCTTGTTCCGGGGCTGAAATTCTTCTTCACGAGGACGGAGTTTCTCAGGCTGAATGCTGGTAAGGTGCGTTTGAAGGTCCTAGGAACGGCAACGTTGCATCCCTCGAGGTACTCGATTATGGCGCGTAAGTCGGGGTCGGCACGCTGCTGGGCGGCTAGGTCGCTCTCCGTCACGATCCCGAAGAACGCGCTGTCTTCATCAGAGTCTTGTGGTGGTGGGTCGACGGGAGCGCGGGACAGGCAGTCGGCGTCGGAGTGTTTCCTGCCGGATTTATAACGACTGTAACGTCGAACTCCTGCAGGCGCAAGCTCCACCGCCCAAGACGGCCAGAGGGGTCCTTCAAATTGGCGAGCCAACACAGCGCATGGTGGTCTGTTACAACCTTGAATGGCCTTCCATACACGTATGGGCGAAATTTTGAAATCGCCCATATAATAGCCAGGCACTCTTTCTCAGAGGCAGAATAGTTTTTCTCCTCCTTCGAGAGACCACGGCTGGCATGGGCGATTACCCTTTCGCAGCCGCTTTGCTTTTGGACAAGGACGGCACCCAAGCCTATATCACTGGCGTCCGTGTGCATTTCCGTTTCGGCATTTTCGTCGAAATGAGCGAGCACGGGCGGGCTTTGCAGGCGTTTTTGCAGCTCGCAGAATGCTTTTTCTTGGTCGTTTTCCCAGCTGAAATGGGTGCTGTCTTTTGTCAAGCGCGTGAGTGGCTCTGCAATGCGTGCGAAGTTTGCGACGAAGCGACGGTAGTATGCGCACAGCCCGAGAAATCTTCGCACGCCCTTCTTGTCTTTCGGCCTAGGGAAGTTCGCGATAGCTGAAGTTTTTGCCGGGTCAGGTAGGACTCCCGCGGCGTTGACGACGTGGCCCAAGAACTTGAGTTCCTCGTATGCGAAACGGCACTTTTCAGGCTTCAGCGTCAACCCCGACGTACGAATGGCCTCGAGTACAGACTCCAACCTTGCAAGGTGTTCGTCGAAAGTCCGGGCGAATACCACTACGTCGTCGAGGTATACGAGGCAGGTGTGCCACTTAAGGCCAGCTAGCACAGTGTCCATGACTCTTTGAAACGTCGCTGGTGCTGTGCACAGCCCAAACGGCATCACCTTGAACTCGTATAGGCCGTCTGGGGTTATAAATGCAGTCTTCTCTCGGTCTCTCTCGTCCACTTCAATTTGCCAGTAGCCGGTCTTCAGGTCCATCGATGAGAAGTACTTCGCGTGGCAGAGGTGGTCGAGGGCGTCGTCGATTCGGGGGAGGGGGTACACGTCCTTTTTCGTGATTTTGTTCAGTCGTCGGTAGTCAACACAAAACCTTAATGTGCCGTCTTTTTTTTTTTCTTTACGAGTACGACGGGCGCAGCCCAGGGGCTTTTCGATGGCTGTATAATGTCGTCGCTGAGCATGTCGTCGACTTGAGTCCGGATGGCTTCCCGTTCGTGTGAAGAGACGCGGTACGGTGACTGTCGGGTAGGTCGGGCTCCATCTTCGGTTATTATTCGGTGCTTCGCTAGAGGGGTCTGACGTAGTTTTGCGCTCGACGAAAAACATTCGCTATAGCGACGCAGCAAAGCCAATAATTTGTTCCGTTGTTCTTGCGGTAGCGCCGGATTCACGTCGAAGGGCTGCGGGAGCTGGAAGGGTTCTACGGGGGTGTGTTCAAAGTCGGCGACCGCGATCACGTCACTTGCTTCTTGCGTTTCTTCGAGGAATGCAATTGCCGCGCCCTTGTTTAAATGCTGGTACTCCTCGGTGAAATTAGTAACCAAAATGTGGGATTGGTGTTCCTTGAAGCGAGCAATGCCTCTTGCGACAGACACACCGCGGTCAAGAAGCAACCTTTGGTCACTCTCCACGATAGCGTCAACGTCAGGAGCAGCACCTTCACAGTAGACGGTGATCATCAAACTTGCGGGGGGTGGCAGGGTGACATGATCATCGGCTATCCTTACAGCTGCACGGATTTCGGGGTTCGATTCCGGCGTCATGGAGTGGTCGGAGGAAAACGTTATCGACTTCGTCTGCAGATCGATTATTGCGCCGTTGTCCGTCAAAAAGTCCATTCCGAGAATTACGTCGCGGGAGCAGTTGGGCAAAACGACGAACACCGCAGGGTACGTCGTGCCGTCTATGGTGACGCGCGATGTGCACGTTCCACTTGGCGTCACGAGGTGGCCTCCTGCTGTGCGTATGTGCGGACCGTCCCATCTGGTCATAACCTTCTTCAGCTTAGACGCAAATGGTCCGCTCAACACGGAGTAGTCGGCTCCCGTGTCTACGAGGGCGACTACATCAAAGCCGTCGATGGACACCTTGACGTCGGATGCCGCCTTCCTCGAGTTCCGGGTGCGTCGGGGCGTCGCATCTCGGCTTGTGCGTGTTGACGGTCGGGCACTGTGCGTCGTCGTTGTCATCGTCTTCTCAGCGGACGTCTCGGTCCGGTCGGGTGCGCGTCGCGGCGTATAGCTGTCGTCGTGTACGGAAGTCTCGTCAGGTCTGGGTCGGATCGTCGGGATGAGGGCATGTTGTGAGTCACTGTTTTCCGCGAGTCGTTGCGTCGTTGGAGGGTTTTCATTTTTCCGCGATCGTGCAACTTTACCTCCAGAAGTTGCTGCTTTTAGTTTCCCCCGCGTGGGCTGGGGGACCTTCCACGTGAGAACTCAGCATTGCTACGGCGGTTCGGCGACTGGTATGGGTAGGGTGACGGCGAACGGTTGAAACGGGCTGGTCCACGGCTGGTGTTGGACAGGTACTCTTCGATCTCCGATGGGCGCTGGCCAGTTCGGGGGCGGGGTGCGTCGACGGAGAACCCTCGCAAACCGAGCCTCCTGTAGGGGCAGCGACGGTAGACGTGGTCGGCCTCTCCGCAGTGGTAGCACAGCGGACGATTGTCGGACGTTCGCCACACGTCGGTCTTCCTTGGGGCAGGGGGTTGCGCCGCAGGTGGTCGGGCCGGCGAGAGGGGACGACGGTACGGAGCCTCGTGACGATAGGGTGCAGGTGGGCGAGGGCGATGTACAGCAGCCGCGTAGGTCATGGCTTGCGGCTCGCGAGGTGCTACTGGCGTGGTTGAAGTTCCCAGCGCTTGCTGCACTTCTTCTCTAATGACGTCGGTAAGAGAAGCGACTTGTGGTTGCGGCGGCGTCGGGAGCAGTTTCCGCAGCTCCTCCCTCACTATTTCGCGGATAGTGTCGCGTAGTGAGTCGGAGTTGATAGCGCTGGCACCAAGCGTCTCCGTAACCAGCGCATTGATTGGGCGGTCGTACTGCCTCGTTCTGATTTCGAGCGTCTTCTCCATCGCGGCGGCCTCAGACGCGAATTCGGACACGGTCTTGGGGGGGTTGCGAACAAGGCACGCGAAGAGCTCTTGCTTCACACCTCGCATCAGAAACCGTAGTTTCTTTTCTTCCGTCATTCCTGGGTCCGCACGGCGGAAAAGTCGCTTCATTTCCTCGACGAAGATTACGACTCCTTCGTTCGGGTGTTGCGTTCGAGTTTCCAGTAAAATCGCAGCTCGTTCTTTTCTCACCACGGTCGTGAAGTTCTTAAGGAACTCGCTTTTGAATTGCGTCCAGTCTGTCAAGGCGCTCTCGTGGTTTTCAAACCAAGTTCGGGCTGCATCCTCCAAGTAAAAGAAAACATGCCGGAAGGTTTCTTCATCGTCCCACCTGTTGAAGATCCGCACGCGCTCCAGCTTCTCCAACCATTCCTCTGGATCTTCAGCGGGGGCTCCCCGGAACGATGGCGGTTCCCGGGGCTGCTGCAGCATGATTGGCGACGTTGTTTCTTGTACCATGGTGTTGGTTGCAGCGTTCCTTCTCTTGGGCCCTTCTGGCATCAAACCGAACTCGGGTGGTAAACCTTGCAGGCGGAGGCTGGCTCTTGTTGGACTGGCTTGGCGGCTTCCCGAGGTTGCAGTGGGCATGAAGGGTGCGTACCCAGCACCTCCACCAGATGTCACGAAGCCAAGGACGACGCAGTTGTCTTGCAGGAGAAACAAGTTTATTGGAGCGAACTTGTGCTCCCCTAACAACTCAAAAGAATACAGAGGCGGCGAAGCAGCGGTCAACAAAGTGACTTGCGTCAGCGAGCGTCACAGAATCGAATGCCCCGGCGTCCGCACTGCAGGCTTTTTATCTTTCGGTGCGCGTGGTTCTCGAAACGTCGATTCACATCGAGAACATAGTAGATCCAAGAAGATTATTCTGGGCTGTTCACGTTAGATCTGAATGCTCTCCCTATCACGACAGATAACAGATGCGGCACAGAAAGAAAGAATGGAACACGCGCTTCCCTTGGCGCAGAGATAACACAGACCGGCGCAGCCGGGCGGTAAAAGCAAAACACAAATAAACAAACCCAATGTATGGTTCGCGGCAATATTTTAAGGACATAATACGCAGTAGTCCATAAATAGTCTGATAATAGATTTATTGCCATTGGGTGCATCTTTTTTAAAATAAAACGGAAGGGCATGAGCAGTCTTCTCTGTGGTACACCAGATGTTATGGGGTATATAGGTAAGTTGTGCTAGTTAAATTATATAAATTACTTTCTGCTACAAAGATTTTGTTTTATTCAAGAGAATACAGTAAGGTCAATGTTCAGTTGTGAGGAGGTTGAAAACGACAAGGATGGTCAAATGGTTTTGAAACATCAAGGAATATAGAATATTTGTAGACTCAAGTATCAGAAGATCAATGTATGTTTTGAATGATTCGAGAGTTGTGAATGACTTGAATAGCATCTGCGAAAATCGTGCTGATGGTAATACATAAAGTTATAGGATGCCAGTAAATAATTGACCCGTGAATGCATATATTTTCTAATAATTTGAAAATGGTGCTTGTAAACTCAATGGTTTGATAGTTTAGTTTAGGAGTAATGAACGATCAGCCCATTTTTTTATTGCGCCACATTGGCCTTTTTACCACACCTGATTTCACTAGTTAAACGCACTTTGCTTCTACAAGAGAAAGATACCACTTTTCATGATACATTTATATTCATTGAAGGCCGAATTGATTGCGTTTTTACGCACAACATTTCAAGCAATTGACTAATATTTTCCTTCCTTCTAGTGCTCTGAAGCGCTGAATAATAATTAAATGTGGTTGCTTGTTTAACACAAAAAACACAAGTCTTTGAAGATCCGTGTTAAACACGCCTCTTATCGCGAGTTAACGGCCTCGTCGTTCGGACAGGGGCAACACTGGCTTTGGCCTACAAGATATGTTTTGTTGAAAGACGTGCTCCTTCAGTTTTTAAACCGCTCCTCAGAAGAACTAAACTCACCCTGTCTACTCTTGCAGTATGTGAACTCTGCAAATACTACCGCACGGTTTTGCTATTTTACTCGCACGGCAGAGAAGCAAAATGGCGACATTTTCGGACATGTACTACCGCACGGTTTTTGCTATTTTACTCGCACGGCAAAGAAGAAAAACACAGACCACTTTGGACATTAGCGTATAATAAGTCTCGTATACCTAGTTTTTGAAGTACTTCAATTATGAAGGCAAGCTGAGCCTTTTGCCCGTATTCAATGTGTTATTTCATATAACAACTGAGTCAGTTTGGAAGTGGAACTCTTTGGAGCACTAGGCCTACTTTACTGCTCTTGTTGTTTTACTAGTACCGCTCCCAATTGCTATGTTATTCATTATTGCAAGGCGGAAAACAGAGTGCTTTGGACATCTATGCTTACCCCATCTCTTAATGCGATATCACGGCGTTGTCCTCCGGAAAGATGAAACAATGCCTGTTGCGTTTTGGAAATGTTGTTTTAGAAAGCATTGATTTATTTTGAAAGGGGTGCTTCTCGAACCTTATGTTGCTGTTTTATTTTCTTGCACTGCGTAAACAAAGGGAATGAGCACCGCTACTCATTTATATCGCCACAAACCATGCATTCGGTTTCTTTATGCTTTGTATTTACAGCCCGGAGGCGCCAGGCCCTATTATTTATGTGCGAGGTGAGGCGCATGCCTAATGCTTTATTTTTTATGTTTCACATTTGTCTTTTCATAATGAGAGTGTTTAATACTAATGTCATGAGTCTAGAGTAACATCATTTGATCTACAGTGTTCTCAATGTAATTCGATTGTTCAAGAACACTCGCTCCGAAAGATAGATCTACGCAGAGGAGATTTGGCGATATTCGATTCCGCGCCACCAGTCGGCGCACTTCTTTGTTGACGGCTGTTTCGCTGCCTGTGTACCCTTTGGATAGTTAGGGGGCAGAAATTGGCTCCAATAAACTTGCGTCTTCTTCAAGAATGCTCCGTTGTCTTTGGCTACGTGTCATAGGCTACACCCCGTAATTCTCCCTACGACATCTGAAAGCCGCAAAGCAAGTCCAACTACAAGGTTTATCGCCCCAGTATGGACTCGTGTCAGTAGAACCCAAGAAAACAACGTATGCAACCACTACCATTGTGCAAGAGGCAACTTCATCGATGGTCTTGCAGCATTTACGGGAACAGCCATCGTTGCAAGGAGCCTCCACTAAAGACCCACAAGAATGGTTTGGAATACACCAGGCACTTAGGAATCAGTTCGAAGCACACCAGGAAGCTGCATGGCCTCGCAGTTCTCACCTGCCGTTCACTTTTTGCGCAAGCCTCATGGCGGAATCTTCAAGATTAAAGCACCGAAGCGAACGATCGGACAAAGTGTCTATCCTGGCTAAGATACCGTAGCGCTTCATACGCGCAGTTGCTACCCCCGACGATTTGCCACTGCAACGCTTACCCTGCTCCGTTCGGGATAATAATGTCTTGAGAAGATGAGAATCTCTTACAAACAATGGAGGCCGTTTGCTCTTCACTGAAAGTGATATCAAATAAACCGACATCGAAATTTTGCACCAGGTAACAGACAAAGATAAAAGCAAATAAATGTCATTGTGAACTTTGCTCCATGAAGGACCAAAATCGTAGTTTACTAGCAGCTAAAAAATGCCCATAAATACATCTGTCCTAGCATTTGAGGAAAATGATCCTGTCGTCATGAATCAACATCTTTGTCTGGCAAATAAGCTACTACTAGGAAAGGCTGAGGCAGGAAAACAAGAAAAAACGGAAATATACTTCGGTTTCGGACGGCAAAATTCTAATGCAGAAAGCACAAAAAACAAAAGTGACTCAATGTGACAGTCCCAGAAGACCTGAAAAGAGTAGTTTATGTTGATGGCTTTTACCATTTCCGAAATACAGCACCAGGCTTCGGTTTGAATTTTTATCTATTGTACATTGCTACATAAGAAGTATCTGTAAAAATGCTCATAATTTTATGGTTTACCTGTCCCAGTTTTCTGTCGAATATGAGGTCATTGCCATCACAGAAACATGGTTGAAGGGAGGGGAACTTATTTTATTCGACGCTACAAAATGCATTTGTTGCCTAGGTGCAGCCCTACAGGTGATGGAGACGTAGCCTTTTTTATCAAAGCTGAATTTTCCTTGTGCATTTCTGGTGTTCAGATACTTAGCAGTGACGCAACAGAAACCCTTCTCGTAACGTTGCACTGGGGTCTCATAATTGGGGTTCTGAACCGTTCACCAAATTCTAGAAGGCAAAAACTTGTTTCTTGAAAGGAGACCATTTTGATTGAACCTGCGACGAGTAACAATTCCTTCCTAATCTGCGGTCATTTTAATATTGATCTTTTATCAGATGATTGCAGTGACTATGTCTTCCTTGTGCAGTCATTAAGTTTAAAAATTGTCATGAGCTCCCCAACTCGAATTACCAGTCAATCCGCATCTCTCATCGATCACATGTTGCACAACTTATATAAATTTGCGAGACGGTGTTTGCGATGTTGTGGTTTCCGATCATTGTCCAATGTTAATGTTTTTACCACAAACCTGTATATCACCTTGTGAATGTCCCCCGAGGCGAACTTCTCGAATTAATTATGTGAGTGCTAGCAAACTGCTTGACCGTGATAATTTTGAGAACCTGGCTAGTGACAATGTTAACATTGAATTTGATGTTTTTGTTTCTTGTATCACAAATATAATTACCCTATCTACACGCGAATATGTCAAACGTAATTATGAAGACCTTGTGTGCCCGGCTATAAATCTAGACACACTTGCTGTTCTAAAAAGTAAGGATACGTATTCAACAGATGTAAATGAAACAAAAACGACGAGTATTACCGCAAGCAGTTTAAACATTACAGAAACAAGTCAGTAGCAAAGATAAGATAATTAAAAAAATGTATTACGCAAAAATGGTTACACAAAAGCAAGTTGAAACGAAATATGAAATATATTAAAAACGTAATTGGAATTGATCAGGAAAACAATGTCATAGGCAATATTATCTCCCCGCACGTTACTAAAAATTTTAATGGTTACATAATGGTAGTTCTGCCCTTACCCGGGAATTTCAACTGGAGGTATCTACTACAGCTGCACCTAAAAACTGTATATAATAACTTGTTTTCATAAAATTTCTAAGGAGGGTGTAAAAGCCAGTGTCAGTAGAATGGCAGTAAATAAACTATAGGATCTCGATGGCATCAAATGTTAGTTTATATCAGTAAACATTGATTTCTCCGGTAATCATTTATGCCACCTGTCCATACATTCTCTTCAAATCGGTGGTACCCTTATATACTTGTAATAGCAAAAGTGGTTCCCATATTCATAGATGGAGATCCAAACGAACCACGTAGTTACAGGCCGATAAACTAATTAGGCAAAATACTAAAATTTCCTAAAGATAATAATTTTACACCCCGGCAGCACTCTTTTCTAGAAAAGAAATCTACTTCAACAGCCGTATTTACTTTATCATGGTCTGTTGATTCCGCGATTCATCAAAGTAACATAGCTGTTGTTATTTTCCTGTATATAAAAACCCATTTACATTGTTTATAATCCCGTCTTGCTGCAAACATTAAAAAAAAAAGTTTTTGCTCAACAGAGAGCTCCCTAAACTTCTTTCATTTTCATAGCTTTTTATCCTCCCGGAAGCATAGTGTACTTATTATTTGTTTTTATTTCGGAAGTTAAAGATATAAACTGGGGTGTACCACAGGGCTTCGTTATCGGTCCCAAATTGGGTTCACTCTAATTAAACATTCTCCCAAAGGCTCTTCACTACTCACAAATAATAATGTATGCATATGATGCCACTCTCGTTGTTTCGGGATCATCTCCGGTAATTCACGCACGAATAACCGAATCGCTGATAATACGGTGTCGTCCGAAAGCAAATAAATGCAATAAATGCACCCTTTACACTTTGGTTACGACGAAGTCCGCTGCGGATCACACATATCAGGGGGTGAGGGTGTTTTCTACGCCATCCTGTGTTCCCTTCCATATTGATCATATCAGTACATACTTCGTGTTTTATAGAATAAAGTTTCTCTTAAAAAATGGTTTGAGAAGCTGAAGCGCGTACAAATCTTCAATGGGTGGGGCGAAGAAAAACGTTTCTCGCGTGTTTTCATTTACTTAAAAGTTGGATCTCGAACTAGGTTCGATAACTACTCTAGTTTGACCAACTAGACCAAATTGAAATGCGAATTCTTTAGGAACTACACTGTCTTGGTGACAAAACAACGAGCTGCGTTCTTGCTGGAAACTCGAACGCAACTCCCCAATGATAGAGTCGTGATCTTTGTTGGATAAATGAAGCGACTATTTCGCTTCGCGGATCTGGCAATGACAGAAGAAAAGAAACTGAGGTTATTGATTCAAAAGGGAAATAAATACTTTGTGCTTGCCTTGTCAGCAACCCTTTAAATGGTTCCCAAATTCGTATTTGAGCCTGCCGCGATGAAGATGAGATAAATTCGTAGGAGGCAGTAGGACAGCCTCATGAATGCGGTAGTTTAGCAGACGATTGATTCCGTCAATGTTAGCTCTAATACACAACGCGAGACAATACGCGAAGTCGTAAGGTAGGAAGTTCGGAAACTCTTCCCAACAAGGCCACAACACCGAGACGCCTTGCAATGGCCAAGGTATCCCAGAAAAACATCAGCACGATTTCCGTTGGAGGCTAAAGCTATGACCACGTCCGCTACTGTTCTTCTACCCCACTCTGTTCAAACCAATTTTCATAGATCACCGCTGTACGGCCATTCACTGTTGCCAGCCCGACCCCTCCAGCCTAATACCAGACGCCGAGAAAGACGGGCACATGGCAAATCACCGAAAACCAATCCCTTATCTCCCACTTCAGAGCGGCCGACTATACCTATAGTCGCTTCATATACAAGAAAGTTGGGCAGCGTAGTTTCTCCATCGACGTACATCGCACTCTTCATGGTGAACGGCAACGTATGATCAACAAGTACCTATCTCAAAACATCCGGGGCGCAGCCCGTTTGCCGTCGCCTCAACCACACCATTTGCCGAGCCGCCAGAGCAATCCTTATTTCACACACGAAACGTCTCCTAGGCCACTCCGGAAAAACTCAAAGCAGCAACTTCTAAAAGTGAAGTTGTACAACGGCGGTAAAACGAATACAATCCGACGACGAAAAGATGCTCTGAACACCGTGATTGAGGACATGCTTTCAGCCCGGCGACCACATCTAGCCCTGACGTGACTCCTGAACACGATTGCCACACGAGCTCCCGCGTACCGGACATGACAGAGCCTGCTGGTGAGAATACGACAATGACGGCGCATAGTGCCTGACCATCAACGCAGAAAAGACGAGATACGATGGCCCCACGCACCAGGAACTCGAGGAAGGCGGTGTCCAACGTCCGGTTATCCATCGAAAGCATTGATGCAGTCGCCCTCATAGACACAGGAGACGACCACTTTTTAACGACCGGTCATTCGAGTGCAAGCTAAAAATGTTCTGACCAGATGGACGGTCCGCACATCCACACATCAGGAGGCCATCTTGCAAGGACAAGTGGGACGTGCTTATAGCGCATCACCACAGAAGGCCTCATGTACACTGCGGGTTATGTCATTTTAAGTAACTGCTCCCGCGACGAAACTCTCAGAAATGTCTTTTGACGGAAAGGGCGCAAGTATTGTTCGGCAGACCAGGTCATTACTTCTTTCTGCAATTACTCCACTGGACCAGATCCGAACGCAAAACAGCGTGCGGCTGTAAGCATCGGTGATGATGATGTCTTCTTTGCGAATCCGCGCAAGCTTGATGATAGCTTTTTACAGTGCAGGGGGTGTCCCTGCCGTGGACGGTATCATAGAGACTGACCACAGTTTGTTTCTCAACCGTGATCTGTCCGCCGCAAGAGGCATTGCACACTGTGCGCAAAGCAAATTCCAAGTTTTAGTCAACACTTCTGCCGAAAACTTCTAGTATATAAACAAGTGCACTGCAATTGAGTTCTTCTGAGAACGGTATAGTTCAAGTGACGTGATCCCAGACACCGACTTTAGATGCGCGCTAAGATGCCTCCATGTTTCTGCAGCCCTCCGGTATAAACCCGGGGCTAACGTAAGAAAAACACAACAGGTTACTCGATTTGCTGCGTCACTACAGCGAGTGCTTTTCCTCGAACTAAAAATGAGGTCAGACAAGTCTTACGAAGCACCGAATAATAACCGACCTTCCTGAACCACAGTCGAAGACAGGCTCAGACACGACGTTATACAGGCATCGAAGCATTCATGGGCTGCCCCGTCAATACTCGGAAAGATATAAGACGGCTTATTAGGGTCCTGCGTTAAATAACGGCCACTGTGGGAAATCAATAGGAGGACATCTAGTCCAGGCACGAATGAACGATGCCATGAACCACCGATGCCACGTCAAGCCCTTCTCATCAAAAGTTCTGACCAGTGCCTACTGGAAAACTGTACGGGACGGGAAAGACCGAGAGGATACTGTGTTCATAACCCTGGACGGACTATACAAGTTCAAGGGGATGCCGTTTGGAGGTGGATGCCGGTAGACACGTTTGAAAGCGTCATAGAAACTGCGAGCTGCCCTTTAGTGGCTCACCTGCTTCGTATAACTCGAAGACGTTGTGGTAGTTGCCCGGAATAACGTAGTGTCTGAACAAGACAATCGCGAATATGCGGTCTATTTAGGAGGATGTTTAACGTGAAACTTTCAACGAAGTGCGAACGTAGGTCACGTTTTTGTACAACACGGCTGCTTTAAGTCAAATGCTGAATTCCACGAAAATGACTGATGGGACCAACTTTCGCAAGTACAGAATCCAAAGCGACACAACCGTCTTAAGCTCACTTGAGCATTGGATCGGGGACCTGCACCGCGATTTAAACAAACACTCTAGAGAGATCGCCTTCTCCACAGAAGCGCCTGCAGTGGACTCCCACTTCCTCCATCTTTGGGAAGCATGCAAAGACCTCCAACGAAGACGGAAGAGGCAGAAACATTATAGAAAGCTAAAAAGCAGGATAGCAGAGATATCGCGGCATGGAGTGGAGTACGTGACCCAGCTCACGATACAAAACTGGCATCAGCGCTGCGAGAGCTTACAGGGTACTTTTGGAACCGCAACCATGGAAGCTCGTCCGCCACTTGGTGGACCCCGCGCAGAGTAACCTAGAGAGTCAGAAAGCAATACATTCCTTGCTACGCTCTCATCCTGACATGGAGGACAAGGTAATGGATAAGCTGAAAGACAAGTACATTGGCACACCTTTACTCATGTTCCTCCTCTCACGCAAGCTGGCCGTTCAAACCCGGAGCTGGATGAAGCAATAACAGCAAGGAGGTCTGGCAGTCACTTCAAGCGCTGACCCGCTACACCAATCATGGGGAAAAAGTTATCTGACTCAGGGTGTACTCAAGAACATCGATGAGACAATCATCCAAGCCTTAACCGGGTACTTCGACGGGCACTGGTAACGGGGCACAATACCAGCTCAACTGAAACATGCTGAAATGGTGCTTATTCTGAATCAAGGCAAACCTACGAAGCTTGACACCTTGTGCCAAATTTCGCTAACGTCGTGCATATGGAAGCTTTTTGAGTGAGTGATCCTCACCCGCCTACAATCGTACATAAAAGTACCAAGACGTTTGTATGCATACAATGTTCAGCTTCCAGCTTTAGCTGTCAATTTGTCCTTCTTCACATACAGGAAGATGTCGTGGCGCACATTTCTCCTCACTTTAGCAGGGCTATCATTGCCCTAGATTTAAAAGGAGCGTTCTACAATGTGAGCCACTACGCCATCCTCGAAAAACTAAGTGACACTAACTGTTGAAAACGAATGTTCCGGAATATCCAGGCATTCCTTCCGGATGGCGCAGTGACTGTGGCCATGGTTCTACTACGAGCGGCCCTTCAGAACATGTGCAAAACGAAACGCCACAAGGAGCGGTGCTTTCTCCAACCCTATTTAATATACTACGATAAAACTCGCAGACTTCCCACCATCACGGGAATTAAACATGCGTTTTACGAAAATGATATCACGATTTCGACTACTGGGGGGTAACAAGGCGATATAAAGGATGTGCCCCAACAAGCCGCTCACGCAGTGCAACAGTACGCCTATGTGCTCGGTCTTGAATGTTCCCAATAGAAGTCCGAGCTCACCAGTTTGAGGAACAAGACACGTGAGACAATCCGTGGAACCCGCCACAAAACAAAGAAAGCTTTTGGGTAGCGACTTTCCCATAGTTCCAGCCATCCGCATTCTGGAACTTTGCATCCAAGAAGACGGAGGAGGTACGCCAACCATCCAGCGCCTCACCTACACTGCCTTGCAAATCATGCCTTTGCTAAGGCAAGTCACAAACCACAATTAGGGTGTGGAAGTTAATGATGTCATCAAGTTGGTGCAAGCACTGGTTGTCAGCCGAGTGGTGTACTCTACGCCTCACCTCCCACTTAAACCGAGGAAAATGAACCAAACTGACAGACTACTGCGGAAGGCGCACAAGCAAGCGCCAAGATTCCCGCCTCACACCGCCTCTAGCAGGCTAGAAAAGCGCGGGGTGTACAGCAAGGTGCGGGAGATCGTTGATGCTCACCTTGACAGCCAAGTAGAGTGCCTGAGGCAAACTTCGACAGGTCGCACGGTCGTGAGGCAGCTAGGCATCGTATAACGGAAGCCAGTCACCCTCGCTCGGAAACTGTACCCCAGGACAACCGCACTCATCATGGCTGCTTCGCTCCCTCAAGACATGCACCCTGAGCATCACGCACAGCACAGACAAGCACGGGTAGAATTCCTGCAAGGGAACTACTGTGCCCACCCGCATGTGCGATTCATGGACGCTGCCACAGCATTAAGTGTCAATTATTGTGACCGTAAAAACCAAAACACCGTAGAAGCAGAAGAAACGGCCATTGTACTGGTGATGACGTCTGAAACTTCGAAGAACCCGCTTCAAATAATTACAGACTGCTAGATGGGATGCAGAAACTACAGCAATGCTCGGATCTCAGTATGCGCCTTCTGCCTACTAAAAAAGCGCAACGACTCCCTAAACCCAACGGTACTATATGGACGCCAGGTTACGGCGGGCTCGGCGGAAACAAGCGAGAGCCCGCTCGCAGCCTTGTGCGAGCGGGCTCGGAGGAAACAAGCGAGCAGCCCGCCGAGCAACTAATGCATCGGCGGGCTCTACAGCCGATCATGCACCTTTCGGGCTCCGTACCAGTCGATTCGTGACCCAGAGCCTACCGAGCTGCAGTATCGTGCACTTCGGCAACACCACCGCCTTGCAGATGTAACTACCCACCAGCGCACCTGGAGCTCATCCCAGAAGAGGCTGTAGGCTGGCGGCAACTACAGACAAATACATACCACCACCTTAGCTTCCTGCACATCATACACCCTACAATATATCCACCAACATGCCCACACAGAAGCGAACATTCAACACTGTACCACACTATGTGCGCTAGCCACAACCCACCAGCAGTCCCCATTGTTCGCACCCCCAGCCTCGAGCAGTGCGAGGCCGTGCTGTGCAGTTCGAACCCTGAGGACCAGCGACAGTTGGTGGACCGAGCACATAGGACCGCAGCCGCCGCAGCGGTCCTCGACTGAGGGCTTCTCGCGCTTTCCAGCGTAAACAACTTTCACTCGAATAAATTTTTCACCACCACCACCATTCAGTGCAGAAGTGGCAGGTCTTGAGCTGCTGGATCATTTTTCTGCCGTTACCATCTGTAAACCTTGATATGGGTACCACTTTTTATGGGCATTCTGCTGAAATGTTCAGAAAAAAACGGCTGTTCGCCTACCCGCGCATTCGACACCTAATAACGCGATTTAAGACATCGTAATTGACAAGACACAGCAGGGCCATTTGCGAGCTACGGATATTGTCATTAAAAGTATCTACTCACATTTCAAGGGGAAGTTCTCGATCGGTCGGCTAACATTTTCTGCCCTTGCGGTGTTTAAACACCACAATAATAATCGTGGCTTGTTGTTTTTTACGCTCTATTCTCAGGCGGAAACAGAAAGCACTTCGGTCATCGACGGTACTAAGTCTGTTCTCGAGAGTTACTTGCAATTTTCTTCGACAAGAAATACCAGAGCATTGGGGTGCAGGAATGTTTTCATCCAAAAAAGCACTACTCAATTTTTCAAGTAGCACTTCTCATGCTCAAAGCGCATGTTTTGGCTCATTGCAACATGTAAATAAACGGAACGAGCACCGCTTTTCATTGCCATTTTACTTGCACTGTACGAAAGAAACAGAGAGAGCGATTCGGACATCCCGGCTTTCTACTATTATTGCCGATTGCTTCGTTGATTGACAACCCGCAAAAAATTTTTGCGTGTTATGAATGTTTTAAGAGGTGCATTCATTTAATGTCTAAGAGACAGTTCTCGGGCGCTGGGCAAACAAGTTATATCATTGCTGGTTGTAAACAAATGGAATGCGTACCGCTGCTCCTTGCTATTTTCCTTGCGAGTCCAGACCGGAACACAGAGCAACGCGGACAATATGGCTTACTGTGCATAAAATCGCAAGTAAAGGCGTTGTTCTTGGGAAGAGAATATCGCACCTTTTTGCCTGTTATGAGCGTTTTCATTCAAAGCTGCATTTTCAATTTGGTAGTACACCCTTTAGCACAACGCTAGTATTTTCTGCAGTCGCAGTGTGTGCGCCCTGGAATGTTTACTCCTGAAAATGCTATTTTTCTGGCTAAGCAGAGCACGAAAGCGGAGAGAACTTCAGCATTTCAAGGTCAACACACTAGATCACAATTTATAGAGTTGTTCCTCGAAAAGGCAGCCCAGCTTTTAGTCGGTTAAGAATGTTTTCATTCAATGAAGCAATCAATTGGTTTCAAAAATGTACTTCCTGAACCCCGCTTTGATATTCCCTGCTTTTGTACTGTGCAAACAATATATGAGAGGACTGCCTAATGCTTAGTTACTTGTGTTTTGCAGGCAAAACGCAAAGCGCCCATGCAAAAGCCATACTTACCACGTGTTTTCTTGCGAGTTGATGACATTCAACTTTGACAAGGCACATCAGAGCCCTTTGCCTCGTAGAAAAGTTTCCATACTAAAAAGCATTTATTAAATTTTCAATGGGCACTTCTTGTGTACTACACTTTTTTTACTCTTGCAATGTGTAAAAAAAATATCGGCTACTGCTCCTCATGCCGTTTTTACTCGCACTATGCAAACAGAAAAACCGAGAACCTTGGATATTTACGCGTACTCTGATTGTTTTGACGAGGTGCCTCGTTCATTCACAAGAGAAAATATCGGATGTTCCTACAATAGAGGCCTTTAATACATGTTGCCAATAAAACGCCATTGATTTATTTTCAAGCAGCGCATCTTGACTACTATGGTGTGAGCAAGGTTGTTTTTTGCAACAAGGAGGTGTTAATCTCACCTGGCTGAGAAGGGCGAGAGTGTTGGTGTCGTAAAAGTACAAATAATATTTATGGGGACAAAGCGTGAAGCCCCATTACCCAAATATATATGAAATTTATTCTAGATGACTCTGTGCTATAGGAAAACAGTCCTACGCTCAAACAATTAGGTGTCACGTGCGAGGAGCGATTGCCAAGACGAGCTCTGGCAGTGCTCTGGCCGGGTGCCGTGGCCGTTGAAGATGTTGCGGTGCTGTTTCCGGTGCGCTAATGGGTACCAGAAGGGGGTTGGGTGGAGGACGCGACGAGCAGTTGCAGGGATCGAATATATGAAGGATGGATCAGTTTCGCGTCTAGCGCAGAGTGCGACATAGCGTCCGCCACGTGCCTCCAACTTTGCACATCCTTCTGATTCCTCCTGTTCCTCACCTTTGTCCCACGTGCTCATGTTCAACACCGGAACGCACTTCGTCTGTTCACTTCTTTTGGTGCTGTCAAAAACGACTCCTCACATGCGCCCCTTTCGAAAGAAGGGTTTTTGTGAAGAAACACTTGATGTGAAAAGTCCGTCGCTGGTCACACTGGGATCTCTAATCACTTTACACGCACGGCACCACGTATTGTCACTACCACCACCATGTTTTCACGCCATATATTAGAATTTTAAAAATACTGGATACCGATAAATCGAAAAGCTCACAAACATAAAATAAAATTCAGATTCTTAAGAATACAACCCACTTACAACAACCACAAAACCGCAACCTACAGGAACCAAAGCCTTCGGTTATAAAACAAATATAGTTGTATTTGACCTACGCCAACAAAAGGAAAGTTTATACCGCAATAATTCACAAACACCTGCAGTCCTACTCATAAACCTACGGTTTTACTCTCATCTGCAATTGTTTCAGGTTTACTCTTTAACAGTACTTCCTAAAGTACACTACTACTTCCCAAACTGCAAACTTTAATCTCGTACGCCCCAATTCACTGCTTTTTTCACAGAGCTATTTCACCCCCACCAGTTTTCTTAGGTATCTTTTTTCTAGCAAAGTCAATTCCGGGAGTTAAAAATTCTCTGTTGATCTTATGCTTCATTTTCACTTTTTTGTGACGCCTCCAATCAGCACCTTTCACGAACCTGTTCCTTGGCTCTGATCACGGGCTGTGCTCGCATCGCTCACGTGCCTATGCACATTGTCGGCTTGTTTGTTTCGCTCGAAACTAATGCATCGCGCTTTTCCTGGTTACCTTGCCCTCGCGGGCAATTCTACGAGAATTTTCTCGCATTCTGCACCATCGGTGGGAAACGCCTACATTGCGACCAGCGCTACATTCCTGGCATTGTTGAAAATCGGCATTACTACGCCAAAACCCGCTTCTTTCGTTTCTTGAACAATCTCACTATGCGTTTTTAACAAATTTCGCTTAAAACACCTTTCGTTTTGTCTGAACTCTCACCAACCAGATCGCTCGGTTTCTCAGCCTTCGTTGGTTTGCACGCCATAGAGGAGCATAAACGTTTAATGCGAGAGTGCATTCCAAGTTTGATGCGTGTTCTCGCAGTCTTGCGGTGGGCCACTGGCCCCTGCTCTGCCTCAATTTTCTTTTCTTGAGGCCCCTTGGTATTCTTGAATATCTCGGTCAGAGGACGTGGCCCCGAATGGTTGTGCAGCTTCAGACACAGCTGCTCACTTTTACTTTCTCCTAGCGCATTCCGCTCGCGTGTCGGCCGTGCGTCGGCTAGCGTGCCATGCTTAGCCAGGGATCGGATCTCGCTTCGCATGCTCCTTTTACTTCAGCGCTCAACTGCTCAAAATATTTTATTTTTTGCGCACGCGTCCTGATCGCTGTATGCGACTCTCCTAGCATCTGAATCACTTGCTCTTGTTCAAGGATTTGTTTTTGCATTCTTTCGCAACAATATGACGCTGAACACTGGCAGTTTGATGATCGAACTCTGAACTTCCTACATTAATTTTTTCTTCTCGGAGAGCTTTATTTCGCGGTATTGTGCATCGCGTTGCTGTTAGATTCTGCGAATTTCAGCATCCCTCGAGGGGGCTCGTTCTTTTTGGATTGCCTTTACGTGTTCGTGGGCTGCATTTTTTGCGTCTCTAAACATTTTATGGGAGAACTACCAGCCAGATCTCGCTCTTTCCGGCTCTGTAGCAATTTCACGAAGTCTATATGGGCGACAAAAATTTACTGGTCTGCCCTCAGCCATGTATTCCGGAAATACTGCGAAGGACGCCACTCTGTGAAGCTGCTGGATTTTTACAACGTGGAAGTGTAAATGAAAACCGGCGGAGAAGGAAAGAATGTTTGATCTGGACACAGTCGAAGTATATAGATAGACACATTCAGAAGCCAAAATTCACGAATAAATATGAAGCATAATTTAGATAAAATTGTCGTGTAAGAAAAACACTTAATCAAAAAATCACTTCCGGCTCACGTGCGAGGAGTTGATGGAGACGCTGAGTGTGAGCGGTGCACTGGCCCCGTGCCCTGGCCATTCACGATGTCGTGGTACTCCTTCCCTTTCGCTCACGGCTACAGGTATAGGGTTGCAGGGCAAATGCGGGGAGAACATTATGGAAGTTGGGAGGCAGAAGCGGTGTGTTGTTGAGTTTCTGGGTCGTTCGCGTCCCGCAGATAGAGACAATCAACAAATCCTGAGCCCAATAAATGTGTTGCTCCGTGTAGGCAGGAACCGAACGGAGTGGAACCATCTTCTCGGGTGCCATATGCGCCTAGCTGCTTTGCGCATCAGGTTGCCAGCGCGATCTTGATCGTCAGGTCAGGGATAGACAACTAGCTCTTCCATTGCTCTCGGGGGTCGAATGTTGGAATTGTTTGGTGGAGAAGGGGGATGGATCTCAAGAGACTCGCGCTCGTCCAGTAAGTCTGCCAGTGTGCCTTCTCTGTCCTTGAAGAACGGGCAAGTACTCTCGTACCAGTCATGATACATCTTGCTTAGTAGTTCGGGGAGCGGTAGCAACCTCGCGTGTATCTCAGATAACGGTCTGTTGTTTGCGGCTAAACTACGGGTGAATGATGCGCAACCTGCAGATCCGCTGCCTGTACATTTTAGTTATTTTTTTGTAGCTTCTGGATGGACGCAGCAGTGCCTGTTGAATCTCCCGATTGGTATGCGTCTTTAATTATTATCATCATCATCATCATGTAGATAGACCGTGTCAGTCAAGTGGTGAGCCCCGTTAAAGGCAGCCATGCCTTCGGTCTTGCTTCGGTCGTTCTTCCGTTACCATTTTGGTGCTGTTAAGCCAGAGAGAATGAACACGTGCGGCGAAGGAGACCACCGACGTCCCCTCTGGATTGAGGTTCGTAGAACCCCTCTCCTTTGACCGTTGCTACGCTATTTGCCACGCCCTCAGCCGGAGGTCAGCATGGCTTACCCTATCCGCGTAGTGACGACCGACCGAATGCGTGCGATCGATAAGCTGCGCAGGCATCAACGTATCCTTCGCGACGCAAGAACTAGACGGGTAAAGGCAGCAACATATCTTATTGAAGCTGTCTCAGCGACTTCCCACGGCCTTAAAGAGGCCATTAAACTCCTGGAAAGTAAGGACACTGCACTTTATAGAGTTGAAGAGAAAATTATACAGCTTCTGGACGATGATGAGGACGAGGGATATTAATCTGACGCAATGGCTTACAAGAAACTATTATTGTACAATTAACCATCTGCGCTCTGCTTTGAACTCTCGCAAGGCGCCCTGCATGACAGCCGCTACCAACGGCACTTCAGGCACACAAATTTGTCCTTGCCCATGGACAACTTTGTCCAACGGCGTTCGGCCGGCAACGAATAGAATTCACCCATCCGAAGTGCGCTCACCTACATCGACCTCGACGGTTACCTTGCCATCGCTGCAGGTCCCCACCTTTAAGGTTGAGCTGCGTGAAATGCAAATGCTTGGAGCATCTTCAAGAAGACTACGCGCGAGCACAGGGACTTGTCTGAGATGGAGGTTAAAGATATGCGGCCGTCCACGTCTATCACGCCGAGAAAACGTAGCGAGGATGACACCGCGTTGTGCACATGACGACGTACACAGCGCTTCGGGATAGCGTGAGGGCAGCAGGTCCGTTGGCGTACAACTGCTCAATAATGTTGATGCAAGAACCAATTTTGTTTACCGCGACGCGGGACGCGGAGAAGAGGTTATTGCCACAAGGACAAGAGAACATAGTCAAGACTAATTTTTCCGGAAACGTATCGCAAGTAGCCGTGCAGGAACAAGCCATCGGTGCAATGCATGATTTAAGGTTTCAACATGCCAAAGATGATCCTCAGCGAAAAGACGTGCAGGTGAGTGCCAGCACCGAGTTAGCTTCGAGTGTCCATGAGAAAAAAAACTAAGCGTGACGATCATGAGGACACGCGGGCCGCAGACAACGACTGAGTGGATCCCGTTCAAGTAGACGACAAAACACTTCAATTTAAGGACGTCAACAAAAGGATACAGCCGCCACGGTTTGATGTTGAGTTCGAGTACATCTTTCCACCCGACTTCACAAACAGTGAATCGTTAGCGGACCTTCGTAAAGCCGGCTAGCACCATTCTCAGTGCTCCGGGAGGTTTCACCAGAACAGAGATGTGAGTGCTTTCGTATTCTTGGAGATTGAAAATGTGCACCACCTGTGTTTACTTCTCTCAAATGCGAGGAGATCCAGAGGACTGGTCGAGAACAATGAGAACTATACAGGGAGCCGACAACGAGCACCAAAAAGAGCTTGTCCACATACGAAACTATCGAAAGATTCATCCGAAAAAGTTACAAGACTTTTCTAAGAACACGGCTCGGCTGTTTTTGCACGAGCCACCCCACCACCAAGGCACTGACAGTTGCGGGGCAACGCCTTTTGGGAAATGGTTAGAAGACTGTGGAATATCAAGCTTTCACTAGGTTGAGTACAGAGTTTTGTTGACGTCCAATTTACTTTGGCGACGCCAGGCAGTGCTCAAAGCTGCACGACGGCGCATGCACCACTGGAGACATAAGACGACAGCATCTTGACAGCAGAATTGACCTTATGGAGCGGAAGCTAACCTTTTAGGACTGTGGGCTTATTCATCCTCGCAGGGATTTCTCGCGGGCGGGAGAGAGATGCGAGCAGCCCTGGCAAAGGACTCCTTAACGGAGGCCACGGGTCGCCAAGAAAAGCAGCGCTGTCACGAGGCCAAGGAAGAACTAACTGACCCGCGTGGTTCCAACCAAAGGGCGAACAATCTGCGCTCAAGACTAGGCAGCAAAGCAGCGTTGTCGAGTTCTAAACGAACCAGGAGTGGTGCATCAGCTCGCAACTGAACGAGGAGTTCAAGGTGCCACTCAACGGGGCTCTTTGCGCAAGCATCGTCCACAAGGAACGTGTTACAAGACGCAGGAAAGGATCGGTTCGCGCTGCAACGCTTGTGCCAGAACATTGAAGGACGCTGCTTGTATCTTTTAATAGCAGACGTGAACGTTCCGCGCGCGGGAGTGTGTTGAATCTCGTAATCATCATCATCATCATCGTGTAGATAGACCGTGTCAGTAAGTTGGCGTCCACGCTAGGAGCAGCCATAGCTTCGATATCGCTTCGGTCGTTCTTCCGTAGCACTGCCTGCTGGTCCTCCGCCCGGAGTGCAACTCTCTGGCATCGCTGTTTGCGTGTTCGTTTCCTGCCACATTCAAGAGAGCGGACAGCCACACAAGCTCTAAGGCTCAACGCGGGGCCCTTCGGTTGGACCGTATAGAACGTGCCGAGGGGGACACCTTCTGCTTTCGGAAGCTGGCTACGCCTTCTTCCAGTTCGCGACTGTAGTGCCGGCCCACGGATTTGTAAGCGCGAGAGCCACAGGAACATTCTCCGCTTCGAGGGGTTTGGTCGTGCGGATCGACGCGCAGGTCGCCAAGGTGTCTATAGTAGGGACCGCCGCCGTCGCCTTGGTTCCGTACTTTAAAAGCGCCACGTGCGCGAAAAGGACGTCGAGGGCCTCATACTGCTCGCTGGCCAGCGCCCTGGCCCTTTTGAGACGTCGGCCTTTGTTGTCCCCGGCTGCATGTTCCTCGTCAGAGCGTTGGTCACGGTGTGCCGTTCCGGTTCAATGCTCCATTGCTACTTGCACAGGATGTACGGCTTGGTCTTCGTATATCTTAATCTCATCCTTTCGGTAGAGAGTCAGGCTTCCACCTTTACATCCACCATGCTGTGCCTGCTCTTGCCATATAGTTTCTTTGTTCGTGCGGTGTGCCTTCCTCTGCTAGAGGTACGCGGTGCAGAAAGTGATGTAGGACATGATGAACTACTTATCACATTTTTTTATTACTCGGTCCCTGTTGGTGACTCTCCTGGTCTCGCTGCAGTTCTGCTAGGAGATGGTCTTGATCTTGTGCGTGGCCGTGATGGCCTTGCCATCGTCGCGAAGCAGCAGGCCAGGGTGCGGACTTACTCCGTGGGCTCCATCTTTGTATCGTCGATCGTGACTACCTCGTTCGGCTGTAGTTTTGTCTTCAACATATTTGGCTGGACCATGAAGAGCTCCGTCATCTGCTTGGCACAGCACAGCCTGTACGCCTTGGCCCACTAGTGGGTGCTCGTGGCCGCCCTCTGCAAGGCTTCCTCCGCCCATAACTCTGTACCCACTCGGCACGTTAACGCCATTATTTGTTCGAATGCGTAGTCGGCGTCTTTGATCTCGGAGTAAATTGGGCAAGGGCAGAACGGCCAGGTTAAAGAGCAGCGGCGACAGGACCGTCCCTCATTGACTGCCCCTGTCTCCGAGCTCATGCGGGTCCGACTATTCCTGTGCTATCCATATGGTCGCCGTGCTAAACTTGTCGACGTAACTGTCGAAGTAGGCCAGAACGTTGTCGGCGTAGCCATACGTCCTGCGCACGCCGAGCATCTTGCTGAGTTTCTCGAGCAAGCTGCGGTGGGACACGTGGCCGAAGGACAAGTTGAGGTCCAAGGCAACAATCCCACGTGGTGAGTGTGTCGTGGTGTTTGCGAACAGCAGTTCGTTCAGCTGCAGAAGAATGTCGTGGGTTCATAGGTTCTGGCGAAAGTTGTTTATACTGCCCGGCATCTGGTTCTCTCGTCCAGGGACACTAGGAATAGCTGGAGAACCACGCGTTCAACGAACCTGCCCACGCATCACGTAAGCGAGATCTTGCACATGTTTTCGATTGTCAGTGGTTTTACCTATTATGCTATCTTTATTCTGCTTTCTTTCATTAGCGGGTAGTTCCGAACGTTCCCAGAAAAGGTTGATGTTGTCCAGCAGCTCAGCCATCACCGCGTATCTCATGTTGCTCTTGTTGCTCTCGTCGATGGCCGTCAGAAGTGTTGTGGTTGCAAAGAGCTCGTCCAGCTCCAGATTTTCGCGTCTCCCGTACTCATTAAAACAGCATAAACTTTTCTTGCTCCGTTTTGGGATACTTCGCCTTCTGATATTTGATGAGTCTCTGGCCATCCCCGCAGTAAGCGTTGAGTACCTTGGTGAGAGCGTGGATCTTCCCCGTCCTAGAACTCAACGGTCCGACCAGATTTCGTGGAAGGCAACGGGTTTGGCACGCAGGCAACTTTCCCTGCACGCCATCGCACGTGTAAATCTAGTTGGTCTGGCACAGCTTGGTGGCTTATGCAGAGATCTACTTGTTCAGTAAGGCTATGCGCCTGACCAGCTTTCTGTTTCTTTTATGTCCTTTAGACCTCCGCGGCAGCGAGTGTCGAGCCGTGCAATTGTGCGCCGGCTTGCCCTTGAGAACGGCGTCGTTGGCATTGCGGAGACGGTCTGTGTAAACCTATGGAGCGTGGCCTTCTGTTCTCTTTCCCACTCCAGGTCGGTCCCACACTACTCCCCTCGGATTCGGAGGAAGATTCGGCCGCTTCTGCCGAGCACTTGCGCATGCGGTCCATGTCGGTGATCCTTACCGTTCCGAGATCCGCTGTGAACATCAGTTCTGTGATCGTCACGCTCAGGATGTCGTGGTCTGAACCTAGCCCGATGTATTCCTTGCCGCTAGTCGCGTAGCGAGTCCCGCTGAGCCACGAGAAGTCGGAGACGGTGTCTCGGCTTGAACCGGTTCCCTTTCTGGTCGCTATCCCTGCTCGGTGAGTAGCGCCATTTCGATGTCTTGTAGCGTCTTCGCGAGGCCCTGCCCCTCTTGGATAAAAATTATAACCCCCATGTAGTGTGTGAGGCGTTGAAGTAGTGGAAGACCAGGAGTAGACTGCTCCGCACCAACAGCTTCACATGTTCTGCCGCGTTGTCGAAATCGAAGTACCTGAGAGACAGGCCTGCAGTAGACAGCCATCACCAACAGTTTCCCTTCGCTGCATATGGTTGTCGTGTGAATCTAGAAACGGGTGTGTTCATAGCCCCTCTGCGCCGTGAGGTGCTGGGTGGGGGCCACGTTGCTGCCCACCTGGACCGCAGTTCCTTCTTCTCACGGGTCCACGGAAGTCACGTATCCCGGTATTTTCGGTCTACCGCAGGTCTCCTGGATCTCAACCAGGTTCGACATCTGGTCGAGGCTCTCGATGTATAGTTGAAGTTTTGTCGATATGTTTCGTATTCCCTTGAAGATCCATTGGTAAAGAAATCATGTCTCCTCCGAAGGTTGCGTGTTTTATTGCTGTTTTGTTTCTCTTCATCGTCATCCGACTCTTAAATCAGGAATACCTCGCTGGCTTGTGATCGCTTTATGTTTTTAAATGTGCTTTTAAATTCTCTCTCCGGAGAAGTCTGTGTAGCAGATTTTTGCAAGCAGGAAGAGTTCTTGCTGGCTGTTTGTTGGAACTTGGTGGAGATCTCCTACATTCCATTCTTCATCTCGACCATGTCGAGCATGAGACTTCACACTTGGGATGCTAGGAACTAAAGCTTTGTTTGAATTTTTTTCTGCTGTTTGGTTTGTAGGTTTCTGGCCACAACGACGTCACGAGGCCATCCTGTATCTGTTGCATCTGACTTCACTGTAAATATGCCCGCTGTGGCATCGACGTTTCAGCTATCATTTTCTCCTGACAGGACGACTACTTGAACGGTCTCGCCTGCCTGTCGTGGCGGGATGTGGGGTGCTGCTGCTGCACCTTGCGTATCGTGTTTGCGTCTATCGACGCCTCGTTTGATTCATCTGCCGCAGCGAGTCTACTTCTAGCTAGCGTATTCATGTTCTTCAGATCTGCAGGTACAGTTGTTAGATTAGAACGTTCTTCTTTTCGATTAGCTGTTCGAGAACCGCGCATTCGCCAAATTTGGTTAGAGCGTTTTGGTTTGAGGGAGGAAGAACGGAGAAAGCGGACATGAAGGCGAAACTTCTTCTCGTCCGCGAGAGCGACGGAAGACCCATCCGTAGAGCCCACCTGTTTCTGCGTGAAATCGAAGGGACCAAACCAACGACTTCGGCTTGGTTCTCGAACTGGACCCGCTTCGTCGGCTGCCTATTCGGCCGCCTTTGGTTTGGCACCGCCCGACATCCGCGCCCGGCAGGCAGCCCTAGAGGCCTTGCGATGGGGTCCGTCCCGCGCCCTTAAGGTTGCAGGACATGAAACGTCGTCTGCGCTGGTGGCCGCCTTGGGGGCCGGTGTTGCCGACCGACAGCGAGGGCTGTTTCTGCGCCGTGAAAACCCTGTAGGACCACTGGGTTCTTGGCTCTCTTTGGCGTCAGCCAGTCTTCCCAGCCAGCGCTGGTGCTGCACCACGTAGGGGGTCTTAAAAGGGGCTTTGCAGGCCTGATCTGAGGTGAACAGGTTGCCTTCGCTGAGACCGCCCTTTGGGTTGAGGGTGTTTGGAACCGGGTTTGCGACGCCGCACAGCGGACCGAATGCACTCCGACGCATCCAATGACCGATGCCATGGCATATGTCAATATCTTTGTGTTACAGCGAGCACGCGACAGTAGGTTCCCGTACTGGGCGTAGTTTAGGCCTATGACCCCATGAAGGCGATGACGACGGACTTTTTGACGCCTACCTGGCTCGGGACGGGTAGGCCGGGTAGGCAGTGGCCATCGCGTGAACGCCATGATTCCCTCCCTTGATCATAACCTGCGGCAGCAACTCGTTAGCGCCCACCTCGTGGGACGTCCTGTTGATGACGATGTGGTTCACCAGGGCGCACTTGTCGGCGTTCTCCCTGGCGTGCTTATGATGACGATTCTCTGTTGGCGATTCTGGTATAGTATGTCGTTCTTGGAATTGACCCCATCGACTTGCGACGCCACGACGATGACTAAGCGGATCTTCACTTGGAACACCTTGGAGGTAGCCCTTGGGTCTCATGACGATCTCGATTTTATCGCGCGGGGGGTCCGGTGTGTGGGGGACCCACTGAAGTCTCTTCATGTAAAAACTTCTTCCTTTTTGGTTGCGTGGGTCTACCGCGGTGGCGCCTCCTGGAGCACCGCTATCTCTGGTTTTATATCGAACGTCACCGCCGGCGAGTCCGCGGTTATCGTGGCCATCTTGGTGAACTTGTGTTAGGCTTAGCGTTTTGAACGTTTTCTGCTTGAGCTTTTAACAGACGGTTATTCACACTAGCGCATTGGAGACTTGCGAATTCGAAATTAACTTCCGCTGTTCTGATGAGCGATAGGGTTGATTAAAAGCAAGCAATTAGCGGCGAGTCATCCTGGCATAATTATAGGTCTAGCGGCTGCCGAGCTCGACGCCGGTCGTCGTTAGGATTAAGAACAGATGCCTCCCGAATGTCCTCAAAAAGGGCTGTAGTTGCTGAAAAAGAATTCGCTACCTCGGATTCTGCTGTTCTGGCGGTTCCTGAAACTTCATAATTGCGTACGAGGCTTTTTTGACGGGGTCTGAGTTGGTTAACCGACAAATTACCACAAACAGACAGAGCCGATTTGTAGCACATCCACACCACTACTGTCCAGAAGATTACTTTGGGAAACGCCCACGTCCTGACTCCGACTAGCCACACCGGTTCCACTTCCTCCTGTTGAAACATCCACGCAATTGGAACCTCCACGCGTACTACGCCTGTTATCACATGTTAACTGCTTAGCTGAACGAAAACATACTTCTTTATTAAATTACGTTTTTTTATAAGGATCCCTTCAGTTTGGACGCGGCACTACTCAAACACTGTGCGAGCATTTTTTGCTTATGCAATGTGTGAAGCGCGGAATGTGTATTACAAACTATTGCATTTTTTTCTTTTACTCGCACTGAGCAGGTAGAAAACAAAGAATATTTCGGACATAGACGCCTACAACAGATTTTGTGCAGGTTAAAGGTGTTCTTCTCTGCGGCGCAGGCAACATTTTACCTTTATGGCTGTTTTTTTCTCTACTATCTCTAGCATTATCTCCGCTTCTTCTAATTATTTATACTTTGTTCCGGTCGGGTTTACAATCAGGACGGGTCAGGTCAGGTCAGGAGGTGGTTATGATTGTGACTTTAAACCCGACTGCACAAAAAAATATTCGAAATAGGCCGAGATGTTACCGCACGTCAGGTGGCCGAGGCATTCTCCATAAAAAGAAAGGGGCCCATGTGCGTGAGCGTACCATTACTTTCAATATAAAATAACGAAAGTGCATTTCTACCAGCTCCAGTTCAATTTAGCATTGAATCAGTTTGAAAGCAGCACTCCTCGGGCATCATGCTAGGATTTCTGGTCTCCCAGTGTGTAATTCCCGCATTGTTGTCTCTTCCTTATTTGTATTTCACACAACTACGAATATACAACAAAGACATATTTCGTTATTACAACCACCTTTACGCCTTGTATCGCGAGCACCCGGCTTTGTTCTTCGACATGGGCTACCCAGCCTATTTCCCCTTATAAATAGTTCTACTCAGAGATGCACAGTTAATGGCCTTGATGCACGATATTCCTTCAGTTTTTTGTCTGCCAGCTTTTAATAAAACGGACATAAGCACCAGCAGTTTCCCCATGATATATGCTGACCTAAAGCAGTACGTCTAGCGTAATAGTGGAGTCAGGGCGCTTCGAACTTTGGCGTTAAGGCCGTTATTTAAAGCTTTCGTGTCATGCAAAAGTTTCGCCAGGCAGGAATAGCAGTATTTGCAGGGATAGCAGTGCTTTACGGGTAGAAAAGTGGAGTTGTGGCCTGAACGCTTCATATGGCCACGATTTATGCATCCGCACAGACGGACTGAGCGTGAATGAGCACCATAATGCGATTCTGGGGTTTTGACTCAGAACTAACAACACCTACACGCATTGGTCGAGTAACGCCGGTGCTAAACTCTCCTTTAATCACCGTTAGGTAAATCTGATTTACCCATATACCCTTTTTGGTGCATCTGCGCACAGCTATGGGGCGGCAATGAGCACCTGCTTTTTTTTTCGGGGTTTTCTTGCTGATACAGGAGCGCATTATTCACAGTGGTCAATTTTCTGTGCTTATAAAGTGTCCTGCATTAGCTTTATTCGAAGGCTTACTGGCATGCAAAAGATTCACCTCGCAATGCAAGAGAAGGATATAGTAAGCTTGGGAAAAAGCGGCGTTATTGTTTCAAATTCACTATAACAAAGACTTCATGGATTTCCGCCTTCTGACTGAAGCCTAAAAGGCCACAAAAATTATTCCTGGGATTTTCATGTAGTTCCGAGAGAAAATTCAGAGCAGTAGTCGAGTCTCCATATTTCGGCACTTTCCTGTGATGGCTATAGTTTGTGCACAAAAAACAGCTGCACATTGCACTGTCTGGCATTTCTATGAATTGTCTGTAGATACGTGCAGTATTTGACATGGATTCTCGTTGTGTCACGATTTATATATATCCACAGATAAAGAGAGGTGTGAATGAGCCCCACAAAATAATAGGGTTTAGGCAAATCTGGAGGAGAACGTTTATCGCAGTAATCCACTCGGGGCGTTTGGAATCTGCGCCGTAAAGACCTTCATTTTAAACTTTTTGTGTATTTTAAAGCTTAACCGGGCACTTTGAGGAATTAAAATGCATAATCAATGGAAAAGCAGAGTAGCTCACGTGAATGCAACTTTGCTTCATTTTATCCATATGCAGTTACTAACTAAATCATCAATGCACACCAGCATTTCTTCCATTAAATAGACTCAGCTAGAGAAGAATGCTTAACGTAGTGAACGAGTCTGGCTGCTTCTTAACTGTCTTGTAATGGCCGTCATTTAACGGTTTTGTCATACAAACGCTTTTAACGACGCTTGCAAGAATAGCAATTCATTATCTGTGGAGGCATAGATTACGCTTCGTGGAAGAACAATTTACCCAAAATGTGAGCTTCTGAACAGACTGGCTGAAACGGCAATGATCACGAGAATTTCTCCCACGATTCAGACAAGCTAGAACAGGAAATGCACTGGAGTGGTCAACTGGATGTGCAATATAGCTGCCCTTTAGGGTTTTTAAAAAAGAAAGTAATACATGCTGATTTAAAGATGTGCGAGTCTAAAGAAATGGTAATCCGAAATGATGTAATTGTCCTGAAGACTGGGCAGAGGGGCGTATGTACATTTTGGAGCACTCTCCCTCTAACGTCTAAGAAGAATCTAAATTATACTATAACAATGTGAAGACAAGCGCTCAAAACGCAATTCGTGTACAGCCCCATGATCTCAAAGCCGAATGAAGGAGATGGATATCTGGTTCGTTTTTTTGGGCAGTACTTCAGTGCACCTAATGTTGGAATTCATTATTTCTTGCGAAAATATGAGAAGTGCGCCCTGTTTAGCCTCTATACTAGAAACCTTATAAATAACCTTATAATGGCACTTACATCGAAGTATGTCGCCGAATGTCTTTGGGATTGTAAGTATACCAAACATGTCTGTTTACTTCACATCTTACGAAAATAGGACTCTGCTTAAAAATTCAATAAATCTCTAACAAGCACTGACGTTTACATCTGCAGCAGTTACCGAGTTTATTTCAACGAGCGCTTTTGTACAGTGTTTTTTAAAGAATAAAAATTGCGTTTCACAATTTCTGTTCTTGACCTTATGCAGCAATGAGCCAGTATATGTCTTGGAGCACTTGCCCCTCTTTTTTCGGGAATGGCTGCCAATGGGAAGGACGAGAAGCACTCAGAATTGCTCTGGTCGTAAAACGAAAAAAATTGTGAGAGGGAGAATGACGATGCCCGGTGAGTGAAAATAAGGTGTGACAGGGAATTGAACAAGATGATTTCACGCTTCTTATGCGTCAGGCTGAAAAGACAATGGCGCCCACTCTCCACAAACCAGCGATGCCGTGGTTGGCTATTTATAATACACAACTACCGCACAACAACCTTTATTAGATGACAAATACGACACCGAGGTTTTTTTGTTTAGTTGTTTCTTAACACCAACATAGAAATAAAATTTGTATATTAACTACCATCAACTCATGTGAAGCCTAAATATACATCGTACCAGTCTTCCCCACACAAAAAGCTAGCTCAGTTTTTATGAGGAAGCTGACGTCTCACTTCTATTACAAAATGTTTTGATCAATTTTACATAAAAATGTTCACCTTAACGTGATACGATGATATTGGTGATACATCTAGCGCTGGCCGCATCCCATTATTTTCATCGGAGCAAGCATGGCCTGCGTGTTGTTTTCATGCTCCGCCTAAAGCATAATGTGACAGGGTACACGAATTCCGAAACCTAACTACAAACTACAAGATCTTCATCTTGGAATGCAAACTAAAAATTATCAACGCTCTCTAGAACCCGGAATTATGTACTCCAGCAGTTATAGATGTTTACGTTAAAAAGTACAATGTGTTTGAAAGAAAATTTTTATCTAACATCTGGAGCTGATTCCAACCTAAATATACATGAACAAGTTTTTGCTGTCAGTGAATTAAAAAATAATTTGAGAGAATTGAATGCCCGATATGAACCTTTCTGCACATTTATCAGTAGCACGTTACGCTGCACACATGAGCACCTTCAGAAATTAACGAAGTCTGGGGTCAAAGGAGAGCAGTTAACAAAATGTAAAAAATAGAAGCTACCGGTTTCATTTATTCCTGTGCAAACGTTCCGATGAAACGTTGAACGATTTCAACAGGCTACAAAATCAGTACCAATTAAAGTTACGGCAGGCCAATATATTCTATTCACACCGCTGTGGCTTTATATTCGAGGGTAGCATCCTGAAGTCACATGAAAGGCTGTAAATAATCTTGGGTAGGCGCCACTACACGAATATTTATAAAACAATTACTGTCAACACTCCCAAACTTCAGAAGCTCGAACATGTTGTTCAATGTTAAGATATTTGCTTGGTATATTGTATTCCGCTCTTCGAGTACCCCGTGAAAACAATAAGCGGGTTACGTTGCACTTTTCAAAGAATGTTCTTCTGTCCGACTGATGCACGTGAGAAGTACAACATAATTATATCATTGAGCAATTGCACGAAGTTTTACAATAATAATTTTTGAAATAACCCTGTAAAATATTTATTGTCGTGTATAGTTGCTCTAATGACCCAATTGTTATTTTGGTAATTGTGTCTTGTATGTTCTTCAGGGGTTGAAAAGAGCAGCAGTATTAATAACTTATCAAAACAGCGATTGGACCGCCCTCACCAATTATAGGCGCATATCCAACTTTTAGGTCTTAATAAGTGGTGTACAGGGAGTCGTTCATGCCAAAGTAACATTTTTAGGAACACGAATTTATAGGTGCGTGCTATTCATATTGCCTTCTTGGTTCTAAACTTAAAAAGTGCTACAATCTATGAAAAATGCATTCGGATGGGTATAGAGAAACCTTGTTCAACGTAGGTATGTAATTGATTATTCCGAGGCCTTGGATTGCAGAGATTGTGGTATTGTTTATGACAACATACACCGGTATGCGTTTGTTCAAGAGAGAGAGAGAGAGATAAAACTTTATTTGTCCTCTTTGCTGAGCGTAACCACCCGAGAGGGAGGTTCCGGGTGGGCGTTTTGTCAGACGGCGGCCAGGAGCCCATGGACCCTGGCGGCGTCTTCCGCCAGCTGGATGACCGCAGCTTGTACTTCGGGAATGCAGCTGAGCAGCGCGGCCTCCCACTGCTCGGAATTACTGATGTGGAATCCGGGGTTGGCGGACTGGGGTTTGAGAGGGCAGGCCCAAACCATGTGGGTCAGTGAAGCTGCTGGCAGTCCACACCATTTGCATGTGTTCTGGTGCCTTTCTGGATACTGTCGATGGCATAGGGCGGGGTGGGGGAAAGTGAATGTCTGCAGCCTACGCCACGCTACTGATTGCCCTCTTGTGAGGGATCTGTGAGCTGCCGGAAGTTTGAGGCGACTCAGCCTATAGTGCTGGGTAATTTTCTGATATGTCCAGAGCCGATCCCTCCCCCACGTGTCAGACGGCACCTCTTCGGACTCGGAGTCAGCCTGGTTGCAGAATCCTCGGGCTGCCTCGTGTGCCATCTCGTTCCCCGGGAGGGACGAGTGCGCTGGTGTCCACACCAGACGGACTTGTCTTGATGTGTTCTCAGAGCTGGTCCGTAGTATATGCGCCGCTTCCGTAGAAACTATCCCTCTTGCGTAATAGCGCATGGCGGTTTTGGAATCGAATATGATTACGCTGGCCCGTGTACCCGTGATAGCGAGGGCGATGGCCTCTTCTCTCGTATCTGTGCGGGACGTGTTGACTGAATACGAGGATACCGCATTACCTTGGTGGTCAACCACCACTGCCGTTACCGCGATTCGGCTAGGGTAGCTTGCCGTGTCGACGTAGCAGACCTCTGGGTTAGAGTGGTACTGCTTGTGCAGTGCCATGGCCCTTGCTTGTCGGCGAACCTGGTGGTGTGCTGGATTTATGTTGCGGGGGATCGGTGCCACACTGATGTGCTCCCGGATTTCCCGATGTGGTGGTCTTGTGTCCATGTTGATGGGCGTATGGAATGCGCAAGGATTCTAGGATGGTTCTTCCGGTGGCGGTAGCTGCTAAACGATTGTATTGGGCCGTACGTTGGGCATCAATGAGCGTTTCCAAGGCGATATGGATGCCCATCTCCAGCAGCCGGTCTGTGGCGGCGCTGATAGGGACGCCGACTTCTGCCTTGGTGGCTTTTCGAATAATTCGATTATTGTTTTCTATTTCTGCTTTCCTGAGCTTGAGATATGAGGCGACGTACGTAATTCTACTGATTATAAAGGTCTGTACAAGGCGGAGGAGGTTGGGCTCCTTGAGGCCATGCTGTTTGTTTGCGATCCTTGTTATTAATCTGCTAATCTGGGCAGCTGCATTCTGCAATGCAATGAATGGTTGCTGTGTTGGTGCCTTTCTCGTGAATTCGCAGACCCAGAATGCGAATGCAGTCAGTTTTGGGGATGGCGTTCCCTTGGAGGAATACTTGAATGTCTGGAGTAGATGATGGGCGCCTGCCTGGCCTTGTGGGGTGGTACAGAAGGATCTCTGATTTGTGTGGGGAACAGGCCAAACCTGTATCATGTACGTATGTATGTATGTAGAACATCAGCGGCTGCTTTCAGGCGTTCCTGTATCTCCGCATCACTACCACCTACTGTCCACACCGTAATGTGATTGGCGTACAAGCTATGGCGAATGTTGGGTATCTGGTCGAGCAAAGGAGGCAGCCCAAGCATGGCCACATTGAAAAGAAAGGGGGAAAGCACGGAGCCTTGTGGTGTCCCCCTGCTGCCCAGGCTTATGGAGTCCGATTTGAGACCCTGGATGTTGAGTTGAGTGGTTCGTTGCGAAAGGAAGTCCGCAATGTAGGTATATGTCTTGACAACAACGTTGAGGTTGTTGAGAATATTAAGTATGCTCGCATGGCTCATGCAATCAAAAGCCTTCGTAAGATCCAACCCCATGATTACCCGCCCGTCGAGGGGGGATGCTTCAGGGTTGTCAATTATCTCATGTTGCAGCTGCAGCATCACATCCTGAGTAGATAAGCCGGGCCTAAATCCTACCATGGTGTGAGGAAATAACTGTCGTTCTTCCATGTGCTGGTGCAGTCGACTGAGAACTACATGCTCTAGTAGCTTACCAACGCATGATGTTAGTGAGATGGGCCTGAGATTTTCCAATTTCAGCTCCTTGCCTGTCTTCGGGATGAGGGTGACCAAGGCATGTTTCCATACAGAAGGGAGCTTACCTCTATCCCACAACCTATTCATGTAGTCGGTGAGCGCGGCTATGGATGAGTCATCGAGGTTTGCGATGACCTTATTAGTGATGCCATCGGGCCCGGGCGCGGATCGTGTCTTCAGTTTGGTGATGGCCGCATACACCTCAGCTCTACTTATGGCACTGTCCAGCGCTGAGTTTGGTTCCCCCGTGTAGGGTCGTGGCGGTTCTTCTGAACTTTGGGGTATGTACAGGTGCTGTAGTTTTTCCGGCAGCGTTTGCGAATCAGATTTTTCGGAATGCAGCAAGGTTAGCATATTGTTGCGTTGAACGATGCGCTTTCCTTCGGGATTTAGCAGGCTTCGGATCGTGAGCCACGTGCGTGGTGTGCTTATTTGTCTCTCCATGAGATCACACACGGCATTACAGTGCTGATTGCTTAAATAGGCGGCATGCTTTTCTATATCCTTGTTTAGACGAGCCAACCTTCGCCGCAGGGGGCGGTTGTGTCTGTTTCTGTGAAGGCGTTTCTGTATGCTTTCCTTCGCCTCCCACATATGAACCAGCCACGAGTCTACTTGCTCGAGATTTGCTTCTTCAGGAACGATTATAGTGGCCAAGTCGACGTGCTCATGTACGATTTTCACCCACTCCTCGACATCTTCGATATTAGGGAAGTCTTGCGTTTGTCGGATTTTCCGGAAGAGGTCCCAGTCAATTACTGTGTGCTTGCGCCCCACTGATTTCGTCGGCCCGGCTACTAGGAGTGTTTCCACGATATAATGATCGCTGCCTAGGTCGATAAGCGTGTTTCTCCATTGTGCGCTGTTCACCTTCTTTACAGTACTCAGATCCGGCGTGGTATTGCGCTGGACGCTGTTGCCCTGTCTGGTTGGGTGCGCCGGATTCGTTAAGACGCTAAGATTCAGCTGTTACAGGGTATCAATTACCTGCTGACCCTTTTTTGTATGTCGGGGGTATCCCCAAGCTCGGTGGGGCGCAATAAAATCCCCAACGATAACCAAAGAATGACCATGGGACACCTGGTGAGCGATCTGGAGTAAGTACCCGACATTACGGTATAGTCTTGGGGCGCTGTATACATTGAGGACGTACAATTTTTGCTTCTACTGGGCCGTAGCAGGCAGGATTTCAAGGAAAACATATTCCGGCCCCTGACATTCAAGCGATATTTGCTTTGCTGGAATATTTCGATGCACGAGGGTAGTGACCCCTCTTGGCGAGGGTGCACCGGCATCTGTAGGAACGTAGGGGTAACCCGTGTATCCCGAGAGTTTAGCTGGGACGTCTGTCTCCTGTAACGCAATGATATCTGGTGCACTCTGGTGGTTTCGCCGTATGTGGTTGATATGCTGTTGTAGGAGCCCTCGTTTGGATCTGTATCCTCTACAGTTCCACTGCCAGGTGGAGTAGGAGTGGTTATCATTGTGTTTGCCTGGTTCTTGCGCCATGGTGATTAGAGGCTGTTTGAACGGCAGACAATTGTACGGCTTCGGCGTAGGGGGGTGCACCATGTCCCCTTGGGAAAAGAGAGGAGCGAATAGGACCGACTTGCGGGGGTGGTGTTGGCGACGATGTACACGCCGAAGGGAGTTGAGCTACCTTAAATTCGAGAGCGGTGACCTTGAGGTCAATAGTCTCCCTGAAATTCGCCAATGCAGTGGCTAGAGAATTCACTGCGCATTGAAGCTCCTCAAATCCTTTTTAAAGCGCTGCTCCAGTTGATCCATCTGGTGGCTTTCTTGCGATGGGCGATCAGCCGCCTCCTCAGCCCGTCTTTTGCTACGAGGAGGGTTTTCCTCAAAAGAGTGTGATGCTGGTGTTCCGGCTGACGATGTTGCCGGGGTACAGCTACGTTTGATCTGCGCGAGCTCGGCTTTGAGGTGCCTATTCTCGGCTAGAACCTGGTCCAGTATAGCCCTAATGCTCAGCAACTCTTCTTGTTCGTTATCTTGTTTTGCACGGATATGGATGCCGTGTGTTTGTGCCCCTGCTCTAGCAGTTTGGGAGGCCTTTGCTGACCAGCTCGGCTGCGTGGTGCAGTCTGGTGTTCCGGTGCTGCAGGGCTGCCGCAGTGGGGCTGCCTCGGCTGAATCAGGGTTCCGGTTCTTGGAGTTGGAGCGGGAGTGTCATTGAGGTTTGCTGGACTTCTCGTTGTTATACTTCTGAGATGACAAATTCACCGGAGGTAGCCGTGGGAATGAAACCGAATGGTCCCTCCGCCGTCTGGAAGAGTCTCGTTTCTGGCTGCGGGATCGTTGGCGGCGCCATTGTCGCTGCTTGAGGACGAAGGGGGTACGATAGCGCTGTTTGCACTGCTTGTCTCCGGTAGGGTGGTCCTTTCCGCACAGGGCACATTTTACCACGCATTCATGCTCTTCTTCTATGGGGTTAGCGACGCCACAAACGCTGCAAAATGCGTGTTCTGGCCAAGGGCACACGTCCTTCCGATGCCCCAACTTCCGATGCCCCAAGCAGCGGTACTCCACTCCGCGGTAATATACGAAGTAGGGCACCTTACTCCCCGAGATGGCTATAATGGCCGAGATTGTCTGTCCCATCCTTCTGGCGTGGAGGGCTGTGGGGTTTCTGGAATACACAGCACTTCTTGCTATGTCTTCAGGTGAGTCGCAACGGGGAATGTTGTGGATGACCCCCTTTACGGAATATTCTGGAGGAGTCACGTAGGCTTGGGTAGCGTACGTTTTTTCGCCGATGTTGATTTGTTCAATGCGAGAGTATGAGAGTATCTCACCGCTCTTTCGAGAAGCGCTGTGCTGATAATCACAATATTTTGAGTCTGGTTCGCTCGGAAAATGTCAGTAGAGGCCAGTTCTTGCTTTAGGCCGGCAGCCCGTAGGTTGCTGTCTCTGAAGGTAGCTTCGCTGATGCGTGCAACAGTGAGACCGTCCCGCGGCCGAATCACGACTTTGATGTCGTCCTTGGGTAGGCGTGGGAATCGCGGGCGTTGAATGGGGCGATTTTGGTGCTGTGCTTTTGCCTCGTGGCTTGGTTGCGTAGCGGACTGTGCGCTTCTGTGATCGGTGGGCGGCGCGTCCGATGCATCCATGGGATGACGTGTTGAGGTGCGGCCATGCTTGCGCCCGTAACATTGGAGCCAGCCCGTGTTGTCTTCATATTCTTCTTGTGAGATGGATTCACCGGTGACCGTTGTTACCAGCCTTAGAGCTGCGCCGATGACTTGCTGCGACGTGGAAGCATCGCGGGGCGTGCTGGCCACCACTGCCGATGTGGCTTCCGCGCTGCCATGGTCCCCTGCTGCAGCTGCTGGCGCACGTGCTTGCTCCGGCATGCCGAAGCCGGCATCGGTACCGCCTCGCTTAGGCTCAGCGAAGCGGTGGTGTGGAACCCACCTTGTGCGGCCGGTAACAAGGTTTGATGGTGTCCAGATACTTGTTACTGGTCTCCCCGAGTTCCTTGTCACGTTGGGAAGGTGATTCCTTGGTTGACGAGGTCGGGTTACGGAAGTATTTGTCACTAGGACGAAAAAAAAGCTGAGCCAGTGTGAGGTGCTTCTGTTCAGCGCGGCCCCCTAGCGGTCTTTTTCGCGTTTGTTCAAGGTCATTGAATATGCTCGTATTGTAATGAGATGGCGGAGAGTATTCACTATATAGTGTAATTCGAAAATCACCAAGAGTTCAAATAACATTTACCATACCTGAGTGCCATATATCAGGTCCTCTTTTTTTTTACACCATAAAAAGAGATTGGACATGGCGACTCCTCTGATATGTTTCCTTACTCTGATGCTAATGTTGGTACGTTGTTGTAAGCAGGTTTTCATTCAGATGAGCCAGGAGCAAGTTTCAATATAGCACTCCCAAAATATTCACAACAGTCTAAGTTCAAAAGTAATAAATTTATCTTTAAAAAAGAACGCAAATTTATTTCCTGACAAGCATAAAAATATTATTGTTTACTATGTGCCATGTTTTAAAGATAAGCGTATACAAATAGTTACCGAAAACAAAATTCAGTGGTTGTAGAGTATTTACTTGAGCATGCATGTCTAGCTTAAATTTCCATGTAAAACGACATGGGCTGCTACAGCTATCTTATGCTTTTCCAAACTTTCAGCCCCAGCTAAACACTGAATGTATTACAGTGTAATGTTTTGCACGACTAAATTATTGTAATTTTGTTCGACCACCCAAAACAGAAATGAAAGTGAATATATTCTTAGTAAGCCAAAAATGAATGTAAGAATTCTTTTATTTCCACTTCGGAAAAAGACCCCCGGGAGGCGTTGTTTGTCTCACCTTAGGGTGGACACTGGAATGCCTTGTGGTGTGATATTGTGATGGAGGGAAAAGAGGTGTAGCGGAAAAAATACCACAGCTGCGCCCATCATTAACATCCCCTCCGCTCCATCATTATCATCATCTAACACGGGTGCTAGCGTGGGCAGTCAGAGAGCCACGCGCACAGAATAAAATTGGGGTTCCTGTTGCGGCCAGACGTCTGGTGCCTTCTCTCTCTCGCCTGATCGGTGCTCCAGAATTGGTGACCCGGACGTGAGGCGATTACCGCTGCCCGTCACCGGGCAGGAAGTGGAGCCATGGCTGACGGTGATCAGACCCCGCCTTTGCCGCCGGTTGAAGACGGTGACCAGACCCAGCCTACGCCGCATGTTTCAATCGGCACATCCACCGCCACACCCCTGCTGCCGCCATACTGGGATCAAAATCCTACCACCTGGTTCCTGCAAGTCGAGTGCTGTTTCGAGCTAGCCAAGATTACGCCGCAGGCGACAAAGTACCGCCGCGTCATTGCGCCTTTTCCGGCCACTAAGGTGCACAAGGTTGCGTACATTGTAGATGCGTTCATCGCCGCTCTACCGGCCAGGCCATACGACCATGTTAATGCGGGCCTGATCGAATGCAGTGCCCCGTCTGAGCGCTCGTGTGTGCGGCAAGTGCTGTCCATGGAACAGCTCTGCCACGGGTGTCGAGCCACTTGTTATGACACATGCGGCAACTTCTTGGCCCTAGTGCACACACCAGGGGCGACGCTTTGCTGTGTCAGGTGTTTCTCACCCCCTTCCAGCTTGCGTGCAGATGGTTTTGGACTCTTTTTCCACAACAGAATTGAATGCGCTTGCTGGCATGGCTGACAAGGTGATGGACGTTGTGACCTCACCACATCAAGTTGCCTCCACCACTGCGCTTTCATCCTCGTCCAGCCACGCTATAAAACAGCGATACGCTCCATTCGATGTGGACCGGCTGTGCGACCACCTACACCAGCTCATTGTGGCCAGTACGCGCAGGGGAATGTCGGCACCGGGCGAGCACCAACGTCTCACCGTTCGCCCTCTCACCGCCAATCACCTTCGACCGAGCGTTTCCAGCATAACTCTCCAGGGTTTTTTTTTGTTTGTAAGTTTTTTTGTTTGTAAGTTTTTTTTTGTTTGTAAGTTTTTTTTGTAAGAGCGGAAGTTCGCTTCCTACACCTATGTGAGTGGTACAAAAAGACTCGGCAAGGTTCAAGGACTCTCCAGACAGCAGCTGCAGAGTTATTCGACGATCGGATGCCGGAACATCGCTTCACAAAGACTGTGCCGCGTTTCCGGGTGAGCTAGGCCTAACCAGGCATAGCACGCCACCGACCCACCCCGACGCCGGATCCGCTGGCCCGCCAGCAGATGTTCGTCGGAACTGCCACGTAAGCCCAATGGAAAGTATCGTCGAAGGCGAAGACATCGACCCGGCGGAGCTCGACGCCCAGGTTGGGCCGAAGTCCGCCGAAAGCAACAAGCTCTCAAGGCAGCGGAACAAGCTGCCCTTCAGGCAAGTGGAAAACACCACACCAATAATCCCCCACGCAAGAGTGCGCGTCGCACTGCAAGGAGCAAGCCTCCCGCTGAGCCTCTACCCCAAGATGATATTAAGATAATCCTGCGGCCGCATGGTGGCCGGGCACTCACGGCCATCTCTCTAGCCACGCTAGCAGACACTGTCCAAAAACAAGCGGGTCTTGATCCCTACAGCGCCGATAAGGTCCGTATTCAAGCTACATCACATTTCATCGTCGTGAGCACACCCTCGGAAGCTCGCGCCCGACAATATGAAAAAAATCACTTCTCTTGTGCTTAAAGGCCATCAATACGAAATCTCCACGCACGTGTCGGCCCCAGCAAACACTGTGACGGGAGTAATTTTTACATTCCCGAGGATGACACACCAGAACAAATCCTCAACAGTGTTTGTCAATACAACCCTGACCTCCGAATACTGGACGCCAAGCGGCTCAATTCTTCTAATATTGTACAAATCCTTTTTGATGGAACCAAAGTTCCCTATTGGATCTGATACCGGGCTGCAACATACCGTTGTAAGCCTTTCCGGAGGAAATCTGAAGCATGTACGGCATGGTGGCAACCTGGACATCGCCGGGACGTTTGTCCCAACGCACAAGCACCTTCAAGATGCCCCACCTGCGGACTGGTGACTGCTCCCGAGGACCACCCGTGTGTACCAAAGTGCATTGTCTGTGGAGGTCCCCATCTTACCGGAGCTGTGGAATGCCCTAAACGGTACCAACCACGCCGCCACCCGAAGTCATACGCGCAGGCGGCGACCCAGAACACGACACCGACAAAAGAAGACTTCCCTCCCTTGCTGAGCAACGACCAGCAAGAGCCTTCAAACTCACCCCCCAACAAGAATATTCCTTCAAGAGCATGCCACAACGCGGCAAGCCAAGAAAAGAAGACCCATTCGGAAACCAGGTGAGCTGCCCAAGCGCGCCATCCAGTAGGTCGCCTCAATCCCCGAACCACCCTTCTTTGACATCTACCCCTCACCTTGATGTTCTGAAAGAACTACAAGCTATCCGTGCTGAAATCACGATGTTACGTCAGGAGAACGCGGCATTGAAACGCGAAAAGAATGCCTTAAGACAGCAGATGAAATCTCGACCTGTGGAACCTTCACAAAATAGCCCTGATACTGAAAATGATAACGGAACTCCACTCGAACCACCGCCAAAACGAAAATAAGTCTCGGCCGACGCCACTCCTACAACTATTTCCCCCATTTAGGAAGAACGACTTGCATCATCGAAAATGCATGCAGAAATGCACTTGCAGAACAAAAAGAGGAACGTAATATTCTTGATCAAATCCTCTAACTAACCAATCCACTATGCAAGCTAGCATTGAAGCGTTACGAGTTGAAATGCATAACTTCATACAAGGACTGGTAACCAGGAATACTGCCCCAATCCTTGCGCAAAATATTCCCATCCCACCTTTCAATCCCGCCAATGGACAAGCGTCATAAGCCAATTAAAGTCTGGCAGTGGAATTGCAGGGGCTTTATCTGAAAACGCCCCAACCTGGAGATGGTTCTTTCAACGGAATCAGAAACACCTTCAATTATAGCGTTACAGGAACATGGCCTCAAGGTAAAACTCACAGGGTACCAAACATTTCAGTCTAGCAATAATCCGTATACAGCTGCGCTAGTGCAACGAAACATCCCCGCCGAACGTCAGCAATTCGATAGCATCGACATACCTCATGTTCTTGTCGTATTATATCCTCCAAAATGCGCTGCCTCCCGACTTTATATACTGAATGTGTATAGCAGCCCTCGAGAACACGCCCACAGCTTTACTCAACTATTCGCTCTTGCTTCACGAGCCGCGCAACAGCACCGACTAGTTGTGCTAGGTTATTTCAATGCCCCTCACATGGCGTGGGGCTACAGCCAATCTACACGAAAAGGCCGCCTCTTATGGGAATTGGTACAATCTCAACGGTTCACTGTTGAGTCAGATCCTTCAATCCCCACGCGGATAGGTAATAGTGCACAAAACGACACTTCGCCAGACCTCTCTTTTACACGCCAGATAGATGTGGCAAAATGGAGCTGCACGACCCACACTTTGGGCAGCGACCACCTTATCATTCAACTTGACATTCAGTTTGCTTCCATGTTAACACAACGCCGTCGACAACAATATCTCACCGATTGGGACGCTTTCAGACGTGCTTGCGGGCAGAACTCTCCCCCTGAGGTCAATGCCGCTACACCTCAGGAGTGGGTTAACGAACTGATAGACACGAAACGGCAGTACGATCAGCTAATAGACCCAGATATTCCTGCTGAAACGGTGGACACTCGGCTACAGCACCTGTGGGGTGCGTACAAAAGCTTACAGCGCAGATGGAGGCACCAGATACATAATAAACGCCTTCGACTTAAGCTAGCAAACGTTGGTAAAGCAATAGAATAATACACATTCGAGTTGACCCGCCTGCAATGGGGGCAGTTTTGTGAACAGATGAAAGGCAACCTTGGCATGCGTCGCACTTGGGCCGTATTGCGCCATATGCTCGATCCCAGTCATTCCCGAACAGCCAACAACCATCGCCTCACAAAAATAATCCAGACATTCCCGGGAAATAACCAAGAACTTCTAGAACACCTCCAAGCACAATACATAGCCCAGGGGAGCACGATATCGCTTCCGCCTTATCAAGGAACGGACAACGAGGAGCTCGATCAAGATATAACCGAAGCCGAGGTCAGAGCGGCACTCCTTACCATCCGGCCTGGGTCAGCACCAGGTCTGGATGGCGCAACAAACAAACTGCTCCGCAGCCTTGGGGACAACTCCATCACAGTATTGGCCCAGTACTATAATTACTACTGCACCAATGGAATCCTACCTCCTACGTGGAAACACGCCAAAATTTCCCTAATACCTAAGCCTGGAAAACCGCTCAGCGTTGAACACCTTCGTCCAATTTGTATTACGTCATGTATGGGAAAAGTCATGGAGCACGTTGTCCACGCGCGTCTGGTAAAATATCTTGATCGAAACGGGGCATTTCCACATACTATGATAGGATTCCGGCATGGGTTATCTACCCAAGACATACTTCTACAACTACAACACGAGATCATCACACGTCCTTCCAAAGTGGACGCGGCAGCCATTCTTGCACTTGATCTCAAAAAAGCTTTCGACCGAGTATCCCATACAACCATACTCCAAAATTTAGAATCAATAGCTCCAGGCCAACGCACGTACATCTATGTAAAGAGCTTCTTAACCGCCCGCACTGCAGTGCTACATATTGGGGATATTGTAACCGACACCATATCCCTTCCTTCAATAGGCACTCCTCGAGGGGCTGTACTCTCCCCCCTGCTTTTTAACTTGGCCCTGCTCAATCTTCCTCAGCAGCTTGGTCGGATTCCTCATCTTCGGCATAGTATTTATGCTGACGACATAACCCTTCGGACGTCGGGAGGCAGCGACGCACAAATAGAAGATGTTCTTCAAACCGGGGCTGACATAGTAATTGCAGAAGCCACTAAGGCAGGCCTTGAATGCTCCCCAGAAAAGTCCGAATTTCCAGCGAAACGAACTTCTCTGTCAAACACCTGAATAAAAATCCATATGAGCCACACAAACGTACCGTCAGTACCGAGCATAAAAATCCTAGGGCACACTATACAGAGTAACCGAGCCAACACTCGTTACATAGCACAACTAACTTCTCAGGTCAACCAAACGATAGGCCTCATACGCCGCATTACTGTCCGCAACAAGTGGCTAAAAGAGGCCGAGCCAATACAGCTAATTCACGTTTTTGTAATTAGCCGCATTACTTACTCCTTGCCATATCTTCATCCCTCTTCATGTGAATTATCAAAAATCAATTGTCTGATTCGAAAAATGGAACAGCTGGGCGTCTATAATACCTCGGAAGAGCTAATCGTAGCTCACCTGCTTAGCCAGTACTCTCGCCTGTCGGAAACACCTACCGGCCGACACATTATGAACAGAATAGGCATCAAAGCCCCAATAATAAGTGACGCGCGTGTCCCCATTCCCCAAGAAAATCATGGGATTGCTATGTGTGCGCCTAGTCCCGCGCAATATGCACCCAGTGCACAATCAGAAGCGGAGAGACCAGCGTGCATGGGCATTGGCTAAAAAGTGCCCCATCAGGCCAAATACGGTATATGTAGACGCTGCTAGTTATAGATATCACGAAGCATATGCAGTGAAGGCTATATATGACCCCATGGCACCCCCCTCAATTCTCTCACCATACGTACGCGCCACGCGTCATCGGCGGAAGAGGCGGCTATTGCGCTGGCTATATCCCATCGGCCGACCCCGGCAATTATAATTTCTGATTGGAAAACGGCCATCACAAATTTTGCCAAGGGGAATATTTCTCCCCTGGCGCACAAAATTCTCCTTCAAAATCCTCCGACCTCCCAGGTGGAGCTGATCTGGACTCCTGCCCACACAGGGCTGGGGGGGCAATGAAGCGGTCCTCACAGCAGCTCGAGAGCTTACCATCCGAGCAGGACCTACTCTTGTCACCCTTCATGGAGCCCAGTCGGCTCGCGACAGCCTATTGAGCTTCCACGATGTCACTGCGCATTACCGCCTCACCCACCGTCGATACCCGACTGCTCACCCGGAACTGACTAACGCCGAAGAGCGACTCTGGCGCCTCATGCAAACTAACACATTGTCATGTCGGGCCAGGCTGAATTTAATTTACCCTACTGCGTGCCCCTCACCCAATTGCCCTGCATGTGGTGCACACGAGACCATCACACATCTTATGTGGAATTGCCCCAAAGACCCTTTTCCCTTAATACTCACTTGCGAGCACTAGGAGGAGGCACTGGGCAGCTCAGACCTGGAGGTTCAGAAGAATCTAACGGAATGAGTGGCCGAGGTCACCGGCAAGATGCAGCTGTCGGTCACCACACCTCAGTAACCCAGAATGTACAAATAAAGTTTTCTCTGTCTCTCTCTCCAGGAACAAGCGTTTGCTGCTACCACCGTAACTTTGGCGACCAGGCTCGCCACTGTCAGTTTCCGTGCTCCTGGTCGGGAAACCACGTGGCCAACCACTAACTGCGACCAGTGGTCAAGGCGTCAGCGAGTGTCGGCTTTTCTATGTTGTTGACCGTACAACCACACACAGGGGCTTGGTCGATACTGAAGCCCAGGTTAGGACCTTGCCCGCTACACGGTCGGAGCGCTTGTCCACCTCGTCGATCATGTACCTCCAAGCTGTCAACAGTACTACGATCCCCTTGTACAAGCAGCGCTCACTCACACTGAACCTGATACTCTACAGAGTTTTTCGGTGGATTTTTATGGTGGCTACTTTCGGTTGCGCGATCATCGGTGAAGAATATCTCACGCATCATGGCCCTTGTCAATGTCAAGAGGCGACGCCTCCTCGATGCCACCACATTTCTTTTTATCCAAGGCATTGCTGCGCCGGCGAATACAGATTTGTCACGTTCTTTTGCCACTGTGCTGAAGGGCCATTCGCGGCCTTCTTGCACGAAATTCCAGAGTTCACATCGCCACCCGACTGGAAGAAGCCTGTCAAGCATGACGTTCGTCACCACATACCCACGAAAGGCCCCCTGGCTTTTTTCGGCCCCGGCGACTTGCCACCGACAAAGACAAGGTCGCCCGTGAAGAGTTCGATCTCATTTTGGAGCTCGGTATCATACGCCCATTCTCAAGCAGCTGGGCCTCACCACTCCACATGGTTCTCAAGTCAGGTCATTGGCAAACCTCTGGGGTCTTTAGGTGCCTTAACCCCAGGAATGTGCCTGACCGATATCCACTCCCTGAGTTTCAAAGCTTCACGGCTTTCCTTCATGGGGCTACCATTTTCTCCATTATACAGCTCGTTCGGGCATATCATCAAATTCCCGTCGCCAAAGAAGACGTCCCAAAAACGGCCATCACGACTCCTTTAGGCCTTTTTGAATTTGTCCGAATGCTGTTCGGACTACACAATTCAGCGCAGTCGTTTCGGAGACTCATCAACAGAGTCACGCGCGGGCGTCCCTTCGTCCTTGCGTACATCGATGATATCCTTGTAGCCAGTTCATCCCTGCAGAAACACCTGCAGCATCTTCGCCTCCTTTTCGAGCGGCTGTCTGCACAAGGCATCGTCCTCAACGTGGCAAAAAGTGAGCTCGGAGTGTCGTCGCTTCAATTCTTTGGCCATCATCTCGACTCCACTGGCATCAGACCTCTCTCTACAAAAGTATGACGCCATAAGAGATTTTCCAAAGCCCACTACCGTGACGAAACTTCGTCAGTGCCCTGGCTTGGTTAATCTTTACCACCGTTTTATACCGAACTGTGCCACCCAACTCATGCCACCAGACCGCTTTCTTGGTACTAAATGTGATGATTCTGCGCTGCCTTTGGACCAAGGTGCTGAAGAAGCGTTCTCGGCAATCTAGAGTGCCGTAGCAGGCGCCGCTTTCTTGGTCCATCCAAAAGCGGACGCCCTGCTCGCGCTGATGACTGACGCCAACAGTACCGTGGTTGGCACCGTACTTAAGCAGTGGCTCAAGGACAGCTGGCAAACCCTAGCATTTTTCTCTAGGCGTCTCACTGCTACACAGACATGCTACAGTGTGTTCGACCGAGAGCTGCTCGCTATCTATCTCGCTGTACGCCACTTCCGCCATCCCGTTGCGGGCGTAGTCCCTCTTTTTATACACATCGCGAGGTACGACAACTTACGCAGAAACTCTTAGCCGCGTCGACGCGGTCGTATCACCATCGTCCCATCAGCCACTTGACCTTTCGGAGCTCGCTTGACTTCAGGCCGAGGACTCAGAGCTAGCGCAGTTCCGGGCACCTCCGACTTTCCTGAAGCTCGAAAAGGTCACGCTTGAGGTGGTGACTGTCTTGTGAGACCTGTCCACTTCTGTTTCTCATCCTTTTGTCCCCTTGGATATGCCGAGGCCGATTTTCCACACGCTGCACAACATTGCCCAGGCTGGTGTTCGGGCCACCCAATGCGTCGTCTCGTAAAGCTTCGTTTGGCCGCGCATGAAGGCCAACATTAGGGACTGGGTACGTACCTGTACCTTTTCTAATCCAGCCAAGGTCACGCGCTATCCGGTTTCTTCGGTTAAACGCTTCCTCCAACCTAGCGAGCGTTTCGCGGTAGTCCACATCGACATTATTGGACCGCTGTCAAAGGTTTCCGCTTCCTGCTAGCATACGTCAACAGGTACAGGCGATGCCCCGAAGCGACGCGAATTCCTGACATCACGTCTACCACAGTAGCTGCAGCGTTAGTCTCCATGTGGGCCTCACGGTTTGGCGCTCCTATAACCATCATCACGGATTGAGGCCGCCAATTCGAATCATCCCTCGTTACCAAGCTTCTGTACCAGCTTGAGATGGTTCAACTCCGTACGGCCGCATATCAGCCCCTGACAAACGGGTTCTGGTCAGGGGCTGATACTCGGTTATCGTTCGACTCTCCGGTTATAGTGCGACACTCCGGTTGACTGGCCATTTCTTTTACAAGCCAGCACAGTCATATCCTTCCAGCGACAGTCATATCCTTCCGCCGAGAGACGTTTATATAACGTCAGACCTTCGCAATGCCACCCACGTTTATGTGCGCAACGAAGCTGCTCGCAGGTCAATACAACCTCACAACGCCGGGACATTTCCGGTACTACTGCGAAACTCGTCAACGTACCTCGTGGACATGAAAGGCCACCCTGACACCATTGCTTTCGAGAGGCTCAAGCTCGCCTGCATGGCTAACGCTGCTCTGGATCATCTACAACAGCCTGTATTCACAGGCGCGCCTCCAGTGCCCCATATGCACTCCGTCGACCGCCATGTTCATTGGCGTGTGCGGCCAGTCAATGAACACCGCAGGATATCAACTGCGCCGGACATTCCCACGTACTCTACAACCTTCTGCCCCTGTCCTCTGCTACGTCCCGATTTCCTCTACCACGCTCCGCCTGGTAGCGGCATCGTCATGATCACCACAGCAGCGCCCACCAACAACATCACCTACTCTTCGTCATTATCATCATCTAACACAGGTGCTGGCGTTGGTATTCAGACAGCCACGCGCAAAAAATAAAATTCAGGTTCCGGTTTCGGCCAGATGTCTGGTTCCGCCTCTCTCTCGCCTGATCACGCTCCACACAGGCTTACAGGGAAAAAAGGAGAGTGGAAGATAGTGCGTATATACATTTATAAAGAAATAAACACTAAGGGTCATATATAAAGGACGAAACAATAAACACAACTAGAGTAGTTTGCTACAAGGGAAGCAATGAATCGTGCAGTATATTGGAAAGCTCGAACACGTGCCAAAAAATGCCTCTAACATACAACGATGTGCGCGTTGATCGGTTATATGAGCTCGAGCTGAATTGCGCCATTTATTTCTATTCTGTTGCTGTGATAAACTTTTATTATCTTCTGAACTTTTAAAGCCTAATCGATCAGATACACACATCTGCAACAATGACTAAAGTCATATACCGATGTCTGTGCGACAATGTACACTGCAATACTCAACAAGTACACAATTCATTTCATCTGTCGTGAGGTTGCAAGTGTAAGTTGTCTTGTGGTTTAATTTCTGTTGTACTCTTTATGTATGTCTTTGAAATCTACGATACTGGGATTTTGCAATATGTGTATTTCAGCTTTACCACTATTTCAAAAATTGTGCAGTTCAACGACTCTGCATGTTTTCAATACTACGTGTTACGTTTTGCGCTGTTTGCTGCTATTGTACCTTTTCCCTGGCTGATCTCAAGCTGAGGCAATTGGTTTTAGGTGGGAAGCTGTCCAGTGTGTGTGGAAATATGCAATTTAAATTAAAATTTAGGTTAGGTAACTAAACATTTTTTACAGTAAGGAAATCTCTGCAGAAAGCACGAAGACAAAGGCTGAATGGTTCATACATACTCCAATCTTAACCTACATGGCAGAAAAGACAGCAATACAAAATGAAAATGTGCAAAAAATTGTGTTTCAAAATTCAAATCGTAGACAGCCAAGTAAATGTTTTTGGCAGCGATGTGGGATACTGCAAAAATATGTTTTTGACTTCACAGTCAAAACTTCAGATGTTCTGGTAAACGTTTGTCCCAATAATTGATCGTTTAGGTACTATTTGGGTCTTGAATTTCGTGTAGTTTATAAAGTTCGATTGACTGAATATCCCAAACAAATGTGAACAACTTAGGTAAAAGTAGTCTAAGTATTTTCTTGGCTCTATATGATATTTCTGCCTTCACAAAAAACCGATTGCAAGTAGCATTGATTAAGAACCTGTGACAAGACAACGAGGAACCACAGCACAACCCAACATAACAGTTTTTGCCCATTGTACAAACATGCCGTATCGGTAGCCACTTGCAGTATTGGGCAATAAACTATGATGCTGCATTGTAAAGAGCAAACATTTTCAGACATAAAATATAGACAAAATAAATATGTAATATGCAAGAAAGACTCTAATTCTTAACCGTTACTTTAGACCGAACAGTACTTATGCATTCGAGATTTAGGAGATGCAATAAAGCAGAGCGGCGTTGTTGAGTCTGAAACGGGAATTTGAACAAAATTTAAAAAATTACAAGTTAGGATAACCGGCATAAACACACAAAGGCCATCTACTAAATATCCTAAATGGATTGTATCGTGGATGAAAACGAGTTAAGAACATTACACCATCAGTTCCTTACGGTGTATAGCTGCACCATAGCTGCAATTCTGCACAAACCACTTGATTATCAAATGTGCAATTCTGGATCTTGACGCTTTAAATACGCACCTCAAGATAGGTTGAGGACACCAAAAACAGAAACCTACGATGCCCTGGGTTGACTACATTTTATTGCAATATATGTACCAAATAACGTGAAAGCCATTGGCAACCTTTGTACTCGTGCTGTTTTAACAGGCCTATATATTAGCATAGTTTGTGAAGAAAAAAGATTTATTTATCTTTTTACTTTTTCTGTGGAAATTGCAGTTTTTTACAATATGGCTCGCACCTCAGCATCTAAAACACTTCAATGGGTGGAATTTTGTTTTGCCACTGCAAACTTTTAAAATTGGGTAACAGAACAACGGATACTACTGCCAATATTGATCTGAAAAAAAATGACTGCATGCTTACTATCATTCCGAATGCATTCTACTTTTGAGCAAACTGCGGTAAGACTTGATTTTTGCCCTTCCTCTGTCGTTTCACGCTGTGAGGTAAAAATGTGCTGCTAAAAAGAATACATGAAGGAGTCATAAAATTTTTTTATAGGTGAAGGAGTCACAAATAATTGATTCGTAATACAAAGCTTTCAGAATATTCTTCAGATTTATGGGTCAGCCAATAAACTTTCATGTTGTGCTGGACCCAGTGCTGTTGCTAAGTATTCACCTTTTATTTGGCGCATCCTATATTGGCAGGGTCAAATACCCTTCATTAAGTGTAGCATATGGAGCCTAATCATCAAGGATCATGCGTAAACCTGCTATGCGCTTCTAAAATCTCCCCAATCCCTAGACAATATTTTAAGTGAGATTCTTGCGATATATCGGTGTTACAGCACCTTTCGAGTCGTCTATTCATTTGAGCTCTCTTCCCTTGCTATCTCTGGTCCCTTCCTCTGAATAAAAAAAAGCATAAAATCGTCTGTCTTCTACAGATATCATAACCATTCTGTGCGCGTTTTTTAACCTGCTTGCTATGTTCTTCTGCTATTAGGTGATATCTCTTTCACAAACTGCGAGAAAATGAAAAGCATGCAGAATATTCTGCAGCTTATCTTGCCTCTGCAGAACGAATACAAGTGTCAAAAAGTTTGCACTGATGGCTCAAAAACTAACACTTCTTTGGGCTGTGCTGTTCGCAGGCCAAACTTTACAGTTTCTAAGACCATAATCAAATTTATTAGTATGTTCGCGGCAGATAATAACAATATATTGGATGTTTTTAAATTTTTTACTTCCAAGCCGTTTTCTAAAAGTTACATTTTAACTGATTGTTTTAGTGTTATGCAGACTTTTGTATGCAAAAAAGAGACGAAAGACCATGTGTCAATTTTTTAATTACAACAATTCTGTGTGTATATTCTTTAAACCTCCGACTGACCACATGCTGAGTTCCAGGCTACGAGATCACAAGATAACAAGAAAAGATGATGTGGATGAATTGGTTGCTGCTGTATTACTTAAAAGAACAGCGATAATATTAACAGTACCCTGCCCTAACCTCAAGCCACTCTTCTACAACAGCTTCAGAGAACACGACATGCAAAGTGGGGTGGTTTAGGTTCCCATCATAAAACCATAATTCGGACAATGCACCTTTAAACAACATTTGTATTGAAGGCACTTCACCTAGGCTGCAAATACAGAAAAAAGATGCAGCACACTTCCATTATCTGACAGGATCTCAAAGAACCACGTGTAGGATCTGTGCAAAGCCCTAGCCATATTACACATATTATGCGAATCCAAACACCTGGACCCGCTGTGGTAGCTCAGTGGCTAAGGCGTTGTGCTGCTGAGCACGAGGTCGCGAGTTCGATTCCTGGCCGTGGCGGTGCGTTTCTGATGGAGGCGAAAAGCAAAAATGCCCGTGTGTACGAGGTTTCGCCGAGCGTAAAGATCCCCAAGTGGTAAATATAATCCGGCGCTCTCTACTAAGGTGCGCCTCTTTGCCTGCGTGGTGTTGACGCGTTATTCTCTACAATCGAGCAATCACTAAATCAATAAAGCAGCTGACAATAGATGATGCGAGGACGTCCGAGAACTGTAAAGACAGCACACACTACTAAACACATCGTTCTTTCTTCGCGACAATCATCCGTTTTTTTCTGGATGCGCTTTTAGGTACAGTCAGAGAACAAATTTCTACATAATATATATTATCATGAATACCCTGAAACTTCCGCTACACCCACGAAATTCTCATTTTAAAAATGTTACTTTACTTTTGTGTTTGCTCAGGAATTTAGTGTTTTGTTTTTTAACTCGGACAATTACACATCTTTTAAAGCTGTTTGCCCAAGTTAGACTTGCACCCAAATTCAATTGCGTCATCTGTTGTAGTAGATGAGCCTTTTTAAAGGACATCTAGTAGATTATGCCAAGGCTCTTTTCAATTTTACTGAACTGGTAGATTATGGGAATGATCTTTCCCGCGTCCGCTTCCAAAAAGTCAATCCAGTCTTACTCTCGTAACCCTACAAAGTTTGCTGAACATCGTTAGTATACTTCAAAAACTCATAATATTTTCTTCCAAAGCTATTCGGATGGTACACGTTTTCCATGATTCACCCCGAAATATCTACAAGGGAGCTTGACACATAAAATACATTTGACGTTCCTAAATATATAACAAGTTCAACCACATAGTTCGACAGCATGCGGGTATGGTTGCGAACCTTTTGCGCTTAAACAACATACACCATCCACATGAACCACGCGATCACACCAAGCTTATTCCTTTAGGTACATGCAATTACAACTAAGAGAGCAACAACATAATGTATCTTTTTGTGTGCGGATAATACGACACAGAGTACATTGGACAGTCTGGAAAATTCTTGAGAATGCGTAGTCACAATTACCGGCACAGCGTAACCTTACTATAAAACATTTTCGTATACGAAGCCTTAATTTGACAAACTTTCAATATATACTGCAGTGGGGGTTCAAGAAAGAACACAACCGTGATGTGCGGGATACTTCATAAAAACAGGACAAATGACGGCAGCACGACTGGTCAGCAAGAATATACAGCTATCATCATCGCCAGGTGCCAGAAATCTTACGTAGTTAAATATTTCCTGAACACCTTTACGAGGACACTCAAGGCTGGCTGGACAATTTATAAACTGCCGCTGCGTTTATTATGTGGGACGACGTGTCGAAGTCGAAGGCCGCTCACTTCATAATAGATACTGCTGCGCGAACGTGGTTCTAGAACACAAAAGAGGCGCTCCTTTCATTTAGGGATTTTCTTATCCAGTTGCTGCAAACACAGGTAAATACCACGGCCGAGGAAGGACGAAATGTACGCTAAAATCTTGCGTTCAGCTCCAGAACGAAAGCGTTATCTCAGGTATATCTCAGAACGAAAGATCTCAAAACAAAAAAGAAAGGTAAACAAGGTCTTGCGTGTTTATAAAATATGAGTGAGCCCTGTTTGAAGCCCACCAATACAGTTACGGCTTTTTTTAGTAGAGCTTTATTAATGTACTGGATGCTACGGCAGCATGCAAGCAGTATAGCGACCAATCAAATATGATGTCATTCTCAGGACGTTTGGCTGCGCATTGGTTATCTGTGATGTCAATCACATGTTGACTCACTCAGTACTTCCACAGAAACGATTTTTTTCACATTCTTCAAACCCTCAAATATGTTTCTTCTGTCGTTTGTGATGGTGAACATCACATCACGAGAGCGAGACCGGTCCCGCTGATACTACTGTGGTGGTAAACGAGCCCTATCCATAAGCAATACCGTCACCATCGCACGTGGCGCCACTGAAGCAGCCCCCCCTCAGTGCTTCCGACAATTCACCCCACAGACGCTGGCGCAGTTGGCTTAAGTTGGTTACCATTGAAAAGAGAAAAATGTGTGACGCGATCCCAGCAACCGCCTTTTCGTAGTGAGTGTGGCGATGCCGGAGACCCACAGGCAGTGTACTTACCGACGAATCTGACTGCGAGATTTGATGTGAACGCCCTTCGCCCTTGTTCTGGCAATACACAAGCGCTATTGAAGAGTATAATTTGCTGTATTCGGGGAGGAAATAAGTACGTCGTCTTCACGCCTGGTTTGCTCAATGCATTAAAATTATAGCAGCTACAGACAAGCATGGTCATGAAGACCTCAAAAAAAAAAAACCGTAGGGCAGTGGCATGTTCAGTCAAGGTCTCTGAGGAAAGAGCTGTAGAACCACTTTTATAGACCACTCCAATAAATCACACAGAAACAGCGTTGGTAAAACGTTGTGAGTATGGACGGTTGTCTTAGCGTACGCAAGTGTTATCTACGGCTATGCCGTTCGTGCTTTGGGAAAAACCGGTTCATACTTTCCTTTCGCGAGAGGTATGCTGACTAGACGACCTAAAATGTTACAATATCCTCATTGGTAGCGCAAGTTTCAGTCTGTCGAGCACACATACTTCCTCTACATCGCGTCTGTACTTCCGGCGTGAGTATTCGTGAATCGATGTTGTCCACGAACCAAATTATCCCTGAATACTGACGCGACATAAAACTCGACATCCATTTTCCTCGCGAACAAGGTGCATTAATAAACCTAGATGAAAATCACATCACCACGGGCACTGATCAAGAAGCCAAATAACGTTACAGCAATGGTTGCAGGCTGAAATGTTGTGTCATTGATGTAGGCGTAAATGTATATGTACCGCAACAAGCGATCCTCGTCTTTCAGGGTAAGCGCGCTGTAATATATACCGGTGAAGTATTTGTGGATGCAACTACCCACTTTAATGGAAAGCACATGGTTTTGTAACGACCAGCATTTTTTTGCTTCCTGATTGTGGGGCACAAACACTTGTGACTAGTTTTGGCTAAGAGGTTCCTTGTTTATGAAGCCACTAGAGCTTCCGTCGAGGTTGCCGAAATTACCCACGTTGCCGAATGCTTCGCTATCAAAAGAGGCAAGAGTGATCCACTGCTACAAAACGTCGAAATTCATCATGAACTTTCCGAAAAACAAACAGCTCATCCAACTACTCCCCAAACAAAAAGATTGATCCGCCTTCTCATCCACAGTACGTAAAACACCTGTTAAAAAACACAACGTCATAATAGAAGATGCACACCCTTTTTAAAACCGCACAGTGCGTCATCAAAAAAGCCGTGGGCTTTTGCAAGATAGATAAAGAAAACACTTGAATTGGATATCACCAATCCATCAAGGCGGCCATAATCACCCTGCATCCTCGATAGGGGCAAAGACAGATCCTTGCCGTTTTGTAGCGTATACAGAAAAGGGAAAAGCCTAATAAAAAGAGGTAATAAACTGGCGCTCATTGGCGACGGGTTGGAAAGACTTCGGCGAGCCCAAATTGGTTGTTCATTGAACTCAGTAATGACGACTCATTTTCGATTTAGGGGTGGGGAAGGATTCGGAAAAACTGCATTTTCCCCCCGTGTGTACTGTGTGAAATAAATGTACTAACTCGTGGTTATATTACGTTTCAGCCTTTTTTGATAGTTTTAGCGATTCTGCCCTCTCTATTCCGAAATGGCAAACGTGTCAGGCCCCCTTCTACCTACTTATCAATATCATTACCCACAAAGGTACTTCCGTCCACTGCCGGACGAAGAGACGATGTAGGCTTTTTTTTAAACAGTTGAACATCAACCAGTCGGACTCAAACTACGGCCAAATCATTTCGATCCACTGGTTTATAACTCCAGCATAAAAAACCCAACTTGGTTTCCACTGATCTGATTTTGCTGAGGACAGTGCTAAGTTAAAAAGGTGTGCAATCTGACCCCAAAAAATAACTACCGTGGTTTCATGTCTGAACCTAGGAGGTAGTAACGGCGGGCAGTGCTTGCTAGGTCTTTGCAGCTATTAAATCCGCAGGCATCAAGGCGTGCTGAAGTTATCTGCTACCTAACCATAGACGTTCCGATTTGTGGGTTATTTATTAAGTTGTGTTGAGATAACTGGGTCATTATTTACGGCGGCTTTCGTGGTTGTTCATTCAACGATAATGCAAAACTGGATCGACAGCGGGCCTTTTTGCGTGTCTAGATGGTTTCGAAAAGCGCCGTTTAAGCAAGCGAGTCATGCCTTCACGAATGCAGTTTAACTCCGGCGGCACTTAAAAAGTAGGTATTACAATCTTGTCATCAACAGATTTCCCATCGTTCCTTTACGGTTACCCATTCAAAGTGATAAACGACCACCATTCTCTGTCTTGTTTGATAAACCAGACGGATGCTTCCTTGCTATCTGCCGGTTGAGCTTCAAATTGCTTCAAATGAGTCCGCAAGCACAAAGATGCCAATTATCCGTGTCAATGCCCAGCCGAATGTACATGCGAATGCACCGGGGTTATTACTGATCTATGTTCTGACTTTGTCAACTCTGAACTCTCAACTGACCGATGGCCAGATAAAGACACCTCTCTTGAGCACTTTCTTTTTTGTGTAAAAAAGAGGAGTCCCATTGAAAACAAAATTGCAGGTGGCATCTACGTGTACGTGTTAAAATGTACGACGCGATAGCGTAATTTACACTTCCAGGAGCGCGTTCTAACGCAATTGGTGCCTTTACAATCTGTGCTTCACGAGCGTTGATAGTCGGGGAAGCGAGGAAGACTAGTGTCAAGGGTGTGTAATTGCCGTTGACCGCAGCAAATACAGCCCTGTGTGCTTGTGTGGCTTGAGATGCTAGCGTGAAACAGCGGTTGCGGGCTGTTTGTCAGCTTCTTAGAGAAGAGGAGGAAATAGTCAAGCTTTAGAAAAAGGAGGAATCACATGTTAGAGATCTCAGGAACCAAAAGTCTAGGACTCCAGATGCAGTAGCTCCTAACAATCAGCTCGCCCAAATCTTAAGCCAGTGAAGGGACCAGAGCGGCATCCCATGCCTGGATAGTAGTAAAATATGTAATGTTCGCGTGCTTATCCTCTCCCATACTCTTGTAAGTGAAAATGTTGCTTGAAATGGTATGGGTCTTCCAAACATCTAACAGAGTTTCAAGTTAATGTCTGATGTTCCCATCTCTCCGTTTCACGCACAAAAATCTATCTGTACATGCATTATTTTATCCTCCACTGAGTTGGCGATTCGTAGGAACTGATACCAACCAATGGCATGGGAAAGGATTGTGCGCCTAGGTGTAGAATGCAAAAACCTTGGTAATAACATATTTGATTATTCCAATTTATCTTGTTTCCGGATTTTTTTTCTGTTCTTTTGTTTGATTCAGTGTTTGCTGTTTCTGAAAACTTTCTCTTGTTATTTTAGATTTTTTAACTCGGTGTGGACATTTTAATTACTTTGCGTTGCTGCTTTAAATGCTTCCGCTTTGCATTTATCATCCAAGGTTTTGTAGCAGTTGAGACACGGGCCCTCTCCTGTAAAATATTTTGGTATCTTTTGTGAAAAAACTAACAATATATTGGACTAAGACTTTCAGTGCGTGTGCGTTCGGGTGCCTGTTGGTCACTTCCTCGTTCTATTCCCAATCATTGTATCCATCTGTCCATCTCACTACTTCATCGTTAATGAGACCGTCTTACCTTAGGGTTTACATACTTTTTCTGCAGCTAGCAGTCTAACACCCTTTTACAGACTTTATTGGCTCTTACACTTTTGTCTGATTTTTCGTATGACGGATTGCCAAGAGGATGACTCACATTATCGCTTCTTTGTAAGACAAGCGACAGTAAGACGTATCGCATTTCATCCGAATCTGACCTGCCCATTTTCACCTAATATCGCTCATCTCACCTTTTGCCGCTTGCCCCGCGCAAATGCGCGCCGAAAACTTCCATGTCGCTGTTATCTCCAGACAACTTTAATCATATTCTACCAAAAAATAATTTTTCATTGATTCACTTCAACGCGCCAAGCTTACAGAAAAATAATGATGATATCAATAACTTCATCATGTCCCTCGACCACCATTTCTCAGCAATATGCATTTCTGAAACGGGGCTTTCTGATAGCGATAATAATTTGCATGGATTTTCATCTTATCAGGCTGAATACTGTCATCGACCCTCGGATAGCTACGGAGGGGCTGCCAGTTTCCTTGATCCCACCGTCGTTTACCCCCGCAGGCATGATCTATCTTTCAATATTAGCAACTTCGAAGCTGTTTGGTTAGAAATAGAACATTCATTACTTGCACATAATCGTAAAAATTTTGTTCATGGCTCAGTCTATCGTTCCCGTCATCTTCCGTTCCTGAATTTGTTCATGCTCTCGATACCATTCTTAACAAGCTATCATTCGAAAATAAGAACGTATTGATATTAGGTGACATAAACATTAACCTTCTCAATACAAGGGCTACACTACATACTGACTATACTGATTGCTTCTCTGGCTATGGACTCCAATCCCTGATTAAAACCTACACAAGATGCAGCCCTAGGGGATCTCAAACACTTCTAGATCATGCATTATCTAATCTAACCCCGACTCTAGTATCTTGTGTATTGTGCACTGACATAACTGACCATTATCCCATTTTTGTTTCATTAGATCGTTCAGATTCACTCCCTGATAAACCCTTTTTACTTCTGTTTTTTTTCTAAACATAAATTTACTGATACAATTCTCAGTACGGACTGGTCTGGTGTTAATACCGCTGTTGACCCTGTGAAGGCTCTCGATGAATGCTGTACATTGTTTTTGAAGGCTGTATTGTTGAGCACAACAACTGTTAAATGTAAAAAAAAATTCAAACACGCTTGCACCCTTGGATGACGAATGCCTTAGTGACCAGTTTACGTAAAAAAGGTAACCTTTACCAGAAAACAAAACGTCAACCTTTTAACACTGCTTTAGCCCAACGTTGTAAAAAATATACTAATACTCTCAGTCATCTACTTAAGCTTGCTAAAAGGCAATATTATGAAACCGAATTTATAATTAATAGTCATAACCCCCCAAAACAATGGAAATTTATCGGTGAATTTTTAAATATAGTGTCCTCGCGTAATAATTTTCACTGAATTAACTTTCACAGGACCGTCTTTCTTCAGCCATCCGACGTTGCTAATGCTTTCAGCAACTTTTTCTCGTTATCAACCCCAAGCATTACCACTACTCATCAGCACTCACTACCCCGCTCCCCATACTCGTTTTATCTGTACCTCGTTACTGCCAATGAAGTGTACTTAACCATTTGTAACCTCAAAAATACCAGTCTCGGTTTGGATAACATTTCGATGAGTCATTTGAAGCTTGTTGCTCATATAGTTTCGGAAACAATAAGTGTCATAAGTAATATTAACTTGAAGTCCGGCATTTTTCCTAAAACCTTAAAGATAGCCAAGGTTGTTCCAGTATTTAAGAAAGGTAATAAGGAGTTTTAACTACTATAGACCAATTTCAACCCTTTCCAGTTTGAGAAAGATCATCGAACAGTTACTTGTAAAACGCTTAACTATCTAAGAAAATATAACGTAATAGATAATTTACAATTCGGTTTTCGTGCGGCAAGTTCCACTAGCTTGGCTTTACTAACCTGAACCGATTTTATTAAAAGTTTATTGATTGTGGTAAATATGTTGGCTCAGTATTCTTAGACTTCAGAAAAGCTTTGGATACCATCAATCACAAAATTTTATTCATGAAACTAGAAGCATATGGTATAACCGCTCCAGCACTTACTCTATTAAAAAATTACTTGGTTGATAGGCATTACGTGGTAGCTGCAGCTGGCTCGTTCTCAAACTGTAAAACTATTACGAAGGTGTCCCGCAGGGTTCCATTCTCGGTCCCTTATTGTTTAATTTTTATATGAATAAATCCCAGCTTTTTACAGCGATACAACTGTCTTTTATATGCTGACGATACCACATTAACATTATTAGACACATCTATAGTATCCCTAACTGTTAAAATAAACGCTGCCTTAACGGATGTGACTGAATGGTGCTGCAGAAATAATTTAATTATTAATCCTACTAAGACTAAATTTATGATATTTAGAAGCCTCCAGAAAGTGTTAGGTATGTTGCCAGAATTAAGACTTGGCTCTAATCGGATCGTATCATGCGAGTGCGTCCAATTTCTTGGTAAATTCTTGACACTAACCTGAAGTTCACATCTCACGTCGATCATATCAGAAAAAAAATGGCATTTGGCATCCGGGCATTGCTCAACGCACGACCGTTCTTTCAAAATAAAGCTTTGTTATCACTTTACTTCGCTTTCATGCACAGTCATATCAACTATGGTATCACTGCTTGGGGCAACCCATATCACACCCACCTATCATCCATTCAGCACATTCAAAATCAAGCTATTCGTACCATGACTTGCAGCCCCCGTCATTCAAGTGCATCACCTCTACTCCGCGAAAATTCTGTTTTATCGGTCACAGGATTGTTTGATTATAACTTAGGTGTTTATTTCTTCAAACTACTCAACAACCAATTATGTTTTGAACTTGTTGACGTAGGTAGTTTAGTGATTCATAACACTACTAGATTTGCCTTGAATAATAACTTGTTCTTACCTAAGGTAAAAACTAAATATGGCCAGCAAACATTTCATTTTGCCGCCATTATTCTATGGAACCGCCTACCACTTAATATTAAATCATCACGTTCTATCACAGCCTTTAAAAAATCTCTAAGAAATCTTTTTCTAACCTGATATGTTTCGTAATTTCTTTGTTGTGCTGGTTTGAATTTCGTCATTTGTGTGCACAGTAGTTTTTCGTGTACTTTTGTAAACTGTTAGTATTTAATTGTGTATAATAATAATTTGTTTTTTGAATGCCGTTTTAATGTACATAGCCTAATATTTTAGTAAATTCTATATGAAAAGCATGCACTACATATTCTTGCCTATTTGTTTTCCTCACTAATGTTGTATTGCACTTGTTTTTGCTTCCACTGCTGCTTCTGAAACGTTTTTTGGGTACTTCATCATGGAGGGTCCCAGTGCAGTCTCTGACTTCGGGACCCTTGTCCGTAAACTTCCTTTGTAACCGTTTACTTTTTATGAATAAACTTCAACTTCAATAAACTTCAACATTGTTCCGGTATGTAGGAGCATCATGCATTCGAAACGATTGCCAGAGAAGTGAACTACAATCGCCGCCTCTCACTTTCGGGCATTCCACAGCTGGTGTATGCTGTGTTTTTAAATTTCTGAACTCTACTGGCATGACGTTGACCATGTTCTATTACCGGTCCTTGTACAAGTTTCGATCTCTGTTGTTTAATGAAGACGTTTATTGTGGAGTCGATGAATCGTTTATGTGTTAATAATGACTTGCAGTGGATTTTTTGAAGCGCAAACCAGGGGCTGGGTGAGAGGTTTCTCTGCTTTATTTAAAGACATTTGGCGGACCCAATTTCAGGCCCCCTTCTTTCTGCTTATCAATATCATTACCTACAAAGGTACTTCCGTCCACTGCCGGACGAAGAGCTTCACAATTGACCGTCCGACAGTACTCTACAGCGCAGGCCGAGCTTTAACTTTCCTCCAAGGTATGCTATTTCGCCCCTTCATTAAGTATATGGCCTTCCCCTTCTTCTGGAAAACTCACTGAATGTGTATTCTACTATGCGGGCGGCCAACCGGTTGTCAGTTCGTATCAAGGGGAAGATTTGAAGCTGGTGGGCGGCCTTATATTTTGCCCTAATGATGGCGTTATTTTGTCTTCTTTGGAGTAAGTGGTGAGGTAGTGTCAGTGAAACCGACTCATAACTGGCTGCATGAGACTTACCTATTTCTCCCCACATTCCTGCCCAGCAAACCACTAACATCTCGGCGGCGTCCCAAAAAGATCCGAATGTCTATGTCCCAGCAGTATCTCTATTAGACATCCGTACAACGTGCAATATTTTAATAAAAATTTTTGGATGCTTAGATAACGTTGCTGGTACCTTAATGCCGGACGTTCTTTCAACTTTGCTAAAGACGTACCCTCGACGGTGCTGCTGCTTTTTTTGGGGACAGTATTTAGACATATTTTACAGACGTTGTACAGATGTTGCTGGTATGTTCGTTTTTTACTTCGAACATGCCTATTGCAGTTACCTTTATTTCAGCTATATCGGCTATACTTTATTTTCAAACTCTCCGCAGGCGTACTGTATTGAAGTTACCGAGGGGTTTTGTAAGTGTTTTGTAAGGGTTTCGTATCGAGGGGTTTGTGCAAGTATTGTAATCTACCACTATTGCTTTGAACGTTTGACCTTAAAACAGTAGCCCAATACCGAACCTCAGAGAAGGAGGCAGAGACTTAGTGCAGAATTTGTTTACAAGCGACGTGGCCAACAAGCCTTGTAAGGTTTTTTAAGAGCGAATGCACTTTATAAGCGACCCTGAATTACTCGTCCGCCGTCCGCGCTACCCCTCTCCCCTGGCAACGGCGCGGAGGAGGAGAGAGAGCGTGCGTAGCAACGGTCTCGGCGTAGCAACGGTCTCCTGCTCGGCGTAGCTGCGGGTGGCGCAACGCTCCCTGAATCACTCGTCCACCGTCCGCGCTCCCCCTCTCCTCTAGCAACGGCGCGGAGGAGGAGAGAGAGCGTGCGTAGCAACGGTCTCGGCGTAGCAACGGTCTCCTGCTCGGCGTAGCTGCGGGCGGCGCGCCGCTGCCCCGGTTCGCTTCGCGTTCCGTCCGCGTGAGGGCGCTCGCGCGACGGCGCGCCCCTCCGGATAAAATCGGGTAACTTCGGGTAACTTCGGGCAAACTCGGGCATTCGCACTTTGCCATCTTCACTCTCACTTGGGAAATGCTTGTCTTTTTGGTGGGGGGGGGGGGGGAGCTGGGGGTCATGGCAGTCAAATCTGAACAAAACAAGATAGGATGATGAACGAAGACGCAATTAGCACAACTTTACTTGCTACTTGATTTAACTTAGTTACGTACCTCGACTGCAGCTTCGTGAATTCAAAATGTGAGCAAAGCAAATTTCTGGGCTGCCTTGATACGGAGGTTACCGTAAAACGTCACTTCTAGGTTAAACGGCAAGGTATTCTGCCTTTTTTGCCTTAAAAAAAACGTCGATGACACCCTCATTGCAAAAAAACTAAAAAAATCTTTGAGTTTTTGCCAAGATTCGAACCATAGTCTTTCAAAACACAATACCAGCACCTATGCTCCAATCCACTCGACCACGCCGGGAAACAATGCGTGTACCCAAGAATTTGGGACCCTAAAAGAGGCTGCCAGCCAATATTGTCGGGTCATTCGTTTTGGTCATATTTGACAAATTTCGACAGTGCTAAGACTGGTTTCTTCCGCACCGATCTTGGAGGCGAGGTCAGTTATGCTAATTTAACTAAAGCTCACTTATTTAGGCCAGCAGAAGCTATCTCGCTTAATCGTTCCCCCTGTGCAAGCTACGGTAGCTGTGAATGAAATTGAACGCACCGCTAGATTTCTGGCATTGATAAATTTTGTTCGCTACGAACCGATCTTGCAGACAAGCCCATCATGCTAACACTACAAGCGATGTAGCCAGAGCTCCCGTATTGAACTCGTAAAAGCTCTTTCAAACCCCCGATCTCCCCGATGAAACTCAAGGTAGCCACGGAGGAATGCGCACTTTCTAACCGAAATAGCTTGTTATTTGCCTCAGCGCACCAAATTACCGCACGTTAAAATACAGGGTCATTTTAGGTAAAAATACATCCGCATTTTTGCACAGGCAATAATAAAATACCCCCTAAAAATAGTTTGACCAAAAATAAGAAAAGCGCTCATAGACACATCTCTTTGTCGGTGGCAGCATTTAAAAACCTATTTACACTACATTTTTAACACGTTCTTGCCTGATTTGAGAAAAACCACCAGAAATCCGAACTTAAAAAGACATCCCCCTGGCGAGGGGCACGATCAAATGCACAGCATTTCCGAGGGGGTGCGCCGGCAAGTCGTATCTCTCGATCGCGGGACCCGTGTCGCCAACTTTCGGAGGCGCGGAACAACTTGTGGCGCTTTCGAAACAAACCAGAAATGAGTGAAGGATATAAGGCGCGTTCGGTGCATTGAAATCTGTGTCGGTTTCGTGGCTCAGTCGGTAGTCCGCCGGGCACCTTGCGTTCCGCCCGCGGCGTCATGGGTTCGAAACCGGGCGCCGGAAACTGTTATTTCGTTTATAGTGTAGTGGCCTGGCTGCGGACTACGACAAGACGCGCCTGCGTACTACGACAAGGCACGCCAACGCCGCGTGACATTGTGAGTACTAAAATGCTAGGCATCTAAAAATGATTGTTTTCTGCGAACGTAATGACCCCAAACCAGCCGATGGACATAGAATACGGACGATATCGTCTGCTTTCGGATGCTTTCTGGCGCTGCGTTGACGCTGATATCTGGCGAACAGCATAGACATTGGCGTAACTACATAGGAGCAGTGGGAGAGTGAACTTGCCAGCTCAGACCTAACTAAGCAGCTTTGGCTCGCTGAAATGGCGAAGACGGATGGCCGCACCAAGGGAGTCCTTGACTGAGGACCCCGCCCACTATGAAGCTCGATCTACCTGTTCAATAAAGTTTTCCCCTTCTCCTTCTTGCCCCGCGTCAGCTCACGTCGCCATGCATTTTGCCGACGTCGTCAAGCGGGGCGATGTCGACGCGCGAAAGCGCGGAAAATAAGCCGCAAGTGGTTGCGGCCTTAGAACAAACCGTAAAATAACGGCGCCCACAACCCCACGGCAGCTGTATTTCTACCGCAGGCCCCGAAATTGCCTTAAATGCGGTAACCTAGAATGTCGGTATAATTACTCTTTTCTGAAAAAAACACCCACGCTCAAGCTTTTCTTGTATATAAGGCAACTAATATCTGTATTTAACAATAACTTGAACATCTATTTCACAACGCGTTTCATCAAGGTGGGTGTCTTTCAGGAACTAGTTTTTCCCTCCGACCAAGACATGACAGGAAGTCGCTACGCGGCGAGTCCGATCGTCCGACAGTTAAATGCACTCCGTATCGATACGCGTGCTACAGGCCGGTGACGGCAGGGGTGTGCACGCCTTCAACTTTAGTTATTTCGGTGATTTCACTACCATGGATTTATCTACCGGACGAAGAAATACCGCCATGTAGTCGAGGTATGTGAGTACTAGTGAACCTTGTTTTCTTATCATAGGTATTTAACGTACCAGAGTTGCTCTCGAACTTCGGTACGCGTAAGCGGTTAGCCCTAACGATTTGAGGGACTCGCTTCGTGCGTTGCGGAGATTTGACGGTAGACACTTGTACCTGGCTGCTGTGTTTTTAAACAGAATCAATTCTCGCGCAATTTCCAGCCATGTGTTTGGTGCAGTGTTTGTGTTGTGTCCTATTTTGCTAGGCAAATGTTTGGGTATGAAATGAAATAAGGGAAGCTGGAGAGTGCGAATATAAGTGCGTTTGCCAAGATAAGCGCGTGTGCGAATATAAGCGTGTATACGTTACACGCGCATCGTGTACTTTTAGCATGATGTCGGTTTTGGTTTTGTTTGTGCAGATGTCGTTTTTTTCTTCATAATACTTCTCGGTTTAAAAACGTGCACAATAAATTGAATGACTGCCGGGCGTGTAGCAATAAAATAAAATAATAAATCGAGTGTATTCCGAGAGTACAGCATTAGAAAAAAATGCAACCTGGATGCTTTTTTCGCGTTTCGATTGAGTGTTCGGTCTTTTCGAACGCTCAGTTTAATCGTCAAATGTTGGAATGAACAACGTGTATGCAACCAGAATTTATTTGTAACGTAAGAGCTACATGCATGTCATAACTGGTACCGTTGTATGAGCAGCGCTGGTTGTGATTTGTACCCTTACTGCAGCATCGCAGACGTAAATTAACCTTTCAGAACCTAGTAAAAATATTCAAAAATGGCTGTTAATGTTCTGTCACTTATGGAATTTTCAGCTTAATGAATTTAGTGTGTAACACACATTGGTGATCAGGGTAACAAAGCATATGGAATTTCACAGGTTTAAGGCAGAGTATGATTCTGGTGTCTGGCCTGTCGTTTGCTAATAACTTACATGTTGCGGGCTGCTGACTGGTGAACCTTAGACTATGTGTGAATGTGATTGTGCTGTAAAACTTTCTTGCACTACTTTGATGCTTCCTTCTGTACAACGTATACTTCAACTAAAAATGTAGGCCTAGCAGGACAAGCGAATACGAAAACATGACGAGTTTTTCACTGATGTGCTTTTTGAAGGTTTAGTTATGCATATATACCAACTAGCCCACCTCACCATTCTGCTGCAGGAAGTATACGTCCATGGCAGTGACGCCGTCCGGGTTTGTGCATGTTTCCTTTTGCCACATTTTGGGGACATGGCTTCATCCATGTATATTTTGTCACTTCAATCGACCAAGCGGTTACGATAGACACAAAAACGTATTTTGCAAGTTCAGATGGGACCTGTAGCTGGGCCCAAATATCCTCAGTGTTCCCATTCACAAAATATATTTTTTTAATATATTGGTACCTCACATTAGCTGTCTTAGCTAGTGCTAAGGTTGCCTTAGTAGTGGCAGTGCTGACATTAAATCATATCCTCTCCGTTCTCTTCTTCTACCGTAATGTTACATCCATATTCTAGCGTTCTATTGCCTGCTAAGTCGTCCTTAATTTAGGTTATATCCTTTTAGTTAGCCTAGAAGTTTCGGACCCGTATGCGAGTACCGGTAGGAAGCTGCTGTCATACACTGTCTTTTTCAGGGACAATGGCAGGCGGCCATTCTGTATTATAGCAGTCCTAAAAAGCTGTATTAACAACACAGATTTTCCTGTACCCACACCTACATTGAAGAACTGGCTTGCAAGGGAGTTGCTACTGCAACAGTCTGCAGAAGGCACCTGCTCAAGCTACTGTGGACGGTCAACTTGGCGAACGACTTTTCCTGGTTTGGGAAACAGAAAACAGGCTTTTTTCCAACTGCGAGTGGCATCCTGCATTGTGTGTAACTAGATATCTTCGTGTAGTTACAGACATCAAATTCTTTCACCAGACAATGTATAGCGCCCAGATTGTTATTGTCAGTCACATCCTGCGCAAATATCACCTTTGTCGACAACCTGCGGCTTCTTACTTTTTATTTCTAGAAGCGGTGTTAAATTTCTTTCAGCCTTTGGACCATTACATTTTTACTCACTTTCCAACCAATCCAGTCTGTAACTATTTTGCAGTTTCTGGCACCACAACGAAGAACGCAAACTGTTCAAGAATTGCCTACCATAACTGATGATGGAGGCATGCACCATTGAACCACCATGGAATCATTTCCATGTTTTTGTGCGTTTTTATTTTGTGTTATTGCTCGTTGAGTGTATCACTTGGTGTGAATCACGTAGTCAAGTAAATCTGTCTTTCATCATCATCATCATCACCAGCCTGCCTACGCCCACTGCAGGGCAAAGGCCTGTCCCATTATTCTCCAAATTACCTCGGTCCTGTGCCAACTGTGACCAATTTATCCCGGTAAACTTCTTGATCTCATCTGCCCATCAAACTTTCTGCCGCCCCCTGCAGCGCTTGCCTTCTCTAGGGATCCACTCGTTACCCTTAATGACCAGCGGTTATCTTGCCTTCGCATTACATGCCCTGCCCAAGTCCATTTCTTCTTCTTAATTTCTACTAATATGTCTTTAACACCAGTTTGCTCCCTGACCCACTCCGCTCTCTTCTTGTCCCTTAATGTTACACCTATCATTTTCCGCTCCATTGCCCGCTGAGTCGTTCTCTATTTAAGTTGAACCCTCTTGGTGAGCCTCCAAGTTTCTGCCCCGTAGGTGAGTACCGGTAAGATGCAGCTGTCATACACTTTCTTCTTCAACGACAATGGTAGGCTGCTATTCATTATCTGATAATGTCTGCCATATGCACCCCACCCCATTCTGATCCTTCTAATTATCTCTGCCTCATGGTTGGGATCTGGGGTCACAACTTGGCCTAAGTATATATATTCGCTTACCACTTCCACTGCCTCGCCATCTCATACTGCTGTGCTGTCCCGAGGTTATTGATCATTACTTTAGTTTTCTGCATATTAATTTTCAGGCCCACGGTTCTACTCTGTTCGCCCAGTGTGAAAAGCATGCTTTGCAATTCGTCCCCCGAGTTACTTAGCAAGGCAACGTCATCAGCAAATCTGAGGTTACTGAGGTATTCTCCATTAACCCTTACTCCCACCTGTTCCCAATCCAACGTTTTTAATACTTCTTGTAAGCATGCTGTGAATAGCATTGGAGAGATTGTGTCTCCTTGTCTGACACCCTTCCTTATAAGTATTTTACTGCTCTCCTTATGGAGGATGATAGTAGCTGTAGACCCATTATAGATATCCTCTAGTATTCTTACATAATGCTCATCTACCCCCTGGTTCCGTAATGCCTGAATGACTGCTAGGGTTTCGACCGAGTCAAATGCTTTCTCATAATCTATGAAGGCTGTATATAGGGGTTGAGTATACTCAGCGCACTTCTCTATCACCTGATTGATCGTGTGAATATGGTCCATTGTTTAATAACCTTTACGGAACCCTGCTTGTTCTTTAGGTTGACTGAAATCTAAGGTTGCAGAGATTCGGTTAGCAATTACCTTGGTAAATACCTTGTAGACGACTGACAGTGAACTGATCGGCCTGTAGTTTTTCAAGTCCTCCCTGTCGCCTTTCTTATGGATTAGGATGATGTTCGCGTTCTTCCAAGATTCCGGTACCATTGCGGTCATTAGGCATTGCGTATACAGGTTTGCCAGTTTTTCAAGTACAATTTCTCCGCCATCCTTCAAGAGGTCTGCTGTTATCTGATCCTCACCAGGTGCTTTGCCCCCTTTCATTTCTTTCAAAGCCTTCCTTACTTCTTCGGTCGTTACTGGTGGGATGTCTATCTCCTCTGAACTACTGTCTCGTTCGGCATTATCCTGTATGTCCCGGCTACTGTACATATCCCTATAGAACTCCTCGGCCACTGTGACTATTTTATCCCTTTTTGTGATGACATTGCCTTGCTTATCCTTAAGTGCATACATCTGATTTTTCCCCACGCCAAGACGTCCCTTTACTGCTTTCAGGCTACTTCCGTTCTTTACAGCGTATTCGATCCTCTCCATATTATACTTCCGTATGTCAGCTGTCTTGCGCTTATTGATTAACTTCGAGAGCTCTGCTAGTTCTATTCTGTCAGCTGCGGTAGAGATTCTCATGGTTTGACGTTTCCTGAGTAGATCTTTCGTCTCCTGTGAAAGTTTACCAGCATCCTGTCTAGCCACAGTGCCCCCGACTTCTACTATACACTCCGTGAGAAAGCGTGTAAGGTTGTCGCTGGCTTCCTGTGTCGTAAGCTCGGCTTCCTCGTTAAGGGCGGAATCCTGAATTCTTCTACTTTACGTCTTACTGTTTGCTCATTTATCAGCTTCTTTCGTACTAGCTTGTTGCGGTCCCTCCTCAACTCTAGCCTAATTCGAGATCTTACCATACGGTGGTCACTACACCTTACCCTTCCGAGCAATTCCACATCCTGCACGACGCCAGGGTTATCGCATAATATGAGGTCTATTTCATTTTTGTGCTCCCCATTCGGGCTCTTCCAGGTCCACTTCCGACTCTCCCGTTTACAGAAGAAGGTATTCATTATGCGTAGGTTATTCCGTTCTGCAAGCTGAACTAGTAGGTCCCCCCTGCTATTTCTACAGCCCAGACCATAGTTCTCAACTGCCTTGTCTCCAGCCTGATTCTTGCCTACTTTAGCATTGAAGTCCCCCATAACTACAGTATACTGCGTTTTTACTTTAGCCATTGCCGATTCCACATCTTCATAGAAGCGTTCCACTACTTGGTCGTCGTGGCTGGATGTGGGCGCGTAGCCCTGCACCACCTTGAGCTTGTACCTCTTATTGAGCCTAATTACAAGAGCAGCTGCCCTTTCGTTAATGCTGTAGTATTCGTCTATGTTGCCAGCTATGCTTTTATTGATAGAAATCCTACTCCCAGTTCTCTTCTGTCCTCTAGACCACGGTAACATAAGACGTGTCCGTTTTTCAGCACCGTGAAGGCTTCGCCTGCCCTCCTAACCTCGCTAAGCCCTATTACATCCCATTTAATGCCCTCTAATTCCTCGAACAACACCTCGAGACTTGCTTCGCTAGATAAGGTTCGCACGTTAAATGTTGCCAGGTTCAGATTCCATTGGCGGCCTGTCCGGATCCAGTGATTCTTAGCACACTCTGCTGCGTCACAGGTCTGACCGCCGCCGTGGTCAGTTGCTTCGCAGCCGCTGGGGACTGAGGGCCGAGGGTTAGTTGGGGTATTCATGGGAGGTTGTGGCCGGTACTACACCAGGGTGGCCAATCCTGCTCTGGTGAGGGAGTGCATTACCGGCAATGGTCGCTGGGGTCAGGCCGCACCCCAAGCCCCTTTGTGCAATTCCATCAATACGCGTATTTTTTTTTTTTAAATCCGGTGGGAATTGTCCGGCACCGGGATTCGAACCACGGTCATTCTGCACGCGAGGCGGGTGTTCTACCTCTACGCCATCGCTGTCTTTATGTAACTAACATCTGTCTTTATGTAACTAATATTCCATCATTTCCTTGTTCCCCGTTTTATCGTTTGTACCCAAATCATATCACTTTGTGTCAAATATTGAAATAGTGTAACTGTTTGTTTTCCTAACCAAAATTCAATAGGTTGTTTCTAAATTTTTTTGTTGTTTTATTGTGGTCCTACCATTTGACTAAGTTTGAATCACTTCATAACGTAAATTTCTACTGCTCTTGTAACCGCCGTACAGTCATTACTTTATACACACCTTTTCTATTGATCATAACCATTTCCTTAGATGTTGGTATGTTTAAGTAGCTTAAATTAGTATGGCACTCACATGATGATGGTAAGTGTTGAATAGCGCAAGGCCAACGAGGGCAAAGAGCGCCAGAGACAAGGTTATTTAATGAAGTGACGTGGTTAGCACAAAAAGGTAGGTAAAAAAAACGTGTCAACCGAACATAGTAAAATCAATTAAAGATAATGGTGATGGCTAGTGTATAGGGCCAGTTTGATTATGCGTGATAGGAAATGAGGTTTAAAAACTTGACTTCTGACAAATACTAAAACACACGTTTCACAGAAACAATGGCATCGTCACCTAGAAAAAACGATGGATGTAGGGGAACATGTTGTCTGTAGAGTTATCTGAAGTGTTTGTGTCGTGTTGTGTGAAGTGCCTTGCATGTGATTAGTATGTGCACTACGGATAGGGCCTCTTCGCACCTGCTGCACTGGGGTCTAGGAGATCCCGTCAGCAGATACGAGTGCGTCGCATGCGTGTGCCCTATCCGCAGCCTACTCAAGGCGACTTCCGTGTGTCTGTTGTGTGAGTCAGATCTGTACCGTCCCAAGTGTGGCTTTATTACATGTAGTTTGCTGTCTGTCTGTTCGTCCCAGTGTGTTTGCCATGTTCTCCGCAGGTGTTGCCTTATGTGTGGCTTGAGGTCTGTGTAGGGTACCATTGTAATGTCCACAGTGATCCTGAGTGCAGCAGCAGCGGCCCCTCGTCTGCCAACTCATTCCCAGCGATCCCTGCGTGTCCTGGGACCCAGCAGAGGACCAGCTCATGCTTCTTTGCATACACAGACATGATAGTGTTAAATACAAGAATAACTGTGGTTTTTGGCGGGTGTATGCAATGACAGTGCGCGAACGACACTCAAGGAATCTGTGTAGATGATAGACTTTGGAATATGATTTTCAAGTATGTGTCGTACAATCAGTAAAATTCCATACGCTTCTGCTGAAAAATTTGATGTGTGCACGCTCATGGTTCTGGCTGCATTGAAACTAAGACCATGAGCAGCGCACGACACCATACTGGAGGTTTTAGAAGTGTCACTATTCAATTTTGCACATGTGTATTTACAATGCAAAGACAGAAAGTGCTGCAGTATTGCAGCTTGTAGTACACGATTTTTGTCAAGTCTCATAAAAGAAAGGTCGCACGACACCGGGCGAACTTGCCAAGGGGGTAAACTGTTAGAAAAGGATGACCTGTACACGTCTAAAAACGAAGCACTGAGATCCGAGGCTCGCTCTTTCACACTAAGTGAAAAGGGCAGAGGAACGGATGGGCGATTTACAAAAAGCGCAGATGTGGATGTGTCGTTAAAGACAGGATAAAAAGGATGGTTATTCAGCGATGAAATTTTAAAAGCATAAAGTAAGTCCATGTACGTCCGTTGGTTCTCAAGGCTCCACTTAATACATTCGACATACCGACTCTCGACAGGGCTAGTGCGAAAAGCACCCGACGCAAGCCGTAGCCCCAAGTGTAGCACTGGGTCAAGCATTCGCAACGCTGTTTTAGTCGCCGACCCATACAACACACTGCCATAGTCTAAACGAGACCCAACCAAAACAGTATAGAGCCGTAGTAGGAGTTTTTTGTAGCAACCATATGATTGGTGGGAGAGAACCTTAATTATATTCATTGTTTTGAGACATTTATTTTTAAGTTCCTTGATGTGGGGAATGAATGTGAGTTTGTGGTCAAACACAACACCTAAGAACTTGTGCTCCTTATCCACGGGAAGCGACACTCCATTCAGAGTAATGTCTGGGTCCGGATGGACCCCGCGCTTCCTGGAAAACACAACGCAGGAGCTTTTTTCAGGATTCAATTTAAACCCATTCATGTCTGCCCAGCCGGCAAGCTTCTTGACACCAAGCTGGACTTGACGTTCGCATATTGACATATTACATGATTTAAAAGATATTTGCACGTCGTCTACATACATAGAATAAGAGATTGTTGGTGGCAGTGCCTTTCCAAGAGAGTTCATCTTTACCATAAAGAGAGTGCAACTCAACACGTCACCTTGCGGCACGCCATTTTCTTGGACGTGAACCATTGAGAGTGCAACACCGACTCTTACTCGAAACGTTCTGTCTGACAAGCAACTAACAAGAGCGTTCAACATGTTACCCGAAACACCGAATGACTTGAGGTAACTAAGGATTACATAACGCCAAGCGGTGTCGTATGCCTTTTCAAGGTCGAAAAAGACAGTTAAACAATACTGCTTATGCGCGAAGGCATCCTTGATGTATGAGTCAAGAGCTACCAGTTGATCGTTCGCCGATCGCCCCACCCTGAAGCCTGCCTGGCTGCTCTCGAGAAGACCGTTGTACTCAAGGAAGTACACGAGCCCGCCATTTACCATCTTCTCGAAGAGCTTGCACAGGCAGCTTATCAGGGCAATAGGACGGTAACTTGAGGGGGACGACGGGTCCTTTCCCTCCTACAGCAAAGCTAGAACTATAGCCTCCTTCCAAGAGTTTGGAATGTGCCCCGAAAGCCATACCTTGTTATATAGGTGTAAGAGTGTTAGAAGAGTGTCTGCGTGCAGTTGTTGTATCATTGTGTATGTGATGTTGTCTTGGCCTGGAGTGAGGGTTTACACGTGCTCAAAGCAGCCCTCAGCTCATGCAGTGAAAACTCTGAGTTATAAGAAGATGTTGACCAATTGTTATCTAGTATAGGCTTCTTTTCGGCCGTTTGTTTGTGTTTCATGAAAGTGTTTGTGTAGTGTGCTGAACTGGATACGTGTTGGAAGTGTTGTGCGAGGGTGTCAGCCTGGTCTTCAAGTGTGTCCCCTGTTGTGCTGACCAGAGGCAGGCTGTGTGTTTGTTGTCCCTTGAGTTTGCGTATTCTTGTCCATACTTTCCGTGTGTCTGTGTAGGAGTTTATTGATGTTATGAATGTGCGCCAACTCTCTCGTTTTGCCTCACGACGCACACGTTTTCCTAATGCCTTGGCCCGTTTGAACAAGAAAAGGTTTCCCGACGTGGGGTACCGACGAAGGATACCCCACGCCTTGTTCTGGGCCTCTCGCGCCCGCCTACTGTCCTCATTCCACCACGGCCTCCGCTGGTTGCGCGGGGCACCAGAGGCGTGGGGAATGGACTTTTCGGCGGCGTCGAGGATGTGCGCCGTGAGGAGTTCGGTAGCTTCTTCAACGTACAGGTGTCCTATGAATGTGTGGTGTAGTTTCGATGTCTCTGTAAATGTGTTCCAGTTAGCTCGGGCTTCATTGAACCTATCATGGGAAGATGAACTGCTTGGGCCTTTACCTATATATGTAAGTGAGGTGGGGAAGTGGTCACTGCCATATGGGTCAGTTCCCACACCCCACTCGAGAAGAGGAAAGAGAACTGCGGAGCCAAGAGCCAAGTCAAGACATGAGTATGTGTTGTGTCCTATGTTATGATATGTAGGCTGTTTATTGTTGAAAAGGCATGCTCCAGAGGATGTAAGAAACCTCTCTATCAGGCGACCCCGGGCATCCGTACGAGAAGAGCCCCAAAGAGAATTGTGAGCATTAAGGTCGCCTGTTAGAATGTATGGTTTGGGCAGCTGGTCAACCAGTGCCTCGAAGTCAGAGCTCGAAAATGCAAGATCAGGAGGAATATATATGGAGCGTACCGTTATCAACCTATTAAAAATTATTGTGCGTATTGCTACAGCCTCAAGGACAGTGTTCACAGTGACAGGGTGGCAGGCTAAGGATTTCCCGGCAATTATGGCCACACCGCCAGAAGAGTGTGTGCAGCCATCCCTGTCCTTTCTGAAGACCATGTAACTATTCAAGAAATTTGTGTGCTTGGAATTCAAATGTGTTTCCTGAACACACATTAACATTGGCTGATTAGCATGCAGTATTTCGTATACATCGTCAAGATTTTTAAGAAGGCCTCTACAGTTCTATTGAATTATGTTTTCTCTTCCCATTATTTAGTGTGAGAGCTACTGGAGTGTGTGTGTCTATGTGTCGTCTTTCTGGGCTGTGACTCTCGCCTTTTTTGGCTTGTCGGGAGGCTTTGGCGTCGGGACGCGTTCCTTGCGGTGCACCGCCGGCAAGAACGCCCCGACATCCATCTCGTCGTCGGATGTCCGAAGGGTGCCCGACGGACCGGGCCCCCCGGACTTTCCCCCCCCCTCGGGAGCTCTTCGTTTGAGCCGCCACCGCCGAGGGCGTCCGGGGCGCCAGAGGTGGCACGGGCGGTGCGGTGGCGGTGGGAGCCGGTGCGGGGCCCGTGGTGTCCATCACCTCGGTACCCTCCAACGCACTGGCGGATGGGGAGAGAGAGGCGGGAGCGGCAGCAGTCCCGACGGAAGATGTTGCCACCACAACCGCTGCTGCCTCAGCAAGCGGCGTGGTGGTGGGTTGGTCTGCCAGAGGCAACCCAGGGGGGGGGAGAGGCGGGAGAGGGACCAGGTCAGACTCGCTGAACTGGGTCCCTGTGGAAACCAGACGCCGCCCCGCCCCCCGGCGAGCTGCGTCGGCGTACCTCCCCAGGGGAAAAGAAGCGAACCTCTTTCGCGCCTCGGGGAAGGTGATGTTTTCTGCTACCTTGAGATTGATTATTTTCTTTCCTATTTGGAACTTTTTGCATGTCCTGGAGTAGGCCACATGTGGGCCCCTGCAGTATGCACAAGTGAGGATGTCAAAATTACAGTTGTCGGTGGGGTGGTCCTGCGCGGCGCATTTAGCACACGTTGTTTTGCCGCGGCAAGAGGTTGTACTGTGCCCGAACCGCTAGCATTTGAAGCAGCGGCGCGGGTTGGGAATGTAAGGACGAATGGAGCATCGAATGAAGCCTGCGTTGATATGTTCAGTAAGTAAGGAACGGTTAAAGGTCAGGATAATATGTTTCGTGGGGATTATGTTATCATCCTTGCGCATCGTGATGCGGCGCCCAGCTGTGACGCCCTGATGCTTTAAACCATCAAGCAAGTCGGCATCTGTTTCCGTAAAAAGATCTGCCTCAGAAATCACACCCTGGGAGCTGTTGAGGCTCCGGTGGGGTGTGACCCTGATGTCCAGATCATGGATGCGGGTTTGTTCAAGAAGAGTGCGCGCTTGTTATTCCGCTTGGAGTTCTACAAGGATTTCTCCCATCCTAAGCTTTTTAGCTTGATACTTTCCACCTATTGTGTTTTGCAGGAATTTAGAAACCAGGAATACAGACAGGGAAGCGACAGGTCTTGCTGAGTCAGCTGACTCTATCACAAGGAAACGAGCATAGTTATTGACGGTTGTTGAAAAGACAGTTGTTGGAAGGGGTGGGAATGAAACTTCGGTGCGGCCCCTTTTCAGGGACCGATCACGTTTGGGGGGGGGTTTGAAAATGCCATATAGCATAGTATAAAAGCAGGGAGACGGGGGTACTTTCTTCTTTGACCTTACCCTGGTAGCCAAAGAGGTCCCGGAGCTCCCTGCCTGGTAAACAGACAGGGAGCCCATCCGCCGGAGCTTGACCTGGGCTCCGACGGCCACCGTTCGTGGTTTCTAACCCTCCACCTATAAACACATCGCCACGGTTGAATCCAGCTTATGTTTGGGGGCTCGGGGTCCGCGGTATCGCCAGTACCGTCACCAAGATTGCTCAAGGTGCCCCGTGCGGGGAGTATGGCACTCACAACCACCACTAAACACCACTTCTATGTTTCCTAGGTGATTTTGTTTTATTGTTCCACAAAATTTTCACTACATATGAAATATTTAGTTTCGTAAATTTTCTGCGTTTTTACAACCACCATTCAATCATTTCTTTGTTTTCACACATTTCTTGCGTTGTTTTTCACCCATTATTTTAATGTGCGATATTTCAAGTTGCATAACTATCTTGTGCTTGTACCCTAAGTTTACATGTTTGCTTTTCTTCTTATCTTTTGCAAACCTTTCTGCCGTGTGTGACTTATTTAGAGTCATGAATATTTGTACTATTGTTGTAATTGTACAATGTGTACCCTTTGGGACAGGGCAGATAGGAAAGAAAATAAAGTGGTTGTGTTGCCAAAGCGTATACATAATTTTGAAGTCCATATAAACTGTTTTACCTGAACTCTTTTGTGTTTTATGTGTACTTTGAAAGCGTTCTTACTACCCAGCTGCATGTACTTACAGATAGGATGGGAGACTGTCATTTTATACAGTATATTTTTGAATTGTTTCGGTGATAGTTTGTTTGCAGAAGGCCTGTACAGCCGTGGTGTATAACACAATTCGATGACGCTATTGTGGTCGACTTAGTGTCCAGGGTGCTTGTGCTGATCAGGACTGGATTGCTGTTACTTACTACCGCTTGTTTTCGATGCGAGAGAGAGACAGAGAGAGAGAGCAACTTTAATGGCTCTCCTGCAGAAAGCCCTATCATCCCAACCTCTTAGACGGGTTCTTGGGGAGACGTGGACGTCTCCCCAAGGGGTTAGCGGGGAGAGCCGCTCGCGGCGGCCTTCAGCGTACTCGAGTTAACCCTTTCTGCTTCCATCCCGTCGGGTCGCTGCTTCTCGAGCGCCGCTAGGAGATCTGCTGGATGGCCGTGTGTTGGACGCCGTAGTCTTCGGATCTCTTGCCTCCTCCATGAGAAGCGGGAGAACGCCTGCACTGTTGTGTGCGTTCGCGCACTCGCTCTCTTTCAGGGTGTTCGCCAACGTGGCCCTCTCCCTCCCGCAAAGTCTGCACAAGTCTCTCGCGTATACCTCTGGCCACAGGTGCTTTGCTAACACGGGGGTTATCAGATAATTAGTCTGCAATTGGCGTAATACCACCGCCTCCTCCCGCGTCAGACGAGGGTGGGGCAGGGCCATCCTTCTTCTGGCTAACCGGTACCGCAGGGTTACATCGCTGTAAGTGTTCATGGTGTCCTTCTAGGGTTGATCCACTACGTCGGCTGTGGCCGTTACCGGGGCGCGGCCAGCGAGTCTACACGCCACGGCGTTGGCCATGGTGTCTTTCTGGGGGTGATCCACTACATCGGCGGCGGCCGTTACCGGGGCGCGGCCGGCGAGTCTACGCGCCACGGCGTTGGCCGTCTCATTGTTGGCGAGCCCAAGCGAGCTCGCCACTCCTTCGCCCGCGTGTGCGGAAAACCACTTTATTACTGCACTGGTGATGACTCCGTTGGCTTCAGCCTTGCGCAGGATGCGCGCAGCAGCACTGCACACTCGGTGTTTCGCAAAGTTGCGGAATGCCATTCACGAGCCGCACAACACCGTCTTCGTTCTGGGGTCCGATGGCGAGGGCCACCAGCACGTCTTCCGCATGGTGGCACCGTGGTTCGTACGCTTGCCGCCTGCCTGGTCTCACCCGTTTTGGCTCCGATCACGCTGACACTGAAGGCGTCGCCGACGTTCTTTTAACTGGCCGCGTCCACGAACACGGCTCCCTCATCGCTGGCCTGTAGCGCGATCAGCGCCTTGGCTCTCGCCTCTCTTCTTTCTTGGTGGAACGTCGGAGTAATGTTCTGCGGGATTGGGCTCATGACGACGCGCTTGCCCAGCTCCCGCGGTATCTGCTCCTGCATCCGGTCGTCGTCAACCTTGGCTCCGATACCTAGTTGTTTGAGGATAGATATGCCGGTCCTGGTTTCCGACAGTCTGGTGAGCTGCGCCGTCTGCTGTGCCTCGGCGATCTCTTTGAGGTTGGTGTGGAGTCCCAGGTCTTCGAGCTTCTGCGTGCTCGTGCACCCTAAGAGCCCTAATGCTGATTTGTAAGCATTGCGGATCATCGCATCGATCTTCTTCCGCTCGCACTGCCGCCAATTATGGAAGGCGGCTACGTAGGTGATATGGCTGATCACGAAGGCTTGAACCAGTCTGACGGGTCGTGCTTCCTTCATCCCTCTTATTCTATTGGCGACGTGGCGTACGAGACGCAGTGCCGTGCCAGTCTTAGTTTCGAGCTTGGAGAACATTGCCCCGTTGACGTTGCTGCGCTCGGTGATCATGCCCAGAAATCTAACCTTGGTAACCTCGGGGATGATGTGCCCCCCTTGTGTTCGTATGCAGATTTTGTCGCAGTCGCGGATGGTTTGCTTCTTCAGACTCGCTCCCCTGGGTGGGATCACCATCAGCTCCGACTTTGTGTGGGAGCACATCAGCACTGAGCCCTTCAGTTGGTCCTCTATTGTTTTTACTGCTTCTTGTAGTGTATTCTCTATGTGGTCGTCACTGCCGCCGGTGACCCACAACGTCACATCGTTGGCGTAAACCATGTGGCGTAACACTTCGATGCTTCGCAGCCGGTTGGCAATTCCGATAATGACAAGGATAAAGAGCAGCGGCGAGATTACCGCGCCCTGCGGTGTCCCCTCGCTGCCGAGCGTTTTCTCTGGTAGTTGGAGTTCCGCGGCGGAGATGCAAGTTGTTCGGTCGGTCAGGAAAGTTTGAATGGGATTGTAAGATCGCTGTCCCATGTTCAGGTGGGACACCTGGGCGAGGATCGCAGAGCGCTGGACTGCCAGACTTTGTCGAAGGCGCTCTGCAGGTCCAGGCCCAGTATTGCCCGGTTGTCGCTAGTGTGTGTTTCCTAGTCCACTATCTCCTTCTTAAGTTGGAGCATGGCGTCTTGCGTTCTAAGCTTGCTTTGAAAGCCGACGAGAGAATCAGGATAGAGCGCCGCCTCTTCAAGGTACTGCTGCCATCTTGTCATTAAGACATGCTCTAGCAGTTTGCCCACGCACGATGTGTAAGATATTGGGCGTAGGTTCTCGATGTCGGGTGGCTTGCCTGGTTTCAGAATGAGGATGGTTTTGGCTTCCTTCCACTGGCGTGGCAGCTTGCCGGCCCTCCAGAATTTACTGGAGTACGCCGTCAGCGCCGTCACTGCCGCATCGTTCAAGTTTCTGAGCGCCTTGTTGCTCACGCGATTCGGGTCCGATGCCGAACGCCTGTTCAGGTCTTGCATCGCACTTCGGACCTCACATTCCTCGATGTTCTCTGCCCCCTGGTATTCTTGGTACTTTTTTTTAGGGGAAACCGGGAGGTATTTGGCTTCGAGTCTCCTCTCCAACTCCGCTTCCCCGCTCTCCGCAACCACCTTCTGTATAATTCTGCCGAGCTTGTACTGTTGTTGTTGCTTGGTCTGGGTGTCGTTGAGGAGGTTCCAAAGAACTCGCCACGTCTTGCCCAGGTGGACCTGGCGGCCCGCCTCTCTTCAAGTTTGCTCTCACGGCGGCCGGCCGAGCTCCTTGCTGTGTTTCTCTATTTCCCTGTTGATTTCCGCGATCTTTTTGCGGAGCCTTCTGTTTGTTCGTTGTTGGTTCCACCTTCTCTTGAGGGCAATTTTCGCCTCCATGAGGTGGGTTAATCTGCTTTCAATTTCGTGTATTTCGTCGTCCGTTTCTATCTCTGTCGTCACCTACTAGGTCGTTTCTACTATCACCTTCAACCAGGCTTCTATATCTTCTATGTTGCCATGCTGGCTTGGGAGCCTACGCCGAAACTCATCCCAGTTCGTGTATCTGTGTGTTCGTTTCTCTTGGCTTGCAGCGTTCCCCAGCTGGACACAGATGTCTTTGACCACGTGGTCGCTGCCGAAGTCGTGTTTGGTGTTTTTCCACGTTGCGGTGTCGTTCCCATAGATCTTGAGTAATGTCAGGTCCGGGGTGCTGTCCCTGGTGACCGAATTGCCCGTTCTTGTAGAGTCTCCGGGTTCGTGATTAGCGTTAGCCGCACGTTTGTGGCGTCTTGGAGTAGGTCTCTTCCCTTTTCGTGTTGTCCTATCGTATCCCCAGTCGTAGTGCTGTGCGTAAAGTCGCCCCCTATTATGATCGTGCCTTTCTTAGTCGCACGCAACGCCCTTTGCATGAGCGTGTGGAACTTTTGCTTTCAATGTCTGGGGCTGCTGTCACCGTGCTGCTGTCTGTCCAGCCACCTGTGGTCCGCACGTGCTCGAGGAAGACGATGCCCTTGCGGACGAATGTGCACACCCCGCCTGCTGGTTGTCGTATTCCAAACTTTTTTCTGTTTTCGTTTAGGGGCTTGGCCGCCTTGGAGTGTGCTCTGTAGCATTAAAGTTGAGGTGTGCCGGTGCATAGTGTTTCCTGAATCATAATGACGTCCGGTTTCCTTTTGATTCCCTGTAACTGTTGTTTTAGCATTGGCCTCTTATTTTGATAGCCGTTATGATTCCACTGCCAAATCAGGAGGTCCCTGACCGGCTGCTGGTCTGTTACTGCTTCTTTGTCTACCATGGCATTCGCTTTTGCTTTTGGGTTTATAATTGCTGTATTTCGGAGGTAATCTGGGTTTGGCCGTTCTGCACGAATGTCTACATCTTGGCTTCCATCCTCTGCATGAACGTTTGCATCTGCGTCTGCAGTTGTATTATTCTGCTTTGTATTTCTTCGAGCGTCTTCTCTACCTTGTTGAACTTTTCATTCATCGTCTGTGCAATTTGTTCCCGCCCTCTGTCCATGTGGTCGAGCCTCGCCATTAGCTTTCTGTATGGTATTCTCGATAATCCTCTTTTTGTGGCTGGGTTCCTTCGGCTGCTCCTCGTCGCCTTCGATGCTGCTTTTGGCAGCCTCTTCCTCGGGGATCACTGGTTCCTCCTTCCTCTTGGGTGACTTTGTTGGTGTTTTCTTCTTGGGGGGTGGAAGGGATATCTGCTTCACCTCTTGCTCCTGTTGCGGGGTCGGCAGCGGCAGTGGCGCTTGACTCGCCCTAATTGCTTCTAGTAGTTGTCGATCCTTGCGTCCATCTTCTCTTCCATCTGCTGTAGTAGCCTTTCGTTGTTTTCGTTGATCATGTCGTATATTTCTCGCCTTGTCACGGGCGGTTCTCCGGTGTTCTGGTGTTGGCAAGTTGGCTGCTGCTTGCTGCGAGGCGTATCTTGCGACTTGGTTCCCTTAACTGCAGCCGACCACGTGAGCTTCCCGTCTTCCCGCTGCGATGACGGCGTTTCTGTTGGCTCTCGTGTCTTTCGCGGCTGTCGCTGCGCCGTTGGCTTTCGCTGCGCTTGCTTTCTCCCAGCTCGGGAGCTGTGGAAAGTCCAATGACGTCATAGGTGCTCTAGTCTTCTGCAGCTGTTGCTGTTCGCGTTCCTCTAGGCGCTCCCATTGTCTTCTCCTGACGAAGAAGGGGACCTTGAACTTGTCTTTGCAAATTCTATCACCCGTCGGTTGCGCTCCTCCACATAGCTTGCAACGTGGCTTGCATGGCTTCTCGTGGTCCGTGTCGGGGTTGGGCGCCCCGCACGCGAAGCATACACTGGTCTCCGGGGTTGGACATACGCCGATGCGGTGTCGGACTTTTCGGCAACATCTGCAGACTTCATGATGTTTTCTGTAAACCGTCGTTGGGTTATACTCTGTCACGATCGCCTCATTTATGTCTTCGCTCATTTCGTCAATTGCGATACCTCTGATAACTGCCTTCGCCGTTCCTTCGGGCGTGGTTCTGTAGGCGGAAACCTCGAATTCCATGATGCCGAATTCGACGGTCCCGATCTTAGTGTAAATTCCGGCTATCTACTCACTCGGCGTGCTGTTGACTGAGATGTTCTGGGCCGCAAGAATGCACACATTGTCGTCTCCCTGGTACTCTTTCGCCTTCCCCGCGGCCGCCATAATGGCGTTCGTGACGACCGACGTCTAGATTCTAGCTACGTTCAGACCACCTCTGGGCCTAATCACGATCTTGTGGTCGTCTCTGGGGATAGTGTCCGGGATACGGGCTCCTTTCTTGATATTCTCGGTAACTCGCTTTACAAAGTTAACTCTCTCCTTGGGTCTCGATGGCCGTTCCGCGGTTAAAGATGGTCTCTCACCTTGCGGCTCCTTGGCCTTGCGCATTCTTCTACTCGCCGCGGTTCATCCGCTCGACTCGCCGGGTGTCGCGTCACGGCCTCCTACTTGAACGTACTTCTTCCCTCCATCGTTGCCTACTATCGTTGCTTGCAGGGCTTCGGTTGCCGGGCACACCCCCATCGTCGATGTCGACGCCATCTTGTCCGTAGTCGTCGGGTAGGCCTAACTCCGGGGGGCGACCGACCCTGTGGCACCCCCGGAATTCGAAGTCCGAAAAGAGGCGAAAATTCACATACCACTTAAGCGATGTAGGTATCAGCTGATTCCTCGTACCGTACCGTACACTTTGGTAAAAACTTAACTGTGGTATCGGTTGATTACGCCGTGTTAATAGGCATAACTGCAGGAGCTCCGACGAGGCAAGTTAGCTTCCTCCGGCGAGTGCAGCGCCACCTCCGTTTTTGATGCGAAATTTCTTGTTTAGAGCTGTGCTTCGTGCGCTTCTGCGGTAGTGTGTGGTCAGCTTGGCACTTTACATCTGAGACTTCAGGCAGTATGCAGCACTTCAAAAGTGCAAACACATTAACCTAGAAACCATGTGACAAGTAACAGCAAGCAGTGCTGAATAGCTAGTAAGACATGTTTTTCAAGTGTAGATGCCCACAACACGTAGGCAACCTTGGAACGGGGTATGGCGAAACTTACAAATAATGTATATAAAAAAAGTAAATTTCAGGCATACAGGTTCATTTCAGCAATATGCTTACGTACACAAGTTATGAGTGTAAGAAACTAATGTTTGTGCCAAAGACAGAAAACCAATGTAGAACAGGCATCTATCTACGTCTTGCATGCGTACCACTATAATACCTATAAGACGTACCACTAAAGTAACGCACCGTAAACAGCATATGAAAGTTCTGAGACGTCTATTGTACGTTATCCTTTGTGTGATTTGGATGAATTTTTTGCAGTTGTAGCAAAGTTGAACATGTGTAACTCCGACCCCAACGGCACGTCTCCTGGACATCTGCAATCGCGATTGCTGACGTCTTTGGGATATCTGCACTACGTAACGTGGTTTGCTGGGTGCTGTTGTAATGCTTAGCGTTTGACTTAGATGGCAAGTCGTTAAAAAAAATTTGTTTTATTGCCTATTGTCATATTGCCTCTGTTACTTAACTCCAGTGCCACGCCGAGCATCTCACGTGACTGCTCTGCGGGGGTATATTCACACCTATATTTAACGTGACTTGGCTGCGTGGCGCCACCTTTCTTTCGTCAACCACAGCATGCACCGATAAAAAACGGCTCTAATACAAGATGTAGTTTGCAAATTTAATTATTACACGGTAAAGACTCGGTATTCTTTTATTCGTTTATGATCATATTGCACGCATTGCTTAATTTTCAGAGAGAGGCGTTAATCCTTTGCCCGCCTATTTGTTGCGTGACCCTAAGCTGGTGCCGGCATCAGCTTCTGTGGAAAATGCGCAGCTTTGGTTTAGTGAGGAAGTCTTTGCGCTGCCAAGACCAAGAACGCGGGTTCAATTTCCTGCAGCAAAGGCCATGTTTCTAAAGAAGGAAAAGCAAAAATGCCTGCGAAACGTTCGTATTTCTCGTACGTTCCAAATCTGGAGGTCGTTAAATTTAATCAAGAGCCTTCCACTATGCGCTTCGATGTGAAAACAGACGTAATTTACAAAAATAAACTTTGGCCGTCCCGTGGAGACGCGCTTTGGTGTAATGGTGCCAGTTGTGGGCCCTTCTGGATATGGTATGTTGCGAGACTACTCCCCCAGAAATACGGCTGGCCAAGGGTCACCGCTAGCCTTATTTGCTGTGTGCAAACATAACACGATTGTCAACACCAAAAACGCCACCTTTAGGCTAGCATCATTTATTCAGCCCCTAGTTTCGCCCGGCAAGCCCTCCTGCAGCACTCCGCCGGTGCTGCACCTACAGAAAATGTGTGTCCATTCTTTATTCTTCACCGTACTATAATTGTTCCCCTTTCCAATGTTGTGTTGACACTGCTGCATACTCAGGCGAGCCCTCGCATCACCCTGTCTCAGTCATAGCTTCCTGGCGGCAGCGATGACGCATGTCTGACCCCGCTTGAAGAGCACGGCTGATAGCCGATGGCTTGCAGCCATGGGTATACATAAAATGCGCTCAATAACACTACCACGCAAAATAGGGTAGTACAACAACCGCGAAAATATTTTCTTGCACCAAACACCTAACAAGAAAACATCCTCTTAACCGGGAGTAACGAACCGACTTTACGGCAACTAGTATTCGCTGGAATATTAGCCAGAATCCCCCAGAAATACGGCTGGCCAAGGGTCACCGCTAGCCTCATTTGCTGTGCGCAAACATAACACGATTGTCAACACCGAAAACGCCATCTTTAGGCCAGCATCATTTATTCAGCCCCTAGTTTCGCCCGGCAAGCCCTCCTAGCAGATCCAAGGACCCTTATCTATACTGTAGCAGATCCGAGGACCATTCCTACTATAATTTTCAGGAAACAAATGAATCGTATATATAACAGATAACATTACCTGCTACGCTCAGACAAAAGCATTATACACAAAATAAGAGCTTTAGTAGCTGAGTTCCTTAACGAAAGCACCGTGCTCCTACATGTAGCTCTATCCCGTGTCATCAAAGACAGAAAAGGAATATTTTGTACCCTTCGTAAGAACTAGCTTTGCAACTAAAGCGTTCTACACTCAGGAAAAACACTCCGTACAATTCATATTTCACAAATAATCAAACATACGACTCAACAAAACCATGTACAACAAAACACATGTGATAAAAGTCTTCCGTACATGACGAGTGCCTATGACACGCCGATGGGAAGATGAGACACGCTTCGCAACAATAACCAGGTTAATAGACTATATGTGAACTAACGGGTGATGCAACGCTCATTTCGGGGAAACATCCTCTGATAAAGGCAAATACAGAAGTTCGCTGTATACGCCTAAGAACCCCGAAAACACACCAGGATTTATATCCAACAACAACAGCTGGGAGATACCATGCACTGCAAGTTTAGCTACAGGGAAGTGCCTCACAGTAAAAGTGCAAAGTATGGGTGTGAACACCGAAAGTACTGCTTGTATTATAGCTTGTGATCCTTATTGTGAAAGGTTACAATCCTCTGTGTAAAAAAACTCTAACTTGTAGGGCTGCATGCCATGGCCAAACTATAGCTGCGAGGCTGTTTTGAGCGGAAACCCTGATATTAATAGGCGATAATTTTGGTTGTTAAGAATGCATGTGTTTTCTGTAACTGTTTAAGGCACACAAATGATTGCTATAGGGTGCAGCTTGATGGAAATTGGTACTGAGAAATCAATGGGTGAATGTTTAACTTGTGTCTGTCAGAGATGATGGAAGCTGAACGGGAAGACAGAAAATCATATCGCATACTGTATCCTAACAAACCAAAACAATATGAGAGTTGGTGGTCTCCTTTGTCCGGTTTTCTCTCGGTTTGCTATTTATTTCTTTACAGTCGTTTTTTTTAGATTGTTTTGATAGGTATATTTCCCATGAACTGCACTTGTCCAGAGACGTGGAGAAAAAGTTTCATAGATGACATGCCAGACGTTTTACTAGTCGAATCCTGTTTGAAATCCCACCTTTAAAAACGGATATGTTTATCGGTATTTATTGCGGATTGCTCAAAGCACAAATTTGATTATGCAAGAACCGCATCAGCTTGTAGCTCAACAGTGCAATGATCATCAGGCTAGCTTGATAGGAATACTTTTGTGGCATGGTGCAACTACCTATACTATCTTTCAGGGCACTATTAGCTGGTATTATTTCGAGTTGTCTGAATCTAAACATAGGATTTTGCGTAAAATGCGGAGGGAGTATACAGTGCGGCAAACTGCAAGAAATCTCTGGCCGTATGGATTGGAGTGCTTTTTTTGTAAAGGATCCCGCTGAGCTTCCTTGCAGACCTTTGTGTATCGACATTCGTCTAGGATTTATATAGTAGGAAATTTCAATATGCGTGAACTGCACGTGCTCCACCCGACAGTCCCAAAGCGAAAGAAACCAAAAACCAGAGTGGTAAGAATTTTTCGCAATATATTCAGGGAAATCTGGCGTGTGGAGGCCGTACACTGTGGCTGGAAATCTTCATTTGGTCCCTTGGCTATCTATACGATGTGCTGTACTGTACGGTGGTAGCGGCAGATTCATTGAGTCCGCTCACAAATTCTGCAACACAGGGCCTAGTCATATCTACCAAATCGGTGTACTCATGCCTAATAACGAAGGCATTTTGGCTTTCCGGAATTGGGCTTTCAAAGGAGAAGAATACCGGACGATATTAGGGTCGAAGATGTTTTATTGATATTGTTAGTTTTATGTAACAATGAATTTTCTTTTACCAGCTTTAGGGCTGGTAAATTAACGCGTAAGAAGCTAACCACGCAATTAGCGACAATATTGACATAAAACGTTGATGTGTTCATTCTTCATCAGAAAAATTTTGGAAACACAAAACAACCAAGTATCTTCAGTTCACCTCTGCACAATCTCGTGTAATAACGTTTTCAAGCATGCCACGACGACCGGTACCACAGACGCCTGGGTGCGGCTCGTACACTTTGGGAAAAAGCTATATATATCAGACCTCACTTAACATACGACGTCATTCATTACGGCTGAAGCTGTCATGATTAGAAACCACGACAAACAATGCTGACGAGACCCTCGGACGCTTTTTTGTGCATTACCTTTGCATAAAGGGCCTTCCACTACAAAAGAATTGACCTTCTCACTTATTTCCCACTCCAATATACAGGAAAAATATGATTGTTTAGCAACAGCATTGATGAAGCGAATAATGAAACCGGCGCTGTCCCCAAGGGGACTGTACAAGTCACTACATTCTACATCAACCATGTTGTTCTGCGAAATGGAGCTCCTGAAATCTACAGTACAATCCGCAGAGCGACTTGTGATCACAGGATCACCGATGAATCTATGGTACCATTCCAAGATGAACGGGCTAAACAAATGCCTGGGAAACAGTATTGGAAATATGCTGACTATGTTGATGTTCATGTTTAGGTGTAGGAGGAAGTTGTGTCCTATGTTACCGTTGGGTACAACACGGCAATACCGAAAACTGCGCAGATATCATCGTTTCAGTTTCTCTACACGTGGCATCCAAGCACCGTTGTCGACGCTATGGTGCTTCATGGTTAGGGCGATTACCTATATTCAGATTTCAAAAGGTACCTAATGCGTCCGTAGGAAGTGTGCCAGCTTGTTTGAGTGCGTAAAATCGACCACCATTTTGTGCAGGCAGGACATCAATGCGAAGTGTCACCCCCCAATATCTTGTATAGGATTGAAAGCAAATTTTATCACGCGGCCCCAGCGAAAGTTTTCTGCCGCGGTCTCTATAGCCCTCGAGAATTATACGACATGTTTACAATATTGTTCCTGAAGGTGACTCCATCACGTCACGAATATACATGCGTCTTGACGTAGTTTTCTTGATTTCTCTCAAACCCACTAAACGTGATAACGAGCTTTATTTTCTTTGAACTACCGCTTTATTTTATCGTCGGTCAATGTTCCGTTAGAGCGGCGTAAGGCCACAAATCTTCGCTATAGTTCTGCTAACTTACATGTTTTGTTGTGAGTGTCAGTCCCGACCAGTGGTCGGTAAGTTTTCAAAGCCAGAGTTTGTTCTGTTTTCTGGCCTTTGTGCGCCCCACAGGCTGTCTTATTTGATAGGGAGATATTTTTGCCCTCTCGCCACTAGACAAGGCGAATCTTCTTTGATCTCCAGTTTTCTCGGGGTAATGTGAGGCTTCGTGAAAAAAATAACATAAACAGGAAAACAGTAGCAAGCACACGCCACGCCAGTAGATCCCCTGAAATTAATTTGTGAACTGCCCCTAGCGGACTGCTCCTTCTCTGTTTGGGCATTTTTCCGGTATTAGTTGCACACAAGTTTGCTGAAGTAAGCTTTGTCCCTTGAAAAACATGTCTTTCTTGGATACGTCCCAATATTGACTTTTCAAGCACGTGAGTTCATGACCTTATACCTCCTTGACAAGAAAGCTCTATGATTTTATGGTCAACGCATACGTGTATACGTGTATACGATTAACAAATCCCTTCTTTTTTGACTTGCTGTATATATTCTCAACGTCTGTACAACTAGTTTGGTACGTTTTGAGATGGTAAATATGAAATAAAAAATCCCACTGCAAAGTTTGTATTTGCTATCTGATGCATAGTTATTAAGGAGTAATCTTGCCTCCTGTGTACCTTCATCTGAAGACTGACTTTCTTTGGAAACTAATAAACCGACAAAATTATGATCAGAAACTTTTTCCCTTATGACAGAGGCCAAAGATTCGCGTTTAAATGGTCTTGTGCTAATATAGTGTATACAAGATTGGGTTAATTTGTTGCCAAGTATTTTATTCCGTGTGTAATCACGAATATGTTGTTGAATACCGAAGCTTGCTATTAAAGTTAGGTATTCCGAGACAAACGCTTTCATCAAAAGTTGCAGATCTATGTTAATGTCTCCTGCTAGAATATTCTGCCTATTGGGGTGTTTCTTCAGAAAACAGTAGAGCTCCTCAACAAAGACAGGTACATTGTTGTTAGGTGGTCTGCATATTCGCAAAAACGAGAAATTCTGCTGATCCTTAACGATTGAAACTGATATCACCTCAGCTTCCCTGAACGATACGGAGATTCGTTCTGCAATCCATTACTCCCTGACAAACACCAAGACGCCCCCTCCTTTTATATCTTTTCTACGGAGCGAAAATGATTGGAAACCTCGAAGAAAGAATGACGGGCGCTCCTGCTGGGTAACATTTATCTCTGTTAAAATGATTATCTCGACAGACGGCCAGATATACCAGATCTCTCCTGAGCGCAATGTTTCTGCAGCCGGCCCCACACAAGAAAGGTGTCTGTGCATATGGTTGCTTTATGGCAGCTTGTTTACCCCGCTTTATTTTCGATGCAACTTAGCGGAGCGCCTTCTAATTTCCGAGCATACATTCGTCAATTGCGTGCCCAGACAAACTTGTATTTTTTTCCTTAGCGCAGGACATAAACAACTACAGTATTTTTTCACTCGTGTCGTTAGGTTTTCATTGATGAAGATTTTTTTTTATTCTTAGTTCAGTTCTTTTGTCTAGCGAACTATCTCGTAAATCACCCCTGAATAAACGCACCACTATTAGAGGCACATGGTTAAGCTTGGCCTTAATTCTATGAACCACTTCAATTTGTTCACTGGTGAAAACGGGAAGACTGAGTTTTTGGGCAATAGATGCAACTACCTGCATCAGATCCTCGTTTTCTCTAGCAGGAACTCCATTAATTTCAATGGTATTTTTCCTGGAGTATTGTTCTACATTTTCGACTTCTAGTTGACGCTGAGAAATTCGAGCATCCTTGGTCAGAAGCTGCACCTGCAGATCAGACATTTTTTTCCGAGTTTCTTTAGCTGTTGTCCTTGTGTTTCCAAGGATTTCAGGATATCATCATGTTCGGAAGAGAGCGCATCAAGGGTGGTTTCCATACACGGGATTGTATTAGTCTGAAGCTCTATTTTCTGGTTCGTCTCGTCCTGCAAAACCCGCGGCGAATCCTTCTTTTTTTCTGGCAAGTCAGGCCGGCGAATGACGTCGTCCAGTTTCTTCAGCACGTTATGAAGCCATAGCTCGACCCTTCGAGCCTGTGAATCTTCTGCCTTATCTGCTGCTTGCGCCGGTGTTAGCCTCGCCTGCCCGGCAGTGCAAGTTCCGCAAGACCATGAATCTCGTCCTACAGGAGACATGGTTTTTAAACGGTTTTTTGTCACGCGGGAACACCTTACTTTATGGTAACAATGGCCACAGTCGGAACATTCCACGCGCCGGCGATTAGGCGCGACCTCTCGCATTTCATCATTTTTTGTAATTTCTCAGCTTTCGTCATTTTTCAATGCGTCAAAAAGTGCCGCCAACTTGTGCAGTCCGGCGAGGCAGCGTGAAGCAAAAAAGAATTCTTACCTAGACCAGCGACAAAAGAAGTTATCTTCGGCCGCGTGCCCCGCAGGACTGCACCCGTCGACAGGAATCGCAGGCTTTTATGCACAGGGAACGGAATCTCGGGGGCTGCTTCCAATTGGCTTGGTCCCAGGTGACGTAGAGGCATGATTATCTTGCACGGGCCGATGCCTTTTCCGGTATCCCATCGATGCACTCCGGTAGAAGATGCGGTAACCGAAGGACTGAGGACCGCGTCGGCCACTGCCAGGTGGATGACGGGAGCAAAACCTAGTTCAGCGACAAAAGGAAGTTAGCTTCGACCTCGTGCCCCGCCGAACAGATGCTTTATTATCTAGATGCTCTAAAACAAGAAATAATTACAAATAAGGGTACACTTTGCAACGTGTCAGCCATTACGAGTGGCAATTGGAAGCTTTTTTTTTCGGCAACAAGCTGATATCACACAATACATCAGTAGTGACAACATTTATAGTGCGATAAAATGTCTCTGCATTGAGAGGTATTTTGTAAGAGCTGTATACATATGAAGGCTTCGTTGATTGGGCACAGGAATACCAGTGCTTTACTCGGAAAAATTTTATATTGTGAATACATTGGGTAACTGAAATATTAAAAAAAAAACTTACTGTTATTGGCTGCAACGGTGCGAAAAAATTGCTACATATATAAAGAATTCCTAACTATTTTTTGAATAGTAATATTGAAGATATACCCCAAACTACACCAATATTATTGTTTAAATACTTAAAATAAGAAAGGCACATCATCAGCCAGTGTATAAGCAGCGAACATTAGGCATAGGTATGCGGTAGCCAATATTATAGAGCCCAGTGATAAAATGAAGAGCTTTGGTTGTTGCCAGAAGCAGCACACACTCAGCTAAAATGGTCGGAAAGTTGGCAGCAGGAGCTCATTGTGAAATATGGCGTAGTCGACCCTGTAAAACATTGCCTCTGTAGAATCTTGTGTAATTTGTGGGCATAGAACCCGGTAGCTTGACACCTCATACTACACTTGAAGACTGTTCGTTGCTTACGTAAGATGTTTCGGGCAGCCTGCACGGGTCGCTTCTTGAATTTCAAGTGATGGATTAGGCCACATGCGGACCCAACTCCGCAAACATAAACTGTAACCAACCGTGGCGATGATGTTTACCGGTGGAGGCTGAGAAACCACGAACGATGGTAGTCGGAGCGTTGGTCTAGCTTGGTCTGAGCGGCTCCTGGTCCATTTACCAGTTATTGAGGTTAGGGACCTCTCTCGGCATTGGGGTAAACGAAACGAAAAAAGGACACTCGTTGCCTCCTTTTATATTCCATACGGGTAAAGTGTAAACACCACGCCTCTTGAAAATCAAAGGCAGCTGAAATGGCACTGAACTTCAGGTTTATTTCGAACTCTCAAAAGATAACTCTCCAAAAACGTGACAACTATACCCGCATTTTTGTTAATGCTACAGTTGACAAATCAAAAGCCGTTTCTTTCCCGACAAAATTCCTAGTCTCCAATTTTTTTGTAGAAATCCTTGGCTCCTCCTACACCACTAAAACTCAGAAAAGGGTAAATCGTAATAAATGGACACTGTATCAAGCAACATCTCTTGACGTAGCTTTGCTTGAGAAATCTGGTTATCAGTGACACACACAATTGCAAAATCAAAAGCTCGCAGGGTGTGATATCTTAATCAGATCTGTTAATCAAAACAGAGGCCACCCTTCTCGAAACCTAAAGAGATGAAGGTGTTGCAGCCGTTAGGAGAATCACCATCCCCCGAGACACTACCTAAATACAAAGAACATCATCTTTACTTTCAAGCGGTCACAATTTTCTGAACAGATCCACGAAGGCTGCATTAGGTATGGCATACATGAGTACATACCAAACCCACACTTATGCATCAAGTGCCAGAGGTTCAGCCACTGAAAAAATTCTTGGCGCAGCTAAACAACCTCATCGAATCGCGCCCCACTTCTGCCACACAGCTCCCGACCACTGAAATTCCCCCACCTTCTCCTGTTCTATCAGCCAGAGCCAGAAATCTTCTTAGTCCCGGACTTTTCGTAAACGTCAACAGGAAGCCAAAATACTAAATTTGGAAGGTACAGAAAATACATCTTTTCCTGAAACGCGAAAGCGGTTTGCCTCTTTTCCAATCAAGAGGTACGCCAACGGAGCTCGCCGGACGACGGAGCAGACCCCGGTTTCAGCAGGTAATCATTACTGCGATTCGGGCTTTGTCCCACCCACGAACCCATCCCTGCCAGTCACAGCACCGTCTAATGACTCAGCAACGGTTGTGGTTGCAACCGTGTCTGTTGGTGGTGATGGTCCGTCTGCGACATCATCATCCCTTGGTACAAAGCACACGTGAGAGCAGGGGACAGACGGAGACCGAGGAACCAGTGGCCGCTTGCCCCCCCCCGGCTTTGTCACCCGGGGAGTTCCTGACCTCCTTGGCGGTGGTGACCCAGGCAAAGCACAACAAAAAGGCTGCGTTGTTCAAGGAGCCGGATCAGTTGCGTACAACGAGGATATCGTTTGAAGACCTGGTTGTTGTACCGTTGCTGACTGCATCCTAGCGCAAAGAACGAGTTGCGCCGTCCAAGCCTTCAGAAAATCCAAAAAAGCATAGAATCATACTTTCGAAAGACGACACATAGACACACGCTCCAGTTGCTCTTGCGCTAAATATTGGAAGTAAACATAATACACTTGAACTGCAGAGGGATCATAAAAATATTGATGATTATACCTCACACGGCAATCTCATCAGCCAAGCGTATTGTGTTTGCAGGAGACGCATCTCAAAACCACACAAAGTTCCTGAATAAATATATGGTATTTAGAAAGAACTGATCGCTGTACGCATCCTCCATGCGGAATGTACATTGTCGTTCAAAAACCCATCGCATGTAATTCAATTGAAACACGGTCCTCGAGGCTGTATACATTAGAAGAAAAATATTTACCATGTCAATACCAGTACGCTCTCTCTATATTTCTCCTAAATATGGGCTATCGTACTCAGATATTGAGGCTCTCATACACAATTTACAGGAACCATTTCTTTTTGTAGGAGGCCTCAATGCTCTGGCGCTCTTTCCACACGGATTCCCCAAGTTTCCTAAATGAAAATGTGTAAAATATTCTAGAAAATGCGTGTTACCACAATACAGCCTACATATAATATAGGACACAACACTTATTCATACCGTGACTTGGCCATTGGCACTGCAGTTCTTTTTCCACCACTTCAGTGGGGTGCAGGCAAAGACCCCTATGATAGTGACTACTTCCACAACTCAATAACCTGTATATGTAAAGCCCCAACTGTCCAAGGCACAGCGAACTGAAGTACATGTGCGGAAATATCGAATCTACACTGCACAGTCATAGCACAGCTATACGTGCGGAAGTAGCCACTCCTCACGGCGCACACTCTCGATGCCACCGGCAAGTCGGTTCCCTGAGCCTCTGGCGCCGTGGGCAAAGTATTCAAGCTCTGGTGGAATGAGGATTTTAGGCTTGCACGATGGGCCAGAACAGGGTGCGGGGTACACCATGTCAGATAATCTACTCTCTTTTAAAGGGGCATAGACTTGGAGAGAGCTTGTGCCGTGAGGCAAAAATGCAGAGTGGGTGCATTTTGGTGACATCTATAAAGGCATATACCGACACGCATCAAATGTGAAGACGAGCACGAAAACATCAACGGCACAAGACACATTACCAGACCATGGACAGTAGAATAGGAAACAAACTCGAAGACCAGGCTAACACTCCTGCACAACATTTATAACACGTGTCCACCTCTGCACACTACACAAACGTGTTTCCCAAACACCAATTATCTTGCGAAAAAGAAACGCCTACGTGACAACAACAAATAAAACTATTCTTGCCGCTACCCATTTTTTTTTTCATGAGCGGAAGAAGGCTAACATGACTTGTTAGCCTTAAGCTCCCGTGGCAGACAACTTTACATACACTAAAATACAGAACTTGCCCGCAGGCACAATTGAAATACCTGAAATATCTGAAATGAAATATCTATCTGAAATGAAAGAGCTGAAATGAAACTAAATATCTATTTTGGGACGACTTCTGGCATGTTGAATTAAGGACTTCGCAGTAGCTTTTATAATGAGGCGATGGACCCGTTTTCCCGTGATATTCTAGTCCAATTGCTCTCGCAAGCTTGCTGTACCAGCTCCCCGATAAAATGATCAATAGGAAACTCGTGTACTTCTTGGCGTACAGTGGTATTTACGAGAGCTAAAGTTAGGCTTCAGGTTGGGGCGATCTACGAATGAACAACTCGTGAGCATTGAATCGTTCACCAAGGATGACTTCACCCATGAAAAGTTTTGTTAAAACATTGTTTTTGATCTTGAAAAGGCCTATGACATGGCTTGGAGTGGTACATTCCTCAGCGACCTAAAGTGTTTCGGTATATCAAGTTATATGTTCAAAAGATTTGCTACGTTTATGTCTGAAATGACGTTTATTGTCTTCATTTGGTCAGCGTCACAAAATGTTCGCGTGCAGGAACATGGCATGCCACTATTACAATAAGATATCACGGTGGTAAGGCTAAAGTGAAAGTGAATAAATATAAAGCCATGAGGCATAAACATGGCAAGAACGTATGCTTCAGCTTGCGATGCAAATGCTAGAAGTAAGACTATAACTACGTCAGACAGATGCTTACTGCTGATCGCCACCACGAGAGAGATAACTACCGCAAAATAGGTGTGGGTTAGAGAATACGCCGCCCTCACTCCCAAATAATAAAATGTAAGGTACTACGGTTACTCAAAAGAAAATTGTACTACCAGTGCGCACTACTTGTGATGATATACAGAGCTGAAATTTGGCGCCCTACTAAAAACTAGAAAGCAAACGTAGGTCGGATGAACGGGCTACGAAACAAAATATATTGAGTAACACCCACGGACAAGAAATGAGCTGCCTTGGTCAGAAAACAAACTAGTATTGATGATAGGATAGTCCTAAAAAAATAGAAATGAACTTGGGCTGGCCATGTAGAGATACGAAAGCACAAGGAGTGGACGAAAGCGTAAGAGAGTGGATAGAATAATAAGAAGTGTAATATAGAATAATAGAAGAAGTGTAAGGCCAAAACCAGGATGGCCGGATGAAATCCGGAACTCGGGCGTTAACTGTGCACCCGACCAGTGCAGGACAGGAGCGGATGGAGGTCAAGGGAAGAGGCCTTCGTCCTTCAGTGGACCTGAGCTGGCTGATGATTATAATGATGATGATGACTAGACACAACAAGACGCGAACCCTTTTCACAACTATACTGAACGCAAACTTCGTTACACCCGTCATACGTTTAATAAACGAGCCTATGGTTCCATCAAGCGTACGTTTGAGTTTCTCACCGACGACAAATTTTCTCATCTCAATTTTTGATGATGACGGATGGTATATAATGGCACGAAGCCAACACGAAAAAAAAAGTCCAGACAAGAAGTGAATATTGGTTGATGATACTTTAAATACTAAAACTTGTCAGCAGAATTAAAACCTATGCAATACAAAAGACAATGAAGATGGCTGGTGTGTATGGCCAGGATGATTACACGTGATATGACAACAGCTGCAGAAAATTTCACTTTGCTAAAACCTTAAAAATACATTGACTAGAAGATTGGTTCCTCGGCTAAAAAGTATGATAGGTGCAGTGGAAGGTGTTGTCTGAATATTTCTGGGAAATGTTTGTGTCGTGTTTAGTCAAGTGCCTTGCACGTTCTTTGTATGTGGACTACAAAGAGGTCCTTGACACACCACCTACACGTGGGTTCTAAAGATCCAGTGAGCAGGTGGGAGTTTGTTACATTTGTTTGGCCTATGCGCAGCCTAGGCAGGGTGACTTCAGTGTATCGTTTGTGTGAGTCAGTTGCGTAGCATCTCAATTGTGGTTTTATTACATGTAGTTTGTTGTATGTTTTGTTGCCTGCAGTGTTATTGCAATGTGTTACAAAGCTGTCGCCCTAAAGTCGTTTCAAACTACTGTTGTTATGTCAACTGTAGTCATACGAGCTGCAGCACCAGCCATTTGATTGGCGGTCTTAGTGCCAGGAATCCCTCAGTGCCCTCGTACTCTGCATATAGTTATTTGAAGATTTGAGAGAGATAGTTATTATTACCTTGAAAAGACCATTAACCACACAGCTGTTAGATGACCTTCCTAATGACAACTCATAGCGAATGGGTGTGCACGATGAACTTGGGAATTTTATCTTTGTTCATGTGATTTGAAACGGGTACGTCCATACACTTCTGCAGCGTAAATCCTGTTATACAATTTTATTGTTTTGGTAACTCTAAATATTGTTTCCTGTGCTGAACAAGGAACAGTAGAAGCAGTTTTGGACTCGTCGCTGAAGAATTCTGCGCACCTGCACTTGTCCTGCAGGAACGTGAAATTTTACTCCTTGGTACCATATTTTTTGAGCTAGTCAAAATGACCGGTCGCATAATAAGGAGGTAGATGACATAGTGGAATTGAAATATGGTTGGATGTCTTGTGCACGTCTGCAAAGGCGACCTTGAGTTCAGTAGCCTCATCCTTAACTCAGAGAGAAAGGTACGGAGATAGATGGCGTGTTTTGTAAGTTTGATTTGTAAGTTTGATTTATCGTCCATGGTATGATTAAAAGGACGGTTGGTGACACAAACGATATAAGATGCATACAGCTACTCAACATACTCCCGCTGATTACTAGGCACCATTTGTCCCACTCGACATACGGACTCTCGACAGGGCTAATGCGGAAAGCGCTGCATGAGAGGCGAAGGCCAAGATGCAGCACTCGGTCCAGCATTTAAAGGGCTGTTTTAGTCGCAGACCCATATACGACACTGCCATAGTCAAGCCGAGACAATACCAAGGCCGTGTAGAGTCGCACAAGGAGTTGTTTGTCGGCCCTATAGGATCGGTGGAAGAGGACCTAAGAATGTTTATTGTTTCTGGTCACTTAGATTTGAGTTGTTTGATGTGAGGAATGAATGTAAGATTTTCATCGAATGAAATAACTTAAAACTTGTGCTCTTTTTTCAAAGGAACTGGCACGTTCTTAAGAGTGGTGTCTGGGTCTGGGTGGACCCTACGCTTCCTGGAGAAGAAAAAACATGACCGTTTTCGGGGACTTAGATTAAAACCATTCTTCTCAGCTCAGCTGCAAAGTTTGTTGACACCAAGCTGGACTTGACGTTCGCAGATAGACATATTTCATGATTCAGAGGATATCTGGGCGTCGTCTGCATACATAAAATAACAGATTGTAGGTGGCAATGCCGTTTCAAGAGAGTTCATCTTTACAGTGAAGAGAGTGCAGTTTAACATTCCACCATGATGGAGGCTGTTCTCTTGGCATAAACCCTTGAGAATGCACTACCGACGCTCACGCGAACAGTTTTCTCCGACAAATAACTAACAAGGGTGTATATTATGTTACCAGAGATAACAAATGACTTGAGGTGACTAAGAATGCTGTAACGCCAAGCGGTGTCTTAGACCTTATCGATGTCAAAACACACTGTAAGACAGCACTATTTATGCATGAACCATCCTTTATATATTGTTACAGCACAGTTTCTACAAAGGATTTTCTACAGTTTCTACAAGGAATGGGCCAAGGACCAGCTAGAAAGTCACGAGTTGGTAATACGTGCGCAAGTAGGGATAGCTTTATGCGTGGAAAATGAGAGCAGAAGTTAAGAGAGTAGCGGAAACACAGAGCGGAAACGAGACTACAGGAAAGAGCGTTAGATGCGGTAGCAGGCTAACGAAAACTCTTCGCTAAAGAGAGCAAGGGAGGAAACGTTCTACATGGTTCAGGATGCGCAGCAGTCCAACGAGGTCTCCTCACGAAGTGCGTGGGATCGGCCGATGCACCACGGCGCGGCTTGCTCGCTGAGGAGTCTCACGTCACGTCGGGTCGGGACACGAGACAGCGGCCGGACATCAGGGACCGTGCACTGTGGTTGACGGCTCGGTGGCCCAGCGGCGGTTGTGAGCCGGTGTTTCCCCTAACCGCGCTCTCTGGCCCAGCGCGTCACCAGATCCAGGCACGGGCCAGCAGACAGACTTCGGTAACCGGATCAGCGGCCGACGGCTCTCCGGCGACAGCAGCGGTTGAGACTCTGGCTTCTAGCTCCAAGCGATCACAGGGCCGCGCTCACTCGCCCAGCGCGTCAAATGCGTCCGCTCAACCCTTGCCGATTCGATTCTTCTGCACGCTCTGCACGCTCCTCGGCCCTCTTCTTTCTCCTTCACGGGCACCTCATCACACAATCCCGGGTTTAAGAAAGTTGTTGTGAAGCAACAACTATTCTACAGAAAGAAGAGTCATTTGGAGACGCGGAGAAGTTCTGGGGAAGCACGACAACGTCCACAGTTCACGGCAGCACGATAAGTCACAATGGACACTTAAAACGCGAAACGGATGTACAATAGTATGGGAAAAACACTTAAATACGCGGAAAACCACAGTGACTAGTTAAACAACAAACGTGAAGAACACACTACTAAATACACGAGGGGTGTGGATTGTTAAATTCTACTCATGTAGTCAGCCCCTAGATTTTCGGTGCCCTTGATAAACTCGACAGTAAAAAAGTATTCTTGAAGTATCAAGCTCCAGCGCAACACTCTGCTGTTCGGGTGCTTTGCTGATTGCAAGTACTTTAAGGGCTGATGGTCACACTGTATAATAAAAGGCTTCCCATATAAATAAATATGAAATTTGTTCACCGCCCAGATCAGAGCCAAGCATTCGCGCTCAATGGTTGAGTAGCTCGTCTGTCTCGGCAACAGGTTGCGGTCGCGTATGTGATGGGGTGTAAGACATTCTCGCACCCCCTTTGCAAGAGAACCGCCCCGAGGCTCGTGCTTGAAGCGTTTGTGCGTAGTATGAAGGGCTCCGTGAGGTCCGGAGCTTGCAAAATTGGTGCAGAGGCAAGTTGAGTCTTCAAAGTGTTGAAAGATTGTTCTTCTTGTTCGCCCCAGCATACAGTGTTGCTTTTCCCCTTTTTGGTCAGGTCTCTTAGTGGTTTTGTAATAGCGGCATAATTGGGAATGAATTTCCGGTAGTACCCGGTTAACCCCAAGAAAGGCTGTTCCGCTTTTTTCGTACTTAGTCGCTTCGAGCCCAAGATTTTCTCCGAAGTCTTTAAAAGGAGTTTCACTTGGGAGTCCCCGATGCGGTGTCCTAAAAATAAAATGGTGGGCTCTCCGATTTCGCACTTGCTTGGCTTGATCGTCAGGTTGGCATTTTTTATTCTTTCAAACACTCTACCCAGTGTGTCCAAGTGTTCTTGCCAGGTGTCCGTTGCCACGATTACGTCATCGAAGTAGTGGTGGACGTTTTTCCACCCACCTAGCACAGCTCCAATTGAACGTGGAAACACGGCTGGGGCGGTCTTTATACCGAACGGCATATACCGGAAATGGTACAACCCCGACAAGCACAAAAACGCGGTCTTCTCGCGGCTCTCAGCAGTCATAAGCACTTGCCAATACCCTTTGGTAAAATCGAACTTTGAGAAAAACTTCTTCTTCCCAGCGAGGGCAAGTACGACGTCTACGCGTGGAATGGGCTCGCAATCGGAGACAAGAAGTTTGTTAAGCTCTCTAAAATCAATGCAGAGCCGGATGGTACCGTCAGGTTTCTTTATAGCCACCATAGGCGCATTGTAAGGAGACTGCGATTTTGCAATGATTCCCCTCGCTAGCATGTCTTGAACTTTTTTTTCAATTGTCTAATGAAGTGCAAGCAGTAGTGGATATTGAGAAACGTGTACAGGCTTGTCAGTCGTTAAATTCAATGGGCACTATACAACGTCTGTTTTTCTGGGCAGGTCAGAAAAGATCAAGCCATACTTTTGGATTACTTCCTGCACCTGAGCCCTCTCGTCAGCATTGAGTTCGGGTGAGAACTTGACATCTTCGCAAGTTTGCGTCTGACGAAGCGGAAGTGTGGGAAGGCTGTCGGCCGATGCTGGGTCGTCGAGATCGTTTGTGGTAGCCGGGACGTCGTCAATTGTAGCGGCAACTGATGCTTGCGGCGGTGGCGAAGACGTCCTTTCTTCGTACAGTTTCAACATGTTTATGTGGAAGACCTTCCTTTTGCCACCAAGGCTGATCTCGTAGTCCACGTCGTTTTTCTTCGCGGTGATCTTGAATGGCCCCTTTCACTGCATCAGCAATTTGTTTGAATCAGTTGGGAGCAAGATAAGAGCCTTGTTTCCAACTGAAAGCTTCCTCGGGCGACTTTTCCGGTCATAGTAGTCCTTTTGTTTTCTTTCGCTTTGCCAAGTTGCTCATGGGCAATTTTACACGTCTGCTCCAGTCGGTCTCGTAGATCGACGAGGTATCCGTAAGTCGTCCGAACCTCACCATCGAGGTCATCTTTCGTCCACAGCTCCTTGAGTACAGTCAAGGGCCCTCGCACATGTCGTCCGTAGATGAGGTCGAAAAGGGAGAAGCCCAGACTGGCTTGGGGTACTTCCCTGTAGGCAAAAAGATGTGGCGCGATGTAGCGGTCCCAAGACCTAGGTTTCTCCTGGCACAGTCTTTTTAGCATCGTTTTCAAAGTGCCGTTAAACTTTTCAACCAGCCCATTCGCTATGGCATGATAGGGACTAGTGCGGAGGAGCTTGATTGACAGCAGGCGGCTGACTTCTCGCATCAACTCTGAGGTGAAGCTGGCTCCTTGATCGGTGACGATCTCCTTGGGGATACCGACGCGAGAGAACATTTCAATGAGGGCCTCTGCGACATGTGCTGAATCAATCGCTGGGAGAGCTACGACGTCCGGGTATCGGGTCGCGCAATCGATGAGCGTCAGCACGTATCGGTTTCCTTTCTGCGACTTGGGGCAGAATGGGCCAACTACGTCAACAGCAACCCCTTCAAACGGCGTCCGGATTAACGGTGCGCTGACCAAGGGCGCAACACCGACTTTTCCCTTAGGCGTTTTTCGTTGACACAAATCGCAGGATTTAACAAAGCGTTTTACATCTCCGTGTATGTCAGGCCAGTAAAACTCTTGCAGGATACGAAAGGTCGTTCTTCTGATGCCCTGGTGGCCCGCCATGACACTCTCATGTGCCACTCGGAGGATGGGTTCCCTCAGTTTCTTAAGAAAGACAATTTGCTTAAACTTCCTGCCCGTGGCAAGGTGGTATTCCCGGTACAGGAGGTTGTTGGACTCAAGGAACGAGTAACTCTCTCCTTTACCAGATGGAAAATCCTTTCCTAACTTCCGGAAGCAGTGGCGGAGGGTCGGGTCTCGTCGTTGCTCCTCAGCCAACTCTTGCCTTGTGATGTCGGCGCAGATGGTTTTAGGTAGCAGTAGAGGTGTAACCTGCGCCCGATCCGTCTTGGCAACAGCCGACACTAAAACATCTTCGGGTATTTTTGAGGCTGTTGTGGCCAGTGCTGCGCTGGTGGCATCTTCGGCTTTGTGCTCCCAATCAGGGTCTGGCATGTGAGGTTCCCTCACACCTTGTATGTTCCCGAGCACGAGGTCGTAAATTGGCTGATCCATACGAGCAGCAGTAATCTCACCCACAAAGTAGGGGATTTTGACGTAGATATTGGCCTCTGGGTGTTGCTTAACTGTTCCATCGAGGAGCAGTACCCGGGTGGTTTTTTCTGTCAGATGGTTCTCGCTGACCAAGTCACGTCGGACAATGACGGTGTTACTGCCAGTATCCCGATGAACGGTGACAGGATTTCCGAGTAGTCGGCCTTCGACGAACGGCATTCCTTTCACTGGGAATGCAGACTGCTGCTCAACGATGCCGCGAGGACACTTGTCGCTTGGGGACACTTCGTGTTTGACGTCGGCGGGTTCGGTGCGCTGCGGTGGCGCTTTCCAGGGCTCAGTGATAGCACAAGCAGCAACCTGCTTTTTTCCACTGGGCCGATTCCTGCAGTTTTCAGTTTTATGACCGGAGTGACCACAGGTGGCGCATCGTGGCTGTTCTTTAGTGGAGTTACGGCAGTCTTGAGCACGTTGTCCTGTGCGGTTGCACACAAAACATCTCGGTGGCGCTTTCTTTTGGGCGTCTGCCGCGACTTTAGTTGTATCCCGGCCGTCATCAGAGACCTTCCCAAGGTTCGACAGGTTTTGCGCGTCTAGGAAACGATCCGCCGCATCAGCTAGGTCGTTCAGTGTTGTGCACTCGCGTTCTTTCAAGAAAATTACGAGCTTAGGATGGCAGCAGCGGATGAATTGTTCCCCAATGATATGGTCACGGAGAGCCTCGAACGTTTTCTGAATGTTCGCCATCTCTATCCAATGGTCAAAATAACCGGTGAGTCTCGCTGCAAGCTGTTTTTCTGTTTCACCATCCTCCGCCCTGCGCTTTCCTAAATTTTCCCTGATAGCCTTGGGCAGTAAACCGGGAACGCTGAAGCAGCGCCTTCTTTACTTTACCGTAATCAAGAGAGTCTTCTGCGGTCATTCGGCCAATAATGGTAAGCGCCTCTCCACTTAAGCACATGCTTACTGCAAGAGCCCATTTGTCTTGCGGCCATTGCTGCCCTGTTGCTACGCGTTCAAATCGTTGCAAGCACGCGTGCAAGTCGTCGCGCTTCTCGTCAAACAGAGGAAGCAATTTCTGTGGGTTCATCGCATTCATGGTGGCAAGAGCTTCATTTCCTGCGGCGGGATTCGATTTGTTTGCACCGCCCTCTTGGAGTCGGGTTCGTAAAAGTAGCAGTTCTTTCTACCTTTCCGCGGCTTCGTTTTCTCTTTCTGCAGCTTCCTTATCCCTTTCCGCGGCTTCTTTTGCTCTTTCTGCGGCTTCTTTTGCCCTTTCTGCAGCTTCCTTCTCCCTTTCAGCTGCTTCTCGGCTAGCTTCCCTCTCAGCGGCCCTTCCGGCACGCTGCTCAGCACGTTCGCTATCTACCTAAGCCCTAAGCACTTGACCCGAAAGCCCCGGCTGCGTTCCCGCAGCAAATAACTTCTCAATGTCCATGCTTTCTAGCTAACGTTACAAGCTCGTTCGCGGCTTACCGACTCCTTTCAGCGGATGTTAAGTATCCTGGCAGGCTCGCTACTTTTTGTTTTAAATGGGCCTAGGACCAGCTAGAAAGTCACGAGTCGGTAATACGTGCGCATGTAGGGATAGCTTTATGCGTGGAAAATGAGAGCAGAAGGTAACAGAGTAGCGGAAACACAGAGCGGAAACGAGACTACAGGAAATAGCGTTAAATGCGGTAGCTGGCTAACGAAAACTGTTCGCTAAAGAGAGCAAGGGAGGAAATGTTCTACATGGTTCAGGATGCACAGCAGTCCAACGAGGCCTCCTCACGAAGTGCGTGGGATCGGCCGATGCACCACGGCGCGGCTTGCTCGCTGAGGAGTCTCACGTCACGTCGGGTCCGGACAAAAGACAGCGGCCGGACGTCAGGGAGCGTGCACTGTGGCTGACGGCTCGATAGCCCAGTGGCGGTTGTGAGCCGGTGTTTCCCCAAACCGCGCTCTCTGGCCCAGCGCGTCACCAGATCCAGGAACGGGCCAGCAGACAGACTTCGGTAACCGGATCAGTGACCGACGGCTCTCCGGCGACAGCAGCGGTTGAGACCCTGGCTTCTAGCTCAAGCGATCACAGGGCCGCGATCACTCGCCCAGCGCATCAAATACGTCCGCTCAACCCTTGCCGATTCGATTCTTCTGCACGCTCCGCGGGCTCCTCGGCCCTCTTCTTTTTCCTTCACGGGCACCTCATCACAGGGATGTCATTCAGGTTTTTAACGAAAAGGGATTGACCAAGCCCACTGTGGTTTTCGTAGAAAAGGAGGCTTAAGTGGTGACTGCGAGATGTTTGTTCTGCTCTTCTGCGACTCATTGAAAATTCGAAACCATTCACAACCTAATTCGTATTTTACTCTGGCACCTCACCAAAGCCCTACAAAAGCATTCATTTCTGAATATTTTTAGTACTCTCCTACTCCATCACCTCCTTCTTCTTCATCTTCTTTATTTATTTATTTATTCATTCATTTATTTATTTATTTATTTATTTATTTATTTATTTATTTATTTATTTATTCATTTAGCCTCAAGGGCCGAGGGCATCACAGAGGGGAGTGGGTACATACATGTACAGCATACAAATCAAAATACAACAACAGAAAAATTGCAATCAAGTAACACCGCTTGCCACAGGGTTGAACTAAGGCTACGTACACATAATATTAGTGACAGCAACTTTAAATAAAGCAGCATCTTTGATACCAATAATATCATGAGGAAGATGATTCCAACATACAAATATTTTTGGCACAAATGACTCCAGAAAATACTTGATGTGTGCTGACGGAAGTTCTACTTTATGGCGATGATCAATGCGATTGGAAACGTAAGTTGGTTGGGCCAATAATTTATTTCTGAGTAATGGATTGGTGAAGTAAATTTTGGGAAATTGACACAGCCGAAACACTTTCTTGCGAAGGGACAGTAGGGGTAATGCTAGTATGGTTTTCATTGATGTGACGCTCGAGGTGCGATGGTAATAAGAAAGGATGAAGCGCGCTGCCCTTTTCTGCACTCGTTCTAATTCGTAGATAAGCGAGTCATGACCAGGGTCCCAAACAGATACCGCATATTCTAATTTGCTACGTACCAATAATTTATGAAGTAAGAGTTTCAAGCAAACGTGTGCCTGATTAAAATTTCTTCGAAGGTAGCCTCACGTGATATTAGCTTTTGCTGCCATATATTCAATGTGTGTTTGTCAAGATAATGTAAAAGGTAGGTATATACCCAGATACTTATATGAATTTACTGCTTCGAGAATAACATTATTTTACATTGTGACGGTTAACATTGTGACGGTTAACGTGCATGTACTTACATTTGTTAGCGTTGAACGTCATGCCCCAAGTCTCACACAATTTCTGAACCTGATCGATATCTGCCTGCAATTCAAGAACGTCTGAATGCCCCTAATTGCCCGATAAATTACGCAGTCATCTGCGAAAAGACTGACTGAAGAAGTAATGTTTAGAGGCAAATCGTTTATATAGACCAAAAAAAGCAATGGTCCCACCACAGAGCCCTGTGGGACCCCAAAGCTAACCGGGAACCTGGGCGAGTCAAAGTTATTAACAGTTACAAATTGGGAACGGTTACTGAGAAAAGCAATCACCCACGCGAGGACGTCATCATCTATATTGAGGCTCCGTAATTTTCAAACGAGTAAATCATGAGGTACTTAATCAAACGCTTTTGAGAAATCTAAAAAGATACAGTCCATGGGTGTGCGGTTGTACAATAGAATGCAAATCGTGAATAAAACATACTAGTTGTTTCACAGGAAACGTTTTTACGAAATCCATGCTGTGAATCAGTAAAGAAAGAATTGCCCTATAAAAATTTTACAAGCTACGAATAAATTACGTGTTCCTATATTTTGCATGGTATCGAAGTGTTCGATGCTCCCCGCACGGGGCACCTTCAGCAATCTTGGTGACGGTACTGGCGATACCGCGGACCCCGAGGCCCCAAACATAAGCTGGATCCAACCGTGGCGACGTGTTTACAGGTGGAGGGTTAGAAACCACGAACGGTGGCCGTCGGAGCCCAGGTCAAGCTCCGGCGGATGGGCTCCCTGTCTGTTCACCAGGCAGAGAGCTCCGGGACCTCTTTGACCATCAGAGTAAAGTCAAAAAAGGAAGTACCCCCGTCCCCTGCTTCTATACTATGATATATGGCATTTTCTAAACACCCCCCCCAGGCGTGATCGGCCCCCGAAAAGGGGCCGCACTGCAGTTGCATTCCCACCTCTTGCAACAACTGTCTTTTCAACAAACATGAATAACTATTCTCGTTTTTTTCTGATCGAGTCTGCTGACCCAACGAGACCCGTCGCTTCACTGTCGGTATTCCTGGTCTCAAAATTTCTGCAAAGCACAATAGGTGAAACGTATGACGCCAAAAAGCTCAGGACAGGAGAAATCCTTGTCGAACTCAACACTGAAAAACAATCCCGCACACTTCTTGCCCAAACTCGCATCCATGACCTGGACATCAGGATCATGCCCCACCGGAGCTTGAACAGCTCCCAGGGTGTGATTTCAGAGTCGGATCTCCTTTCAGAAATAGATTCCTACCTTCTAGAAGGGTTAAAGGACCAGGGCGTCAAAGCCGTGCGCCGCAACACGATGCGCAGGGACGATAAGATAATCCCCACCAAGCACATTATCCTGACCTTCGACCGATCGACACTTCCAAAATATATAGATGCAGGCTACATCCGATGCTCTAGTCGTCCGTACATACCGACCCCGCGCCGCTGCTTTAAGTGCCAGCGGTTCGGGCACAGTACAACCTCTTGCCGCGACAAAACAACCTGTGCGAAATGCGCAGCGCAGGACCACCCCACCGACATTTGCAACTCTGATAACCTCACTTGCGCGAACTCCAGGGGCCCACATGCGGCCTAGTCTATGAAGTGCGAGAAATTTCATCTTGAAAAGAAAATAATCAACGTGAAAGTGACAGAGAACATCACCTACCCAGAGGCGCGGAAGAGGGTCGCCTCTTTCCCTCTGGGGAGGTACGCCGACGCCGCTCGCCGGGGGGCGGAGCGGCGTCTGGTTTCGGCGGGGACCCAGTACCGCGAGTCGGCCTTGGTCCCGCCACCCCCCCCCCCCCCTGGGCTGCCTCAGGGAGCCCAACCCGCCTCCGCACCGCTCGCTGAGCAAGCAGCGGCTGTGGGGGCAACCACGTCTGCTGGGAGCGATGCTGCATCCTCCACTTCCGCTCCAGCATCCCAAACCACAGGCGAGGGCGCAGACGCGATGGAGACGGAGGAACCAGCGGCAGCTGCCACCCCCACCGCACCGCCTGCGCCAGCCGAGGCATTCGTTAAACCCTCGGTGGTTGTGGGTCAGTCAAAGCACGCCCAAAAGGGTTCGCGGTCCAAGGGGCCCGATCAGTCAGGCACTCCGAGGACATCAGACGACGAAACGGGTGTCGGACCGTTCTTGTCTGCGGTGCACCGCAAGGAACGGGTCCCGACGCCAAAGCCTCCCGACAAGCCCAAAAAGACAAGAGTCACTGCCCCGAAAGACGACACATAAACATACACACTCCAGTAGCTCTTACACTAAATAATGGGAAGAGAAAACATAATTCAATGGAACTGTAGAGGCCTCCTTAAAAATCTTGTCGATGTTTACGAAATACTGCACTCCAATCAGCCAAGTGTCATGTGTATACAAGAAACACATTTAAATTCCAAACAGAAACTTTTTGAATAGTTACCTGGTAATTAGGAAGGACAGGGACGGTGGTGCTACATCTTCCAGTGGTGTGGCCATCGTTGCCCGAAAGTCCCTGGCGTGTCACACTATCCAATTACAGACCGTCCTTGATTCTGTTGCCATTCGTACCAAAATCTTCAATAGGCTAATAACACTATGCTCCATTTACATCCCCCCTGATTTCCAGCTCTCGAGCTCGGATTTCGAGGGCCTTGTAGATCAGCTACCTGCAAGATTTATCCTTTTAGGCGACCTCAATGCACACAATGTACTCTGGGGCTCTTCTCGCACGGATGCCCGAGGTCGCCTTATAAAAAAATTTCTAACATCCTCAGGAGCATGCCTATTCAATAAAAACAAGCCTACATACCATAATATAGGACACAACACATATTCACACCTCGACTTGGCTATTTGTTCTGCAGTTCTCTTTGCATCTCCTGAGTGGGATGTTGGCACTAACCCATATGGTAGTGACCACTTCCCAACCACATTAACATACATAGGTAAAGGCCCGAACAGTTCACCTTCCCTTAACAGGTTCAATGAAGCCAGAGCAAACTGGAGTACATTTACAGAGACATCCAAACTACACCACACAACCATTAGGCACCTACACGTTGAAGAAGCTACCCAACTCCTCACGGCGCACATCCTCGACGCCGCCAATAAGTCCATTCTCCACGCCTCTGGTGCCCCGCGCAACCAGCGGAGGCCGTGGTGGAATGATGACTGTAGGCGGGCGCGGGAGGCCCAGAACAAGGCGTGGGGTATCCTTCGTCGGTACCCCACGTCGGGAAACCTCCTCTTGTACAAAAGGGCAAAGGCGATGGCAAAACGTGTGCGCCGTGAGGCAAAACGAAAGAGTTGGCGCACCTTCTTGACATCCATTATTTCATTCACGGACACACACAAAGTCTGGACACACATACGCAAGCTGAAAGGACAACAGACACACAGCCTGCCCTTGGTTAGCTCAACAGGGGACACACTCGAAGACCAGGCCAACACACTTGCACAACACTTTGAACACGTGTCCAGCTCAGCACGCTACACAAACACTTTCATGAAGCACAAAACGTCTGCGGAGAAGTCACTGCGTGATAGCAACAAGTCGCACACTTCTTACAATTCTCTTTTTTTCAATTCATGAGCTTAAGTCAGCCCTGGCTACATGTAAGCCTTCAGCTCCAGGTGCAGACAAAATCACATACACCATGATACAACACCTACACTCAGACACCCTTGAAACACTTCTACATCTATACAATAACGTATGGCTTTCGGGGCACATTCCTCGCTCTTAGAGGGAGGCCATAGTAGTGGCATTCCTGAAGGAAGGGAAGGACCCTTCCTCTCCCGCTAGCTATCGGCCCATCGCCCTTACAAGCTGCATGTGCAAGCTCCTCGAGAAGATGATAAACAGGAGACTTGTGTACTTTCTTGAGTACAACGGTCTTCTCGAGGGCGGCCAGGCAGGCTTCAGGGTGGGGCGATCTACAAATGATCAGCTTGTTGCGTTGGAATCATACATAAAGGACGCTTTCATACACAAACAGTTTTGCACAACGGTGTTTTTTGACCTTGACAAGGCATATGACACCGCCTGGCGCTACGGGATCCTCAGTGACCTGAAGTCATTTTGTGTCTCAGGAAACATGATGAACGTTCTTGTTAGTTATTTGTCCGAAAGAACTTTTCGTGTGAGAGTTGGCAGCGCACTCTCAAGGGTTCATGTACAAGAAAACGGTGTTCCGCAAGGTGGAGTTTTAAGCTGCACTCTTTTCATAGTTAAAATGAACTCTCTTGGGAAGGCATTGCCACGTACAATCTCTTATTCCATGTATGTAGATGACGTCCAGGTATATTTTAAATCAAGCAATATGTTCATCTGTGAGCGTCAAGTCCAGCTCGCTGTCAAAAAACTTGCCAGCTGGGCAGACAAGAATGGGTTTAAACTTAATCCAGAAAAAAGCACCTGTGTTGTCTTCTCCAGGAAGCGTGGGATCCATCCGGACCCAGACATTACACTTACTAGCATTTCGCTTCCTGTGAGGAAGGAACACAAGTTTTTAGGAGTGGTGTTGGATGAAAAACTTACATCCATCCCTCACATTAAGCAATTCAAACATAAATGTCTAAAGGCTCTCATCATTCTTAAAATCTTGTCACACCAGTCCTATGGAACGGACAAGCAACTCCTTTTACGCATTTTTACACGCCTAGTGGGGTCCCAATTGGACTATGGCAGCGTCATTTATGGGTCTGCCACAAAAACTGCACTTAAAATGCTCGACCCAGTGCTCCATCTGGGTCTTCGCCTTGCATGTGGTGCTTTTCGCACTAGGCCAGTCGAGAGCCTATACGCCGAGTGGGATAAATGGTCTCTATATCACCAGAGGATTTACATTATTGATTGTATGCCTCGAAAATCATGGCCCTGACTAACCACCCTTTTAATTCCACCATTAATAACACATCCTCACAGCAACAGTTCTTAAATCGTCCATCCATCTCTCTGCCTTTTTCACTTAGGGTAAGAGAGGAAGCCTCTGAGCATGAGGTACCCTTTTTACACATTCACAAGACACCCATCACTGATTTTATACCACCATGGAATCTGCGCCCTGTGCTCTGTGACGTGTCTTTTACGCATCTTGATAAGAACAGGGCACCAAGAATTGCGATTCAGCAGCATTTCATGTATCTGCAGGATAAATACAGGGCTGCAGAGGTTTTCAGTGATGCTTCCAAAACGTTCACTGCGGTGTCTTGTGCAGCTCATGGGCCCAATTTTGAAGGAGGTAGAACCATGAATGCAAAGACAAGTATTTTTTCGGCAGAAGCATATGGCATCTTTCTGGCAGTAAATCACATAGTTGAACATAATATTCCTAAATACATCATCTATACAGATTCGCTGAGCGTCGTCCGTGCATTAACATCTGGACAGTAATCGAAAAACCATGTAGTTAACCTTGTCTTCAAATAAATTATGCTGGCGTATTCTTCAAACCTTGAGGTGACTGTGTGTTGGGTGCCAGGCCACTCTGGCATCGGCGGAAATGAACTGGCGGATGATATGGCCGCCAGTGCTGCACTCCGAAACACAGTAAACATAACAACACTACCTTACACACACCTGTGACCAGGGCTACGGCAGCCTGGACAGCACATGGGCTCCTGGACTGAGGAACCACTCTCGCATTATTGCGTAATAAAGTTGTATCTCTCTCTCTCTCAATCCACACATAAGACAGCAACTCCGTAAAACTTGGCAAGCAGACTGGAGCGAACAGACCGACAACAAACTACACGTCATAAAACCACACTCGGGACAATACACTACTGACTCACACAACAGGCACATTGAAGTTACCTTAGGTAGGTTACGGATAGGCCATACGCATGTAACACACTCGCACCTGCTCACGGGATCTCCAAGACCCCTGTGTAGCAGGTGTGAGGAGGGCCTATCCGTAGTCCACATACTCATACAATGCAATGCACTTGACACAACACGACACAAACACTTCAGAGAACTCTACAGACAACATATTCCCCTACACCCATCGTTGTTTCTGAGTGACGAGGCCATGGTTTCTGTAAAAGGCCTTTTTAAGTATTTGTCAGATGTTAAGTTTTTAGACCTCATTTCCTATCACGCATAATCAAATCTGGCCCTATACACCAGCCATCACCATTATAGTAATCACTTTTTTTCATTAAATGACCTTTCTGGCGCTCTTTGCCCTCGTCGGCCTTGCGCCATTAAACACCAATAATCATTATCGTCAAGTGTTTGATGCTTGTCTGTAATTCTCCGGACAAAGTTTATCACCTGACTTAAAAAATCGAATAATACTTCCCACACTCCAATCATCCAGAAGATAGCCTGCTTCCAGAGATTGCTGAAATATTTTTGTTGAGATTATGGAGCTGTAGACTTTATAGTTTATTAGAAACTTGGAAGTAATGTTGTTGGTTCCGGCGGAAGACGAGAATTAAGGGTTTTCTTTTATTTTGTGTACGCCTGCTGTGTCGAAACGAATTGCTTCCATCGGGAGATAACCACTAGCTTGATAAACAGGATTTATCCTTTTTTGAGAAAACCAGAAACTGCCGCCGCAAAGGTGTCACAGAGAATAACAGCGCCGCCATCTTTATGGGTTAACCCGTCGAAAGTTATAAGTGTTATTTCGCGAATATCTTTTTTATTCACCACCCTCCAAATTGTCTCGGGTTGTTGGCTAACATATTCGGGAGTATGTTATTAAAATAGGTTTCCTTTGCTGCTTTTGGGGCCCTCCTGTATTCCCCATTAGCAACGTAGTAAGAATCCCATCTGCCCTGTGAGTTAGAAACTTTAGCCTACCGAAAGAGCCTTTTTTTCTTATTAGCCAACTTTTCAAATTGGCTATACCAGGGAGCATGCTTCTTGGTGGTGACCAGCCTCAGGAAAACAAACGTTCCCGTGCGGTATGTTACTTTTTCTTTGAACAAATTCATGTTCGAATCAACAGAACGAGCCTCGAATTCATCATGATAGCTGTCCAGAAATAAACAAAGTTCTTTATTGATGGCATCAAAATCGGCAGCAGCTTAATCTCTAATGCGCTTAGTATAATTTTCATGATGAGGGACACAAACATCCATAATGAAATTGAGCAAACAATGATCACTTAGTTGAGACAAACAAGATGGAGACATGAACAGGTCAGGCACGTTCGTTAACACTAGATCTAAAACGCTCGAAGTAGCAGGTGTAATGCGGATTGGTTGGGTAACAATTTGCGTAAAGTTGAAATCAGAACCAAAGCTCAAAAAATTATAACTGTCAGTAGAAAACGGACTTAACTGAGATACATCACTGGACAAAAATATATTTGGGTAGTTAAAATCTTCAGCTGAAAGGACTGGTACATTAGGAAAACGTTCCATAACGATGTAAACAGCATCGTGAAGGCTATTTACAATGCCCTGATCGCAGCACGGTGGACGATAGCAGATACCAAAAAAAAATCATTTTATAACTTGTGCAAATTTCAACAAATACGATCTCTAAATTGGTTACAACAGGCACAAAAGACGAAGAAATATAATCCGCTACCGCAACAGGTACACCACCGCCGCATCTATCACCTCTATCGCGACGATACACATTGAAACGTTTTGTAGAGTCAAACAATTCACTGCTGTTAATTTTTCAAGTAAGCCACGTTTCTGTTAAGAACACAAAATCAGCGTCACTTGTGTCGAGCGCCGCATTTAGTTCATTGCGTTTCGATACGACACTCTTTATCTTCGTGCAAAGAAAAGAAAGCGAAATTTTCGGGCACCGCCCCCCTCCCCTCACGTGTCGCTACTGCGGTGAGTTTGCAACTGATAGCGGTGCTCTGGAAACTGAGTGTTCATCTGAAAGCTGCTGATTAACGAATTCCCCAGAGGAACCGCCAAGTTCGTACACACTGTCGTCAGAAAAATTGTAACCGTAACATTTATCACCTATGAGCAACTTATTACACCGAAGCTTGAAGGTAACGTCCCTTTGTTTTGCAAATTCTACAAGCTTCTTTCGTGCCTGCCGTGTTTGAAGGGAATAATCCTCACTTACAATGATGCCATTCTCTTTGAATTTTCTGCTGAGCAATATTAATTCCTGCTTTAACCTAAAATATGCGAACTTCGAAATAACAGGCCAATTTTGGTTAAGCCTGTTCGTTCCTAGCCAGTGTACTCGCTCAAGTGCTTCGCTCGGCACCGGTGACATAAAAACGGCAGTGACCACTTTAACCAATTTTTCTTCAGTTTGGTTCCATTTGTCCTGGGGACAGTCGGGCAAACCGTAAAACAAGAAGTTACTGCGTCTAATTCTATCCTCAAGCTGAGAATGTTCATCGTTTAACCTAGCGTTTTCTCTGCTCAGATGGTAGGTTAGCTGCCTCAGCTGCAAAAGTTCATTCCCGACCTCGGCATTGTCACACGCTTTTGCTTCGACAGCGGCGAGCCTATGGTCGCTGTCGTTAACTTTGCGATCGATTGCTATGGTTGTTTTTATTTTCATTCACGCTAGATATTAACTTCACTTGGTCCAGTTCCATTTTTTCGGTTCGATAGTTCACGCTCTGCAGAAGAGCAAACATGTCAATAAATTTCGGCTCATGAGCCCTGTTGGATGCGTCCAACTCTGGAACCTTTTTATTGGGCCCTGGGTTTTCTTCAACGTCGCCAGCTAGCAAGACAAGCATAGATATAACATCGACACATTCACTTACAGTGACAACAAGACTCCCGGGCGTGAGAAAAGCATCAAGCATGCTTTGTTTGACTTCTTTCCATATAAAGAAGTTTATGTTACTAACCTGTGTGAACAAGCGAGCAAAGTTACGCTGCCGCATTTCTGCGCTGTTCTCACGCCCACTGGAGAGGCCAGGTTGGTGCCATCCGTTTTTATCCTGGGTTCGCCAAGACGTCACAACCGATAAAGTGGCCGCCTGGCTCGGGATGATGTTGCAGGGGTGTTGCCCGCACAATCCTGGACTGGCCGAAAACTGGTCGCTATCAAGTAGACGCACTGGCCGCGAATCATGCCCAGCAGTCGGTGATAGGCACGAGCAAAAGTGAACAATTGAAGCAACCTGTGTGAACAAGCGAGCAAAGTTACGCTGCCGCATTTCTGCGCTGTTCCCATGCCCACTTTATTCCCACGCCCACACCATTTATTTATTTATTTCCTTTTTGTTTTGTTTCAATATTGACTAATTTCCAAACGCGATTGCTTATACACAAAAAAGGTTCGAAATTTTTCTAATTTTCCTAGAATTATCCCCTTAGGCAGTTATCTCTTTGGATTTCACCACTGATGTTTCGCTGATTACCTGATTGGGTATGCGCCAACAATGTTAAGGAACACCACGACGACCACCACGACTGTGCCGGCCGCATCCCGATCTGTTCGCTTGGCGGTTCCTGAATCACAACACTGTAAATAAACCCATTTCACAAATCAAGGACGTGACACGTGGCGGAGGTGCTGGGTAGGAACGTCCGGGATCCTGTAGACCCAGCGAAATCCTGCGTTTTCCATCGGAGTAGGCGATTCGCCGCATTGCCTTTGGACCCGGCTGACATGGCGCTGCCCCGGAATGGGGAAAACTTTTCCCCAGCGGTGGTCAACAGTTGGCATCACAAGTATCCACGCTCCCTCTCTGGTAAGAATGACGAAGATGTGGGGGAATGGCACAAACACTACGAAAGGGTAAGCGAATACAATCGCTGGTACAAAGCCGCACAACTAGCCTATGAAGTGTTGTATCTCGCCGAAACAGCTTTGACCTTTTTTGATTAATAATGAAGCTGAGCTTATGACATGGGTGATCTTCGTCGAGGAGCTGAAGAAATCTTTTGAAAAACCCATTTCCCGCCGACAAAATGGCCAAGCAGACGCTGGCGCATTGAGCACAGGTACCAGGCGAGACCTGTACGTAAAACGTACAAGAGGTCCCTAAACTCTGCTCTCTTGTAAGCCCGACCATCACGGAGGAGGACAAGGTGGGCCTTTTACTAAAAGGTATAGCGGGAGACGTATACCACTTCTTGATCACAAAGTAAAATCTAGCTACTGCTGATGTATCCGACCACTGCCACACAATTGAAGCTCTCATGGTGCGGGGAATTTGCCCCACATTTGGCCGTCTTCCAAACGTTCCCACTGTTCCTCGAGGACACTGGATAATCTAGGGATATCGCATCCATGGTTCGCCGTAATATACAGGAAGAACTACGGTACCAAGTTCAAGCATATACCGCCGATCAGACTGCCTATTCGGGGCCTCCTGCCATTTGCGTATACAACCAATGCGTCGTCACGAACTTTGCCTTCAAATACCCGTGCCCCGACCGCAGCTCCGCTACACACAGCCCTACGGTACGTTTTGGAAAGATGGCGTCGATGTTCACAGCTCCCGAGCGAAATCGCGGTGACTCGGGTACGAGAACGAATCTCGTAGAGTTGTCGCAGGCTACCTACACCAACAAGTCGAACCTGCCCAATACAGGCAACAAGGCGACCAAGACTGTTATCGGGAACCACCTGTTTGGTATTTCTGTGGTGTCAGTGGGCACATCGATTGCTTCTCTCCCGTTGCGAGCAGCAAGTTCCGCAGTTTTACGCTTCTTCTTCGCCAAGCCGACGTGATGGCGCAATACACTAGGATCCCCTTTTCCAACACCCGGCTCCTCCCTCTAACCACAATGCGTCTACCGCCATATCTGACCATAGCCTCACGCCACCGCTTTGCCAGGGCCGGTCGCCGTCACCTCGCCGCTGGTACGTGCTCCCGTCGCTGCAAAACTAGCTCGTGCGACCTACAAGGGTGAGGTCACGGAACGGTTGGTTTTACCAAATCCCCTGTCAAGAGATGGTAGGCAACAAGGTGTGTCATTATGTCGACGATGTGAACGCAACTGCTTTCGTGGATACCGGTGCTAGTGTGTCAGTGATGAGATTGTCATTTAGAGATCCTCTTGGACATAAAGTTATGTTTGAGTGGAATGAAAGTAGACACTTCCCTGGGGTTGGTGGTGAGCCTTTTTCGGGAGTTAGAATTATCTCGGCAGATGTGCTTGGTGGAAACAATTTCATAACTGTGTTTACGGAATTGGAGTACGCAACGCACAGTGCCATTCTGGGTATTACTTTTTGAAAGAATCGGGGGCAAAGTTAGATGGCGGGGCTGGCGAGATTTTATAGCGAAGTGTATTGCCTGTCTGTATTGAGCAAGCCACCGGAAGCAGCCGAGGAGTGTTCGCTGTTTCCGATAAAACGTTGTTGCCTCGTATGTCAGCGATGTTCTTTCCCGTGACATGGGGCCATATGAGCATGGGTAGCTCCGGTAGGGTGTTAGTTGAGCCCGAACTGAACACAACGATGAAGAAAAAATTGTTCTTACCTCAGGCTTTGGTTTTTCAGGAGGGTGGCATTACTCACGTATGGACAGTGAACGCAAGCTCGGAATCCGTACTTCTCCCGCAGTGCCTCACGCTCACTACTTTTCCCGATAATTTATATACTTCACTTGAGGCTATTTCCCAGGCTGACCATGCCCCTAATGTGGAACCGGACAATACAGTCAATTTCATAAAAATGATTAACAAATCGCTGTTGTCTGACCAACGACACGCATTGCAACAATTGGTGGCTCGGCGCGCTTCAGTTTTCGACTTTTCCCAGGGTAAATATCCTCCTCCGCGCGAGGGTCTCGGACACTACATCGAATTTTTACCGCCGAAGCAACACCCATCCGGCAAAAACCTTACCGCGTGTCTCCTACTGAGCGCAGCTCTATAAATGGCAAATTGAGGAAATGCTCCAAACGGCATAATTCAGTAATCTACCAGCCCATGGGCCACCCTTGAATTATTGGTCAGAGAGAAAGACAACACGTGGAGATTGTGCGTTGTCTACCGTAGACTTAAAAATGTGACGAAGGACATCTTACCACTTTCTTATATTGATGACGCCATTGATTGTCTGCATTCTGCTTCCTAATTTTGGTCAGTTGATCTTTGATCGGGCTGCAGGAAGATTCCTATGCACCCGTACGACAAGGGGAAGACAGTATTCGTCACACCAGATGTCTTGTTCGAATTTAATTTAATGCCGTTCGGCCTGTGCGACGCGCCTGCAACATTCGAAAGATTCATGTGCTCTGTCCTTCGCGGCCTGAGGTGGGAAGTCTGCATGAGAAGTCGTCACAATTTTCGGCAGGACGTTCGACGATCACAACGAGCGGCATACTGTCGTTCTCCAGCGCATCGACAAGCTGGCCTGGTCCTGAACTCAAAAAGTTCAATTTCGGAATTCGCCAGGCGCTTATGCTTGCATTCCTTGTTGACCGCGATGGAATGAGGCCAGACCAGCAGAAGATTGCGTGGTTCATGGTAATAAAAAACTCCAAGCACTTAAGGGCCTATGGGGCTTTGTTGGACGGTGCTGCTACTTTTGCCGGTTCATCAAAGACTTTGCCAAGATCACCTGTCCTCTCACAGCTCTTCTTCGTAAAGATGCGCCTTCTGTGTGGGCTCCCGAATGTGACTCATCTTCCACTTAGTGTAAACATTTGTAGTCATCCGGTCCCGTGCTGCGCCACTTCGACGCCACGGCCCCCTCTGAGATCCACTCAGACGCCAGTGCCATCGGTGTTGGGGCTGTTCTGGTCCAACCGCTTGGAGGTAAACCGGATGAAAGGCTTTTCCAATGCGCTGTCGCCTATGCAAGTCGTACGCTCACGAAAGCAGAGCGTAACTACACTGTGACAACTAGAATGCCTTCGATGACGTTCACCATTGAAAAGTAGCGACCCCACATTTATAGACGTCATTTTACAATTGTAACACAAGACCATTTCCTGTGCTGGCTTGTCCGACTGCCTGGCCCCTCTGGTCGACTCGCTCACTGGTCTTCACGGCTTCAGGAATTCGATTTCATAAATGCCTACAAGAGTGGGCACCGCCATACCGACGCTCACTATTTGTCGCACCTGCCTCAGCAAGCGCAGCCATCTGACAAAGAACTTCATGTTGATTCCTTAGCTTCCGTCTCAACCACGCTCCCCGATGCACTCGTGTTTCAGGAAGAGCAAGACAAAGATAGGAGCATTTAGACAGTTTTTGTCCCCACAGAGGCGTCTCAATCATCGACTTCACCATTCCTCTTCCGAGATTGCTTGGTCTGGAGAGGGAATTATTCTACCGATGGCGGACGTTTTCTGGTTGTCGTTCCTGAGAGGCTCCGCCCTGTCGTCGTGCATGCAAATACGACGACGTCGCCTCAGGACATGTTCGCTTTGCCTGTAGACTTTACCGACCCCGTGAACGTTTCTTCTGGCCTGGTCTACCGACGACAACGTAGCAGTACGTCGCCGGATGTCAGGTCTGCCGGCGCCACAAGCGTCCCACAGTTCCCTATTAAGGGCCTTTGCATCTGGTGCGTCTGCCTCCGATACCTTTTGAAAAAGTAGGAGTCGACTTGCTTGGCCCGTTTCCTAAATCGGCAGCTGGAAATCGATGAATAAATTCATGTGTCTATTACTTGACAAGATATGTGGAAATGACTGCTATGCCATCTGCTACAGCCTCCGAGAGAGAGAGAGAGAAATGACCTTTATTGCGTTGTCCGGCGGGGGGTGCGGGTCAGGCCACGCAAGGCTTCGCCCTCACCCCTGTCTATCTACCTATTCTAGGTATCGGGCTGACCTCGAGGCAATGGGCCTGGCCTGCGGCTCGGGCTACTAGGGGTGTCCCCGCCCCGCCCCCTGTCACCGTTCCCGAGGAAAGCAGCCGGGGGGAGCGCGGGTCCTCCTTTCGCCGTTGCCGCGCCAGAGCAGCCTCGAGCCGCTGGACGGCCCTGAGCTGGAGTCCGTGCTCCGTAGAGCCGATCATGTCGCGAACGTCCGGTGGGAGGCCGCGGCCTCCGTCACGCGCACAGTGTTCTTCGCAGCCCCACATGAGATGGGCAAGGTCCGCGGGCACTCGCGCACACACACTGCACTCACTTCGTTCGTAGAGGTCCGGGCACACGTGGCGCGCGAGCGCCGGCGTGAGAACCGTTTCTGTCTGCAGTTGCCGCAGGAGCACTGCCTCCCCTCTCGTAAGCCCCAGATGCGGGGGCGGGAAGGCTCGTCTCCCGTGCCTGTACCACCGGAGCGTGGCGCCGTAGGCGGTCAGGGGCTCCGCGTCGTCATCGTCGTCTTGCTGTTCTTCTCCGGGCTCGGAGGGGGGTCGGGCGAGGGGGGGGGCGCGGCTCGGCACGTGACGAGGTCTCGAGCCGCGGCGTCCGTCTCTTCGTTGCGGTTGCGGTGGCCGTTGTGCAGCTCCCGGCCCGCGTGGGCGGGGAACCAGCGGATGCTCGTGCTGTTCGCGCGGGCTCACTCTCCGATGCTGGAAAGGAGCCGCGCGGTGCTCTTGCACACCGTGCTCCAGGCGAAGTTCGCTATCGCCGACTTGGAGTCGCTGCGAATGCGCACTGTTTCTTTTGCACTTCATCGTACTGCGCCATGGTGCGCCCCGCGTGGTTATAAGTGATGCCACACGACAATTTACTGCGTTTGTCGTAGAAGAGCTCCTTCGCCTCTGTGGATCACAGTAAAGACACAGCTCGCCTTATTACCCACAAACGAATGGCCTGAGTGAGCGCAAAAATCGCACACTGAAAATTGTGTTGGCCATGCACGTATCCTTAGATCACAAAAACTGGTTGCGATCTGTTACGTTTTATCACATGCGCCTAAATTACCGCTAAGCTCGGGGTTACTGGATACGCACCTTTCTCTCTTCTGTAAATGAAACTGCCAAGCAGCTTCCGTATGAGTATCTTGCCCTTTTCTCACCATGATGATGTTCTCTAGCGCAGACGCTCTGTCGTGATTAACAGGCCTACCGCCTTGCCAGACTACGGACCTTGACGCCACAGGAAAAGACCAAGGCACGATATTACCAACGACGCGCACCAGCTTCGTACTATACCGCCGACTTTGTCAGGCGCTGGACGCCGTTACAGAAACTTGGCTTTTGCCAGACATTTTTATCAACCAACTGCTGGCCCTTTTGTTGTCGTGCGAAAGTTAAGCGGCCTGAATTATTAAGTCACTAGAGCGATGTAAAAAGAACGTCGATCCCGCAAAACTCAAGTTGCTTACGTCGCCCACCCGAAGCCTTGCCAACCGCGGCAGCTTCAACTCGATTGGTGAGTTTCGTCTAGCCACATCTCTCTCAGACCCATCTTCATGTGTTGTCACATATTTTGGCATCCTACCAGAACACACGTGATTGTGTCAACGGACGCTTGGGGCAGACAATCACCGTAAATATTCGCAGTCACACTGACGAGTGTAGTCCACTCTAAAGGCGACAATACTGTATTTTGCATGTGTAGCACGGTGCTATGAAACCGGAAGTGCTAATATGCTTAGCAAAGGCGCCATATAAAATTGATCCAGTCCTTCGGCGCCGCCTATTGTGCTAATAAAAATGAAACACTATGCACAACGCCATTTGTCGATTACGGCCATCTGAACCAACTAACTAAGAAATACAACAGTTGTAGTTAGTCGCGCTTTGTACCAGCGCCGCACCAGCCTCCCGTTTCGTCAGGCACCCCGACCCGGCACCACATCGCTTGCTTAGCCAGCGCCCGTTGTGGTAAAAACCGTTTTTATGGCGACTGATGCCGATCCTTTCCTTGTTTTTTCCGCCCACCAGTACACAGGAGGACACGGGAGTACCCCCATCTGCTCCCACCAGCACCGCACTTAACGTGCCATTCGCCGCGCTCCCGACGCCGTCGGCTGTGGTGGCTCCAACGTAGGTAACCGGAAAGGGTGCCATGTATTGGGAGTACGGTCCTCTGGTCACCCACCAGACACCAGAAAATAAGATGGACGTCGGACAGTTCCTGGCAGTGTCGCATCAAATGAAACGGTCTCAAGGTTCAATGTAAAAGAAACGCCCAAAAAGCCCCTTGCAAGTAAAACAGCCATGAAAAACAAAGGATGAACACACACAAACACATACTCCCATAGCTCTTAAATCTATCGAAATGGCGAAGAAAACACCTTCCAGTTGAACTGTAGAGGCCCCCCAGAAAGCTTTGTTTGTTTACGAGATATGCACTGCAATCAACAGAGTTTGATTAAAAATGCATTTTCATTCTAAGCGAGCAAATTCCTAAATAATTACTGAGTATTTATAAGAATTGGGAGGGTGAAGGTGGTATGGACATTATCGCCCGGCAATCCCTCGCTATCATCCCATAAATACGAACACTCTCCTTGAAGCTGCCGCAATTCGCACAATTATATTTAACAGGTTAATAATGGTACGTTCTCTGTACATTCCGTCTAATTTTGGGCCATCGAGCTCACATTTTGGGGCTCTGAAAGACAACTTGCCACAACAATTTTTTTTATTACGACACCTAAACACCCTTAGCCTACTCAGGATCTCTTCCCGCACGATGGCCTGAGATCGCCTCATTTAGAAGTTCTTAACGTCATCGCGAACGTGACTTTTGTAACAATAAACAGCCTGCCAAACAAAAATTAGGACCGTACAGTTATTCATACCTTGACTTGGCCATTGGCTCTGTAATACTCTTCCCATCTGTAGATTGGCATGCGGGCATTCACGCAAAATGACAACTTCCCAACTACATTATCAGACATATGTAAACATTCGAACAGTGTGGCTTCCATAAAAGTTCAATGAAGCTAGCGCAAACTTGAGTATAGATTTTTACCAGTGGTACAGGCTATGTTTTAACATGTGGACATTCGCCCTCTTCTGGGTGTGATCCTATCCTTACGGGTTCTTGCGGCTACAGTGTCATCAACATCTCTTTCTGCCTGCTTCGTGGTGCCGTGACAGGATGAATAACGCATTCTACCTGGTGACTCCTTAAGCCCCTCCACTTGTGGAGTGTGCTTTGATCCGGCCGTCTACCTCTCGCTGTCGCACCACGGCACCTGCGATGTGGTTAGTGGTTACTGTGGTGAGGTGCCAAAAATCAAAACGAAACTAAAGAAGGAATGGACAGCACAAGCTGTCACCGCATTCTGATCACAGAAATCTTCGTCACTGTGGATAGAGCTGAAGAGACCGGGAAAAGGCAAGAGGAAGACGAAGAGGAAGAAGTAGCGGGCTCGGAGGACGGATTGCCTGGCGGACTCGATGCTCGCGTGGAGTCTGAGGGTTCCGGAAGCCAGTAGTTAGGACGGTGGGGACCCAGGTGTTCTGCGGCCCTTGGTAAAGAGCGTCCAGACACCACGTCACCATTGCCAACGCCGTGCCATGGCGCTGCCTCCAGTGCGCCTGTTCTTATGACGATGCCACAGCATCTTCGCTGCCTGCCCCTCGCATCTTCAGCAGCTGCGCCTTCATCCGGCTTTCACTTCTGAAGACGTCTGTATCGCTCACGCCTTTAAGCTCCGCAACATCTCCGTGCAACGACCACGTGAGACTCTCTCTAGTCACGAGAACCTTGTATCATACTTTTGTGTCGGGACTATGCCTCTCTTTAAGCTAGTTTATTGAAGTTGAACTGTAGGTTGTACCTTTTCTTAAGTTTACGTCATCTGGTCACCGTCCGCCCTTTCGCTAACTTTCCGTCTCGCATAAATGTTCGTTTTCTTTGTTCATCGAACCCGCGTCGCATTTTCTTTCTCCTGGCATATATATCCGTGTCATGTGTTCTGCCTAAACTCAACATCATCACAAAGTGGCATCGGCCACAGGACTCTCCTCTAACATCGTGGAGAGTGAGACCAAGACCAGAAATAAGGATTCAGGTGTTTGAGATCGCGAACAATGGGAATCAAGAGTTGGAGAAGCTTACGGCAGAGGGACTCAAATTAGGGCTCCGGAGAGAGGCACATCGAAAATGGGTCGAAGCCGAGTGCGAAAAACTCAGAGCGCACTCAGAAACGGAAAGGGCAGCGAAGCTCAAAGCAGCACAAGAGAAGCCGATTGCTGACATTGTGAAAGCGCAGCTAGAAGATTTAAGGGCAGCGGAGCTCAAAGCAGCACAAGAGAAGCAGATTGCTGACCTTGAAGAGCATGTGGCACAACTCCAACGACGTTTGGGTGATGTCCACCTAAAAGGAGGCATCTGGAAGCTGTTCTAATGGAGGAGCAGACACTAAGCAAAGTGAAAGTCTCCAAGGCACGGTTAGGTCAGCTCACATCGACCAAGAGAGTTTTTTCCTCGAGTTATCAAGTGACGAAGGAGAACAAACGTGCCTTGTTTGCACTTGGGTTGATAAACCATATATGTCCTACTCAAGGAAAGACGAAGTATCATCTGAGGTCGTGGTGCAGAGTACAGTAGGTGATGACCAAGCCACAAGCGAACCCATTTCCTCGTTTCCGGATCTACCCGGAAAAGGTGCAGCGAGCGAATGCGCCAATGGTGAATCCATTTCGGCTCATATGGAACCAGTACTTCCGCTAGATGCCAAGAAAGCCCGCAAGTGTAGGCGAAATCACAGAGGAAAAGGGATGATCACGACCAGTAGCAGTGCAAATTTCAAGGCTATAAATAGATGCCATAGGAAGAAACTTCGCATGCAAATCCACCGTAAAGTGAGCCTGGTAAAGGTGCGTGAGATTAGCTCCCCAGAGCCAGTATCAAAGCTCCTTGCAGGACGGGCAAGCTTTACTAGCAACCAAGTGAAAGTGTCCAGACGCAGAATCTGCTGTTTTACTTAAGCATACGATCTCGAAAGACAGACGGCAAGACACAAAGACAGACAGCTTTGCGTACCCGTTATTGCAAATTAAGAAGGTGCACTATTAAGACGGAAGTGCCAGTATCCCGAAAATACCTGTCGAGGAAAACGTTCCATAGACAGCAGTGCTGGAAGTATAAGAGAAAGGACAAGTAACAAGTTGACCAGCTGGAAAAAACGGGTGCTCACCTTGGCATGTTGAAGAATATTCCACTGCGGACATTTTTTTATTTTTACACGGCTTATTGTTGCACTGTAGGGAAAGTGGTTACAAGAACGTTTGGTCTCGCTGCTGTTTAGGACTCTGTGTACGACTTTTACGTGAATGTGTTCAGTGGAACAAAGTGTGTTAAGACGTTTAGTAGTTGGGTTGTTTTTCTTTTGTTTTGATTTCTGGACATCGAATGTGCATGTGGTTTCCCCCAGCGACTTTCTTAAAGTGGGGGCCATTGTGGTGAGGTGTCAAAAATCAAAACGAAAATAAAGAAGGAATGGACCAGCACAAGCTGTCACCGCATTCTGATCACAGAAATCATTGTCATTGTGGATAGCGCTGAAGGGACCTGGAAAAAGGCAAGAGGAAGACGAGAAGGAAGAAGTAGCGGTCTCCAAGAGGGATTGCCTTGCGAACTCGATGCTCGTGTGGAGTCCGAGGTTTCCAGAAGCCAGTCGTTGGGACGGTTGGGACCCAGGTGTTCTGTGACCGCTGATAAAGAACGTCCAGACACCACGTCGCCATCGGCAACGCCGTGCCATGGCGTTGCCTCCAGTGCGCCTGTTCTTGTGACGATGCCCCAGCCTCTTCGCTGCCTGGCCCTCGCATCTTCAGCACATGCGCCTTCATCCGGCTGTCACTTCTCAAGACGTCTGTATCGCTCACGCCTTCAAGCTCCAAAACATCTCCGTGCAATTACCACGTGAGACTCTCTCTAGTCACGAGAACCTTGTATCATACTCTAGTTTAATGACGTTGATCTGTAGGTTGTAGCTTTTGTTAAGTGTACGTCTTCTGGTTAGCATCCGCCCTTTCCCTAACTTGCCATCCTGCATAAATCTTCGTTTTCCTCCTTCATAGACCCCGCGTGGCATTTTCTTGCTCCTGGGAGCTATATCCGTGTCATGTACTCTCCCAAACCTCAACATCATCGCAATTACTATTGCCCACCTGCCAAAGGCATCATGAGGGGAGCCACTCGGGCAGCAGCGCTGCTACCCCGATCCAGCGTACCATTGTTATCACCAGCAGCCACCGCAATCATCCATTTTTGCTGCCCTCCGTGGAAACGATGTGAAAGAGTAACTTGACAACTACAACGGTGTGAGTTCCTAACAAGATATTACAGGCTATTGAACGTGTCGATCTATCTGACCGAAGTCGCGAAAACTTGGTTTTATAATGATCACGTAGAGTTGAGTGTCGTAAACCGCGTAAGCACTAAACCGCGTAAATGTTTTTAATTTACCCTTCACGTTCCCTTAAGGCTGCGAATAAAAATCCCAGGGAACTCGGGTATCTTACCAAAGAGACCTATACGTCCTACATCGAGGATGAATTCGCCCTGTATCGACCAGTGGACTGCCGGATGTAGAAAAAAGACCAGGTTCAGCATATTGTGAAGGGAATTGCCCCCTTTCTCTTTACAAGCACTTTCCCTGTAGTACCATTGAATTGTGCACGACGAGAAAGCCACGTACAAGCAACTTAACTTCAATGTATGCGTGCGCAGGCAGTCATGTGCGACGACAGCTTCTCCAAGGACTTCAACTTCCAGGCGAAGATTCGGTGTTAAGCCGCGAGGAACATCAAGAACAGGTCTCTAACAATCTCCCAGACTTTCGCCACAAGCCTCAGTACTCAGTACTCAGCACAGGCAGCAGCAGCGCCACATGAATGCTTCGTAATGGTCTGCGCGACCTCATTAAGAATAAGCTGGCCGCAATAAAATCCGAGCCTCTGCACAAGGATGAGAACGCCTGCACAACTGCTGCTGCTTCTGCGCCAATAATGCCAGAAGGCCGTACTGTACGCACGTGGCCCCAATTTCTGTGGTCGTATCAACGACGCAGTCTCATTCAATCGGGCGTGCTTCACGCACGGTTAATTACGGCTGTGGTGTAAGTGGCCATATTTCTCGTTTTGCCACGGGCGCCAATAGAACGAGAGTGGCAGCTACTCTACGTACGTACGCCGTCACACCAGACCATAAAATTATGGTCAACACTTGTTTGCACCACCTACCTTTCGCTCTTCGCCCCCCCCCCCGACTCCTAAGGCCAGTTACGCGCACAACGGCCTCCGAGAGATCTGTCACCCTCGTCTTCCCATTGGTCTCGTTCTCCTCTTCGCCCTGCCTCTCAAGTTGTCGACAAGCTTTCGGAGAATTGTAAGCGGCAGTTTTCTGGGGGGGGGGAAATACGTCACAAAAAAAATCTCCAAGTACCACTGCCATTACTGTTTTTTATCGCACGAGTTCGAGAAGAAGATTTACTTAATAGAGGTGCAAGTGCCTCCGAAATTTATGTAGATTTTTGTGTTAGGTTACGCAAGTGTATAATGCCATATGTCGGTGCGGTTCACTGGGCAACCGACTATGTTATGGTTAAACCTTCGGGATTTTACACAGGTCGGATTTTCATGAATAAAATTTCATCACATACACTTCCATGTGTTGTCCTGGTATGCTCATGAAGTAATTTTAGGTTAACCTTTGCTGTCATCAGCCTCAGCGGAATCATCTCGTGCGCCAACTCTCCATTCTTATCACCGACCTCCGTCGCCAGTGTTTCCGGAAGGCCCAAGAAAGGCTGCTTAGTTGCGGCGACCGAATGTCTTGTGTACCCTGCACAAGAAACGTTTTTGCACGTGTCCTCGAACTGACTCACTGATGGCGTGTATTTATCGCATGAGCAGAAAATTTTATTTTGAAAGGCACGTCATACCTTCCTGTCTCGTCCGTTTATCGTCTTGTTCCGCTCTCTATACAGCTGTGAATACGTTTGCCTAAACAACCTTGCTACCACAAGGGGCCAGGACGCTTCGGGGTGTAGAAATAAGGCAGTGTGTGTCATTCCGCTGCGTACACTTTCGAAAGAAAAACACGTCTCCGTGTCGCCATCCCGAGCTTCTGCTGTTGACACGACAATAAGCTCTGATCTCACCACAGACCAGAAGCAAGCATTGATAGTCTTTCTGTACAAACAACAGCGTCCCTTAAGCGTTTTCCTCTCTGGCTGCCAAACATCGCATCGACAAAAATGCATCGTTTATTGTTCGCCGCCGCCCATTCTGCGATTCGACATCAAACGGAGGTTTATACAAGAGATTGGAGACGACATGCTTAAGAGCAATATCGTTCGTCCTCATTCGAGTATCTTGATTTCGACTTAAGTGTTTGTGCAAAAAGAATAGCTCCGTACTCGAATGCATGGACTATCGGGCGCTGCGCAAAAATTCCAAGGACTCTGTCTGGCACCCCTCATTTATGACACCCTGGACACTTTCCAAGGTGCGGACGTATCTACGATCCTTGATTTCTGTTCTGGATATTAACAGGTTTCATTGTACGAAGCCGAGAAAGGGAACGCTGCTTTCGCAAAAAGCGATGGTCTTTACGAATTAACGTGATGACATCCGGGCTGTGCAACGCTCAAGACACGTTTGACCGAATGATTGATACGGTCCTTCTGGCTCCTAAATGAAGAACCCGCAGGTGCTATATAGACGACATTGGGTATTTTTTTTCTGAACTTGACCACCTACAGCACCTAGAGGAATTCCTCGCATGCCTTGCTAACTGCGGCTTCCACTAAATACTTTCAAGTACACTCTCACGTCTGCGCTCGTGCTCCACGCTTTTCACACAACGTAGGCCACTATTCTACACACAGACACCAGTACGGAAGGCTTCGGTGCCATTCTGTTACAGCGCACGGCCTCTTAAGTTGAAAACCTTGCGGCCTATGCAAGTCGTGTGCTGACGCCTGCCAAACCAAAATATACACTCAGCGAAAAAGAGTGTTTCGCAGTTGTCTGGACAGTAAAAGTAGTTCGCGAATACCTGTATCAAAGCCACTGTACTGTCGTCGAAGACCACCATGCTCTGTGTCGGCCCTGGTCACTCAACAAACTTAACAATCGGTGGTTGTTGCGGCTCAAATTGTGATTTTGCTTTGGCATGCTAATGTAAAATAAAAACATATGGATGCAGACCCCATTTCTCTTTGCGCTGTCCAATCAGAAAGTGATTCACCATTCCCTGTGGCAAAATTCACACTGCCAATGGCACATTTGTACGAAGTGAAGATCTCGCGGGCTCAAAGACTTCGGTGCGCTACAACGGGAAGCCGGTTTCTGTCAAAAACTAGTTGATAAACTCATAGGTAGAGCCTGCGAACACCCGCTTGCAGTGTCAACTGCCCAAGGTCCGTGTTTTTATGGTGGCTTACATCATGACAACTACAACTCACATGTAACAAGTGGGTAACCGTCCATTGGCATGATAATAAACTGCAGATACTGAGAGTTTTGCAGCACAGCGCCATGGCTGGATGTTTAGAAATTCACGAGACCTGCCACACGATCAAAAGCCGTTCCTTGTGGTCTGGGCTGTCCCCCAATGGTTCAAAATCTTTAGTTTCCTGCGCACCCTACCAGCTTCATAAACAGCCAACCACAGCGCGCACTGGGGTGCTGCAACCTCTACCTTGTCCAGCAGCGCATTCGAAGTGGTTATTCATCAAATATTACCACCCGTTTTCTGTTACCCCAGTTGCTCAAGCGTGGGTGTAACCCTTGGTTGACCATCTAACCCGAAATGTTCAAACCGCCCCTCTAACCCTGGTTGCATGGAAGAGGTTGCATAGTATTTCTTACACTGCATATTTTGTGTCATGGTTCAACACTCGCGTTTCTAAACGACCGTGGGAAGATGTTTTTGTTAGAAGTCGTCGCAGAAGTTCTTAGTGCTCGGAAATCATTCATAAACGGCCTCAAGTTATCACCCCTTATTCAACGGTTGACCTAGAGCTTTCATCGAACACTTTCTCATACACTTTCTGCCTACACCCAACCCTATCACAGCAATTGAAACTGTTTTCTTCCTTTTGTGATATATGCGTATATTGCTGCCGTTCAGGACACCTGTGCTTTTTCGCCTTATAATCTTTTTCATTTTGGTCCACCGCCTCTAGTTCTCGATTCCTCATTTTTTAACCTGTTAATTTCACGGCGAATGTTCCTAAAAATTAGTTTCCAACATTGGTTATTGCCCCCAAGCGGCCTGAGCAGTTACTGTAGCCAGAAATCATCTGCAGGATCGGCACTACGATGGAACTCAGCACAATGACTATTGGCCAGGCAACAAAGTTTTACAATGGACACCCGTAAGCCAACCTGGTATATCAGAAAGTTGATTTCTCCTTTCAGTGGTCCTATGCTGTGCTTTAGCAAATTCATGCGAGTAATTACCACGTGCCTTGGACAACGCCATGTCCGATCGTCACTGTGGCGGCACTGAAATTGCTCTCGTTTTTAGGCTGAAGTCATATGTTCAGTGATCCAACACGACCTAGGCGGCGGTCACGTGACCTCTTTTTACGAAGCGGGACGACAATGGCGAGTAGTGTTACAGGCAATTTTTCTGAATGTGGACAATGACTCTCTTATATGTGTGACCTATTATCATCGCATCATCTTCATCTCGGCGGCGACAGTGGCACTCATATAGTTTTTGGGGATTTTGATTCCTAGTGCGGTGACCGCATGAATTTGTTCTCCTTCCTGGTGACTCCTGGAGCCTCTGAACATAGAGAAATATGTAAAATACAGTACACACGCATATCACACCTTCGGGGAGATGAAGCCGCCCAAGTGCTAACGGCGCATATCATCGACGCCTTTGAAATGTCCATGCCCCAGTCCTCTGGTGCCCTGTCTAAACCCCAGGTGGCCATGGTGGAATGATGGCTGTAGGTGAGTGCGGGAAGAGAACAATCGGCGGAGGAGTATCCTCTGTTGGTACCCGACATCCGATACCCTAATTCCTTCAAAAGAGCTTAGGCTTTTGAAAAGTGTGTGCGCTGGGGGCAAAACAACAAAGTAGGCTCTCCTTCATAAAGTACAATTCCTACAAATACGCACCAAAAGCATAAACGAAATACAAAAACTGAAACAACACCCACACTGCCTTCTCTTGGTGAGCACCATGGGCAACCCACTGGAAAATCAGGCTAATACACACGCACAGCACTTCAAACACGTGTCCAGCTCTGCACAATATACGAAAACGTTCATCAGCCCCAAAGGGGTATTCCAAAAGAAGACACCTCGGGACAAAATGAACACTTCTCACGAATCCCCGTTTTAGATTTATTTGTTGAACATGGCTCTAAATACTTGTAAGCCTTCAGCTTCGATTGCATACAAGATAACATACACGCTGATACAACATACACATGCCGATACCCTTGAAAAACTACGATGCAAAATAAATCTAGGCCATAAAATATAATGCCGCGGACCATGCATTGGACATGCCAACATAGTTCCGGTCATACTGCTTAGCACGCATTTCGAGTGCTTTCTCGGTGGTGCTGGCTTCAGTCACGAATTCGGCGACGGTCTTTGACGGATTTCGGACAAGTCCAGCAAACAGTTCCTCCTCCACACCGCGCATCAAGAAGCGTAACTTCTTTTCTTCCGTCATTTCGGGGTCCGCGCGGCGAAATAGTTGCTTCATCTCCTCAATGAAGATCACGACCCCTTCGTTGGGGTGTTGTGTCCTAGTTTCAAGCAAAAGCGCAGCTCGCTCTTTTCTCACAACGGTAGTGAATGTCTAAAGGAACTCCCTTTTGAAGTGAGTCCCGTCGGTCAAAGAACTCTCATGGTTCTCGAACCAAGTTCGAGCAGCATCTTCTCAGTAAAAGAAGACATGCCGGAAAGTTTCTTCGTCGTCCCACCTGTTGAATATGCGGACGCGCTCCAGCTTCTCCAACCATTCTTCGGGGTCTTCAGCGGGGGCTTCCCGGAACGATGGCGGTTCCCGGGGCTGCTGAAGGACGATTGGCGGCGTTGTTTCTTGCACCGTGGTGTTGGTTGCACCGTTCCTTTTCTTGGGCCTCTCTGGCATCAAACCGAACTCTGGGAGCAATCCTTGCAGTCGGCGGCTTTCTCTGGTTGGGCTGGTTTGACGGCTTCCAGATGTCGTAGAGAGCATAAAGGGTGATCGCCGTCTACTGTGAGGATGCCGCTCCTGACATCGACGCTATCGTAGAGGGTTGCCAAAGGTTGCTTCTCAACCGCGGTGTCTCCGTCGCAAGAGGCATTGCGCACTTTAAGCAATGCAAATCCCATGTTTTGGTAAACAATTTCACCGAGGAGTAACAGCAACTAAACAAGGGCGCTGCAATTGCGTTTCTCGAAGAAACACAAGAAGCAAGTCAAGTGATCGCGGTCGCTAACTTTGAATGCGCACGCGCAGATGCTTCCTAGCCGCCGCAACCTTTCGACGTGAACCCGGCGCTGCCGCAAGAAAATCGGGACAGATTGCTGGATTTGCTCCATCGCTACAGCGAGTGTTTTTCGGCAAGCCCCAAATTACGTCAGACACCCCTAGCGAAGCACCGAATTATAACCGAAAATGGAGCCCGACCTACCCGACGGTCAGCGTACCGCGTCTCTTCACACGAGCGGGAAGCCATCCGGACTCAAGTCGACGACATGCTCAGCGACGACATAATACATCCATCGAAAAGTCCGTGGGCTGCGCCAGTCGTACTCTAAAAGAAAAAAGACGGCACATTAAGGTTCTGTGTTGACTACCGGCGACTGAAGAAAATCACCAAAAAGGACGTGTACCCCCTGCCACGAATCAACGACGCCCTCGACCACCTCTGCCATGCGAAGTACTTCTCATCGATGGATTTGAAGACCGGCTACTGGCAAATTGAAGTGGACGAGAGAGACCGAGAGAAGACTGCCTTTATAACCCCGGATGGCCTATACGAGTTCAAGGTGATGCCTTTCGGGCTGTGCATGGCGCCAGCAACGTTTCAACGAGTCATGGACACGGTGCTAGCTGGCCTGAAGTGGCACAACTGCCTCGTATACTTCGACGACATTGTCGTATTCGCCCGGACTTTCGACGAACACCTCGCAAGGTTGGAGTCTGTACTCGAGGCCATTCGTACGTCGGGGTTAACGCTAAAGCCTGAAAAGTGCCGTTTCGCGCACGAGGAACTCAAGATCTTGGGCCACGTCGTCAACGCCGTGGGAGTCCTACCTGACCCAGCAAAAACTTCAGCCGTTGCGAACTTCTCAAGGCCGAAGGACAAGAAGGGCGTGCGAAGATTTCTCGGACTGTGCGCATACTACAGGCGCTCCGTCGCAAACTTCGCACGCATTGCAGACCCACTAACGCGCTTGACGAAAGATAGCACTCCTTTCAGCTGGGACAACGACCAAGAAAAAGCCTTGTGCGAGCTGCAAAAACGCCTGCAAAGCACGCCCGTGCTCGCTCATTTCGACGAAAACGCGGAAACGGAATTACACACGGACGCCAGTGATATAGGCTTGGGTGCCGTCCTCGTCGAAAAACAGAGCGGGTGCGAAAAATTAATCGCCTATGCCAGCCGTGGTCTGTCGAAGGAGGAGAAAAACTTCTCTGCCTCTGAGAAAGAGTGCCTGGCAATTATATGGGCGATTTCAAAAGTTCGCCAATACGTGTATGGAAGACCATTCAAGGTTGTGACAGACCACCACGCGCTCTGTTGGCTCGCCAATTTAAGGACCCCTCTGGCCGTCTTGGGCGGTGGAGCTTGCGCCTGCAGTAGTTCGACGTTACAGTCGTTTATAAATCCGGCAGGAAACACTCCGACGCCGACTGCCTGTCCCGCGCCCCCGTCGACCCACCAGCACAAGACTCTGATGAAGACAGCGCGTTCTTCGGAATCGCGACGGAGACCGACCTAGCCGCCCAGCAGCGTGGCGACCCCGACTTACGTGTCATAATCGACTACCTCGAGAGTCGCAACGTCGCCGTACCTAGGACCTTTAAATGCAGCTTACCAGCATTCAGCCTCAGAAACTCCGTCCTCGTGAAGAATTTCAGCCCCGGAACGAGAACGAATTACCTTCTTGTCATCCCCGCAGACCTTCGTGACGAAATTTTGGAAGCGTGCCACGACGACCCGTCTTCCGGACATCTCGGCACAGCCCGAACAATTGGAAAAATGAAGGCGAAGTACTACTGGCGCCACCTTACATCCGAAGTCACCCACTACGTCCGGAGCTGCCGTGACTGTCAGTTACGAAAAACGCCACCGACGAGACCTGCCGGACTTCTGCAGCCGATCGTTGTCCCATCAAGGCCCTTCCAATAGATTGGAATAGACCTTCTTGGCCCGTTCCTTACGTCACGATCGGAGAACAAGTGGATTGTCGTAGCAACAGACTACATGACACGCTACGCGGAAACCGCCGCTGTTTCGAGGGGGACTGCACAAGAAGTCGCCAAGTTTTTCATAAGACAAGTTGTGCAGCGACATGGAGCCCCTGAAGTCCTCATCACGGACCGCGGAACGGCGTTTACTGCGGAGATCATGCAAGGAATCTTACGCTACAGCAACACGGATGACCGAAGAACGACGGCGTACCACCCACAAACGAACGGACTAACGGAACGTTTGAACAAGACGATTGCGGATATGCTGTCCATGTACGTCGACGTTGAACATAAGACTTGGGACGAAGTGCTCCTGTATGTCACGTTTGCGTACAACACGGCTATTCAAGAAACCACGCAGATGACACCGTTCGAGCTCGTCTACGGAAGACGGCCGACTACAATGCTTGACGCCATTCTGCCGCACGTAGAAGACGACGACCTGAACTCCGACGTCCAAGGATGCCTTCAGCGTGCGGAGGAGGCCCACCAGGTCGCTCGAGTTCGTATAAGGTACCAGCAGCTGGTGGATGCCGGCCGCTACAACCTCCGAGGCCGAACCGCCGAGTACCACCCAGGGGATCGTGTGTGGGTTTGGACTCCCATCCGACGACGCGGACTGAGTGAGAAACTTCTGCGACAGTATTTCGGACCCTACAAGATTCTACGACGTGTTGACCAACTCACCTACGAAGTGATCCCTGATGGTGACTCCGGCACATCACGACAAAACACGCGGCCCGAAGTCGTCCACGTGGTTCGCTTAAAACCTTTCTACGGACGATGACGAAATTTATTTTTATTTGTTGGGACTGTCGCCCATGTTAGCATCGGGTCGATGCACTCTTAGTGGGGGGGTATTGCGCGAACCATGCATTGGGTTTGTTTATTTGTGTTTTGCTTTTACCGCCCGGCTGCGCCGGTCTGGGTTATCTCTGTGCCAAGGGAAGCGCGTGTTCCATTCTTTCTTTCTTTACCGCATGTGTTATCTGTTCTTATAGGGAGAGCATTCCGATCTAACGTGAACAGCCTGGAATAATCATCTTGGATCTTCAATGTTCTCGATGCGAATCGACGGTTCGAGAACCACGCGCGCCGAAAGATAAAAAGCCTGCAGAGCAGACGCCGGGGCATTCGATTCTGCGACGCTCGCCGACGCAAGTCACTTTGTAGACCGCTGCTTCGCCGCCTCTGTATACTTTTGAGTTGTTAGGGGAGCACAAGTTCACTCCAAATAAACTTGTTTCTCCTTCAAGACAACTGCGTCGTCCTTGGCTTCGTGATAATATCTCTCCGGGAACAATGTATGGTATTGGATGCAGGCCATGGATGTAGCATTTCGGCAAAAGTGCATGAACCGTTTATCTGCCAGCTATCGACAGATTGTCTTGACCAGCTGCCTGCATAACCATCTCGATAATATCATTAACTTGAGGCTCGTGTACGTTGTTGAGTACAACTGTCTTCTCGAGAGCGGCCAGGCACGTTCCATGGAAGGCCGATCCACAAACGACCAGCTCGCATCACTTCAATCATATATCAAGGACGCCGTCGTGCATAAACAGTTTTGCTTTACGGTGTTTTTCGACATCAAGAATGCCTATGACACCACTTTGTTTACAGCATCCTTAGTGACCTGAAGTCAGTCGGTGTTTTGGGAAATTTTTAAACACCCTTGCTAGAAATTTGTCTTAGCGAGAGTTTCCCTTAGAGTCGGGACAGCACTCTGACGGGTTAACCTGCAAGAAAACGGTGTGCCACAAGGTGAAGTGTTAAGCTGCACCTATTTATAGTTATGACGAACTTTTTTTGAAAGACATTGGCCCCTACAATTTCTTACTCTACGTATGCAGACAATGCCCATATATCTTATACATTATTTTTTATGTCAATCTGTGAACGTAAAGTAGAACTTGGTGTCGAAAACCCTGCAGGCAGGGAAGAAAAAAATTGTTTGAAACTCAATCAAGGAAACCGGCTTTGCGTGGTGTTTGCCGGGAAGCATAAGATCCACGCTGACCCTGACATTACTCTTAATGGGGTTTCAATTCCTCAAAAAAAGAGCACATGTTATTAGGTGTTGTGGTTGATCACAAACTCACATTAGTTCCTGATATCAAGCAAATTGAACATAAAAGTCTAAAAACAATCAATATCTCTAAGATCTTCCCACGCCAGTCGTATGGTGCAAACATAAAACTTCTGCTGCACATCTGTACTTCCTTGGTAGGGACTCCGCTGGACTATGGCAGAGCCGTGTAATGGTAAGCGGCAAAACAACTTTATTAAGGTACTTTAGTGCTATACTAGTGCTATACAACTTTAGTGCTATACTTTCGTTTTGTCTTTCGTCCGATCCTCTCTGCACTAACCCAATTCAAAGTCTATAACCCTAATGTAACAAGTGCTGCAGTTATGCATTTAAAATTTAGCTATGTATAACCATCCCTTTAAACCTATAATAATACATCGACAACTGCAATTTATGTAAACCGCCCCTCTGTTTCTCTGCACTTTTCGCTTAGAGGGAGAGGGGAACCTTGGGATCATATATCGTCTCTAGAGGTGCACAGATCATATATTTCAGACGTTTTGCGCCCTTGGTAATTTTGTTCGGTCTATGCGATCTGTCTCTTATAAAAAATAAAATAAAAATAGGGTACCGCAACTTCAATGTTAAAACAATATGTGTCGCTTAGGCATGAATACCACGTGCGCAAGTTAACAGTGATGCTTTCAAAACCTTCAGTATGGTGTCTTGTGCTGTTCCTGATACGAACTTTTAAACCCTTTTCTCAGCAGAAGCATATTGAATTTTACTGATTGTACAACCCAATCTTAACAAAATTCCCAAGTCCCTCGTGCAGTGTCATCTCAGAAGTCCAGCAGAACCCACGTAGGTAAACAATTTTTTAGCACCATCATGTCTCCTTAAGCACAATAAAATGAACTGATCACAACTACGGTACCCTACACTGACCTCAAGCCACCCATCAGACCACATCAACCTTAAATTACACAATTTAAAACCACTGGTGCACACAACAGATACAACGAAGGCCCCATTGCTAGGCTAGGGATAACGGACACACATGCGCACCCAGGTACACACATTCATGTAGTGGGTGGGGTGAGGCTCTCTTCGTACTTCACAGCCTACTTATAAGTACACCACACGACACAAACATTTTCTTGAAGTAGACAGACAACATATTCCCCAGCACCCATCGTACTTTTTAGTAGATGAGGCCATGCTGGTATTAAACGCGTCTTTAAGTTTGTCGCAGACGTCAAATTTTTACATCGTAGTTCTCTTCATGCACCTTGACAGCTTGGCCCTTTACACCAGCCATCTTCAATGCCTTTTATTTCATTTTACGTTTATTTTTGCTGACATGTTTGCATTATGGTCTTATCACTTTCTTTAAATAACTATCATTTGAGGCTCCTTGCGCATAGTGGGCCTTGCGCCATAAAATTCAGACATCATCCTCATTTATAATCTCAGATCGATGGCGCACTTGACTATCTGCATGGTGCCACATGTTTCTGTCGATTGATCTCGCTCAGGTTACCCGCACATAGCTCTAGGAGAGATGGATCGAGAGAAGACGGTTTTTATTACACCCGCCTTGGGGTAAGGCATTTCGGGTTGTCAGGCCAGGTTCTAACCTGGTACTATTCGTTTATCACGCTTTTCAGAAATTTTGATTACAGCAATGCAGACCGTGGGGAAACAGGTCATCATTCTGGAACTGATTTGAGCACAACAATTTATGACAAGTTGTCTGGCTAGGGAAAAAGTGGCAGATAGTACTTAAAAGGACACTGTGGTACGCCACATTGTCAAAAGTCAATCATGTATCGGGCGAGAGGTTTTGCTTTGCCACTGAAAAAAGGAAAATGCCAGGGAAGCGGCGTACTTTCTTCGTTGACCTTACTCTGGCGGTCAATGGCATCCTAGAGCTGCCTTTATGACGTGGAGCCTTGGAGTCGATTGGGCGAAGCTCGAGCAGAGCTCTGGTGGACTATTTTTGGGGCTTCTACTCTCGATGTGGACATATTCCAATAGTTCAATACGGGCCTCAGGGTACGCAGTGGTACGCAACCTTGAAAACAGAAGGTTCTGCGTGCTGGGTGGCGCAGATGTGTTTTGTCTGTAGTGGACGTGGCGAAAACTGCCGAATAACGAAAAGTAAGCTTTCTCTATCACATATAAAGATAATGTTAAACCAATGGGACCAGTCATAAAAACATAAGGCAAGTAACCTGCTGTCTTAATAAACAACATAAACGCATACAGAGGTCTGCTCAGTGGGCAATAGGAAGATGAGGGGAAGTTATAACGTCAAGGCAGAGAAAAACATTTCCTGGATCAGACAACCACTTCTAGTAGGAAATACTTTCAAAAGAACAAAAAAGGGGGATTCGCCTGGTCAAATGTGAGGGGATATATTCTGCTCGGTTAGCATCTTCTGGTTTTGACAGAAGCGACCCTGCGATACAAATCTTGAGGAAGGGGACAGCCAATGACTTGATGAAGGAAGAAGCAACGAAATAGAAGGCAAAGATTGCACTCGAGTGACGTGTGACCGGAGCGGTTTAATTTATTGAAAGATGCCTTCCTGCTTCAGTTGACCTAGTGCGCTGTTGGTGATGATAGAAGCTGCTTGATTTTTGTCGCACAAACAAAAATTGCTGCCTGGAAAAAAAGTTTGGACTCAACCTAAAGGAAGTGCTCCCGACGCATAATCGGGGCAGGATTCTAATTTCAAATTACAAAAAGATTGTATTAGCGTGCGGGAGCAGTAAAATGCGGAAAAATTGAATTGCCTTGAGTAACCTTCAGTCTAACCGCGTAGGTGTGAAACGGTAGGATTGTGTGAGATCTTGGTGGATAAATGGACATATATATTTCGCTAAGGTGGCAGGAAAGTATATTCTTTTGGTGACATTTGCAGTGGAGTCAGCCGATGCACAGCCAACTGTTTTTGCACTAATGTTCAAGACCATCCACCTTCTAAGCATTGTGGCCGAGAAATTCACACTCCAGGAAACATATAAAGCGCTCCCTCGTTATCCTCGCCCCAATCGAAACTAACAAAAATACAATGCGTTCCTATTAAAAGAATATTTGTCCTGGCTGAGCAGACCTTGGCTGAAATTTTGAAAGAGATCTTATTAGCACTACAATTGTAGTCATTTGGGTTCAACAAAACCGTACACTATAACGGTGCGTACCAATTACAGCCTCTTAGAGATTTTTCTGCAGGGTTAGTAGCTGGGTATATGCAACTAGCAGCACCACAAAAATGATTAGAATTTTGGACCGGATGAAGTCAAGTAAAATTGTCCACAGGCGGTATCTTAACCGCGGAGCTTGGTAATCCTCTAATAAAAACTGAGACGAAAAGGCATGCTCCAAAATACAGCATTTCCGATTAAAGCCGAGATTTAAGCTTTTCACTGATTCCTTCTGTCTTCTAACCAAAGGCACTTCTTGAAAGCAAATTCTGACGTGGCTGATGATAATAGGTAAACGTAGGACTAATTGTTTCCGCTCTTCGAAATCAAGGCTGGATTTCCTGAGTTATGGTGACGACGTCTATTGATTTGCGGGATTCCGACCAGGATGGAACAGTTCGTATTTTAAGAGTGCTCCAATGTTGTACAAAATTAGAAAGTAGGTGACCTGTTTAGGTTAGGCGAGTGAACGCAAGAAAAAGCCGTGGTATGCTGCAATCACATATTAAAGAATATTGTGACCCGCATGCTAAAATCAAAAATAAATATAGTTCGCTTGCTTCCGGGTTAGCCCGTTTGGTGTAGGACTTGATTTGCGATAATTTAGTGGTACACCGTCATTGTAGTTTTGACGAATGAGTTGTTCATTTCTCCTGCCTAAAGAGTATAAAACGTATTAGAACTATCTTACCTGAGGTGTACTCGCTTTGTGACGTCCTTCTTTATTTCTCGCTACAGCCGCAACTGGCAACAATTTATGGTAACAACTGAATTTTTCATCCTGGTATCATTCGTTAGTAATATTTCGCGTCATTTATTAAGCAGGTACGTTTGCCACGACGTACACCATCTACCATACCGGCAGCGATAGCTTCCTCCATTACGCCATTATATTTACGGTTTCTCCTAATGGCCCCGTGGTAATCAATGTCAAAAATATTCGTCAGCAATGTCGAACACATCTGTTCACTTTTGAATGTGACCCTAACTATCATACTCCACCGCAGCTTCGAACACTCGTAACCAGAGTTAGTATTGTACGTCAAGAATTGAAACATGATTATCGTATCCCATCAATATATGCTATAACATTTCAATTGGGGTTTGCTTGACGGCAATATAACAAAATGGCGTAATGTGCGCCTAATACTGCAACAATCTTGTGATGCTGTGAGTCGCTATGCGTCTGCCAAAGCACCTGCCAATTTTATCGGCGAAGGGATATTTCGCTTTTTGTGAATTTTGTTCTCGTGGGTTTGGAAAAACTACACTATCCAAAAAAAAGATAAACCCAGGCCTACCCTCAAACAATATCGTTTTCTTAATTATGTTTTGATGAGGGAGCTCCGCGCGACGGGTTTTTTAATATTCATAGCTAACCTCGATATGCATATCGAGCCATCCTCAGGGATTTTTCTCTCATAGATGTGTAAAAAAACGTCGGGAAATATGGTAAGAACGCAGAACCCTAATACGCAGAACGAAATAGTATTAAAACACCGCTTTATGTGCGTGCGACTATTTCATTCATTGCGGCACTCTTATCTGGTAGCCGTTAACAGGGGGTGGGACTTTTTATATTGTCACGCAGGCCAACACCGTTTGCTTTTAAAAAGTTCCAGTATATGGAAGGAGTGCTTACTACACGCGTTTAATATGTTGATTTTCTTCACTTCAATTTCGGAGATGGGACAATTGAACTATAGAAAGGGCAGAATCAAATTTTTTATATGAACATCTCGAAAGAGAAGCATAGTGTTGGTTGGGTATACTCAGTAGGCACGATAAACGGGACCTCCCAATTATTTTAATTTCTCAGTAACCTTTGAGCTGAACCATCGCACCCTAGATCTTGGTTATTGCCTTCCGGTAATTTTGACCTTGGACATGATACATCCACAGGAATAGAGTTATTCTTGTAGTCGGTTGACGTGATTGCATGGCTTGTTGCGGAAATAAAGTATGTGCGATGGAATACCGCAACGAAAACAAAAAGTGCACGCGGTGGCCGCAAATTCTTGTGAACCACAAATACAACCCACGCAACACGGGTTCGTGGCCCTCTTCAAGCGCAGCAACAAAAGCATCACAAAAGTGTTCTCCGAAGACAGTGGATGAAGTTAATATAAGGTATTATTTTGTTCGATTCTCGTGTAAGAACTTCGGCACATTATCGCACTAGCTCTTGCATTGACTAATGTTGGGTGAGATTCTCGGCTAAAGAAAAGCAAAATTAAAAAAACATTTTGCCACACAGTGGTACACCCTAGTTGGGAAAAGTATATTGTTCAATACAACCGTGCAGTTTCTACCAAGGAAGCTCAACTATACTTTTTTCCAGCACGTTTTTGGGAAGCCCTTCATGTCGATCGCGACAGTTTGTTTTTAAACGAATTTTTAATGTGTTGGTTTCAGGTGTAGTTGTATTATAAATATACAATATGAAGACAAATCATTTTTTTCTCGTTATATCCTTGCCTTAAATTTATACCGAAGTGCCTTGAGTAGAAATGTATATGCAGTGAAGCTTTCTTGGAAATATTGAAAGTTTGAAAAAATTTGTTTTGTCGTTAAACAACTTCTCCTTTTGGGCAATATCCATGCTTTACACACATTTGCATACAGAGCATTTACTGGCACCATAATGGTAATATTGCCACGCCTATTCTTAAAGCGCCTCTCACAACCACTAATAACGGCCTCAGTAAGCTCATGTTGAATTTTCGAACTTCTTTCTTAAGCAGAAAAGTATCACTCTGCAAAATTTTGTAACTGTAGCGTTTTGCCTGTTTTGCTTTGACAAAGGAAATCTACAAAATCTTAGACATACATACTCCTTTGAACTGGAAAGTGACAAATTATAAGAATGAGCAACTACGATAGCAGATAGAAATGTCTAGTAAAGTTTCACCCGTAACAAATTTCATACTAGTAAGAGATTTTCAGAGGTGGTGTCGAGTGTAACCACAATTATACTGCTCAAGAATGCGGCAAATAGGTACAAAAATGTTCTTTTCAGGTAATTTTAAAAAGAGAACAAATATAATTCTTGATGCTGTATAGCATAAAAGTAATTTCTTTGACAAAACACAAGAAGTTAAATTATTATAGGTTCAGTTTACCAGCATTGCATCTTTTCCTTCTTACTATGTTGCAACTCAAAGCAATACAAAAATATTTTTAGTTTTTATCGCGCAAATCTTACTGCATGCTGGGGCACCTTTTGATATAAAAGATTCCAGTGGCGTAATGTATGCATGTTTATTACGTAGTTGGTGTGTTGTACCTCTAGTTTTTCTTTGTTTCTACGCGCCATACTTTGCATATCACGGTGGGATACAGTCGGACAAGCAAACTCTTTTTTTGTGCTGACCTGCAGTCTGGTGAGCCTAGAAGGCTTTCAGTCCCTTCCTCCGTCATTCATTCTACAACGAAGCTGTATACCTCTACCCACCAGCAGGTTCATCGGCTTGGGTAAAAACGATCTCCGTGGGCGAAAACACTAAGGCGCCATTGCCTAGCGTGACAAGCGCCTACGTCAGGCTACTCAGGCATACAGCATGGATATCAGAATTCGTTGGAGCACACCACAAAAGAAGCATAGAAACCGCAGTATAGATAATAAGTCTGCTGTGAACAATGGTAACCCCACCATGTGTTGCTTATGAATAATATGTGTGCAGAGTATCTTTGAAGGCTTGGCAGGACTAGTCTCAGTAAATAAAGCTGTTATTTCTCAAGGTGCCTAGAGCATTTCTCAGGGTGCGCAGGACTCAACCTTTTTGGTGCCCGAGAAGCCGACCGTAGAGTGAGTAGATAAGGTTCTCGAATAGCTCCACTGAGGAACCCGTCAGAAGCGGCGAAGTTTGTGTGGTAGAAGTGATGCAAGAATACCACTTCTTCGGCACAGCCGTTATCTTCAACAGAGTTTCGCGTTTACAACAATGCGATAATGCAGCAAAGTGAGATCTTTGTAAACACTTCTGCTGTTGAAGTGCTGGCACAGAGACTCTGTTTGATTCGCATTTGGCACAACGTCAGATGCGCGCAGCAATAAAACAAGGAGGAGAAGCTAAACATACCACAGTTCACCGAATAAAACGCATAAACAGCCAAACAGCAGTGCCCACAAACCATGGCAGTGTAAAGAAATGTTATGTAATGCCATATGACCAGCGATAATGGTTGCGGCAGGGAACAATACATAAAAAGAGTGCCAATACATTGTACCCTTACTTACCGACAATAGCAAGGGGCAGCCAAAAATCCCGCAGAGACTACTGGAAACTAGGCATGCGCTGCTTCACCGCCATTTGCTGGACATCTACTTTTAATGGCAGGATGGCGTCGAATAACGAAGAATTTTTTCCGGTGTCGTCAAGACATTGATTCAAGAGGTGCGTTCACTGCACACCGATCTGACTATTGTTATTCGGCCGCCTCCCAATCAGTAAAGATTGTTCGTTGTTCGTTTCCCCGAAGTCCGGTGTCGATCAGGAACCCAGTCGCCCGGGCTCCGGTTGATTTGGCTGGAGGCTGGCCTGGCCATGGTGCTCAATTTCTTGGAGATGGTGGTCGAATTGACGAACTAGAGGCGTTGGGGTTGATTAAGAGCCACGAAAGTTTATAACAGCTATTTACAGTAGGATTACTGGGTACATGAGTAATAAAGGGAAAAAACTTCGAACTGCAGTTGGACGCTAGATCAAAGTGCGTAGAAATCACTGGAGCTTCTCAACTTCGTCTAACTCTCGTATCTTCGAAGTGTACATAACCTGTTCGAGAAAGGACGTCCGAGACTCTCTTCTCGCCGCAGGATCCGTCTAGTTGCCCGGCACGGCGCTGTACCCTAAATATACGACGCGATTCCTACCTCTAGCCTAGGGGGCTCACAAATCCCAACTGGCTTTAATGGTCGAGACTTCTTGTCCTGCCGGGAACTGCCCAGCTCGGCGGTCAGACAAGAACAATTTTTGACGTCCAAGTTCGGCCTTATAGCACCTCGAGCTCACGCTCTCTCGGGAACACCCCTGTAGCATTCCTACACGCGTGAGGGAGTGTCAAATTCGCGTAGACAGCTGTCACTCAGCGCGCTAGTGAATATTCATTCAGTCGCAGCCATCGTTGAGTCAACTGCTCGCTCACAGGCGAGCAAGCGCGCACGACCCCGAAGGGTGAGGGCGAAAGGCGCGACTGCGCATCGTGCTGACCGGAGCGCGTTAACAATGCAGCCTCGCGCGATGCCGGCGCTCGTCCGCGCCGTGACAAATTCGCGACGGCCACTCGGTAGTATAGGCTGTGCTTCGCCGCTAGACAGGGTGGCGAGTTCTCATGCGCCGCCAAGGCGCTTGGCAATTGACCTTATCAGTTGGTCTTACCACTCCGTGGACACCTACTACGTCCTGAATGGGGGATCATCCCAGCAGAATTCCGTTGGCCAGACTATCTAGCGCCCATACGTGCCGTGACAAAATGGCGACTGCTGCAGCGTAGACTTCACAGTGTTGAGCCACCAGACAGAGGGGCGGGTTCTCACGCGCAGCCTACGCGCCTGGCCACTGACTAATAAGTGAACCTTACAACTCTCCCCTTTAAGAGGGTAACTAGAACTCTTGGTTCAGTCAATCCGAAAAGAATTTAAAAGAACCACTCGTTTTATCTCACCTTCAGCAATAACAGAGGAACAAAAAAACACGTGGAAGGAGCTAGGTATAACCACAAATAAGCCCCCTACCATTTCTGCGGTTCAGCTGATCCGAACTTTCTCTCAGCTAAGCTACAAACACAAACTATTCACTATCCGTTCAACAGGACGGAATACTCTAGCAAACCGAAAAAACAAAAAATGATAAAACACTAAGTGCAAGCAAAAAGAAATTGGTCATGTCTCCGGGACGCGTAAACGCCACGAACAACGAGACAACTCAACCTACAACACTGATGCGCGCTATAACTGCAGAGACGCACAATCATTCCGGCACTGGAGAATAGGAACAAAAGGAGTAAGGACTGGCTAAGAACACGGGCAATTTTGCAGTCATCAAAAATAAAACGTGAAGAAAGTTTGCATTGTCACTATGCGCACCCACGCAAATGTTCTCCTTGACGGCGTAGCATGATAAAGTTCTTTTGAGAATGTCCAGCTGTGATTCAGCTGACTTGCCGTGCACAGAAACTTCAATTCGGTGCACGAATCGAGCAACCAAGGCATCTCTCCGTGCAGAAACGCCGCACATACAGACACACAGCTCTGACGAAAAAGGATGGGTGAACGGGAACGTTCACGTCCGTCGTGGCGGTGTTAAGGCTCGGAGGCAATTCAATACTAGCCTCCCCAAGCAACATTTTGAAAGCAGGGGAGTGCATTTGCGTACTTCCAGCCCCCTCTGTAGACTATCCAGACCAGGTAGTTTTGAATGTCAACGCAAGTCTCGACAATTTAGCCCCAAGAGGCGAACACAACTTAGGGGAAGACGGAGTGCTATGGCAAACTGCGACTTCGAATTCTGCCCTATAGACCAAGTGACCATGCCTCCCCAATGCCCCCACGTAAGGCAATGCTGCGTGCTGGCAGCGTGAGCGAAGGGCTGATGTTGGAGCCAAATGGCAGCCCACGAACGCGACAACCTTCTCGGGATCATTTTTTCCCTTACGTACAGACTGCCCCACAGCAACAACCTTAGAAACATCTGTTATTACCAAAAACCACTCGTACAGGCTATGTTCAGTCTGAGCAGTGGTCTGACCAAGACAGTTTTTCAGCTGTCCCAGCACGCACTCATCCTTGCACAACTCAGAACGGGGGTCTGTAACACACTGCCAGGTAGCAGAACTTAGTGCGTCAAACCTTCTAGCGCAGCTTCCGACTAAATCTCGGTAATGGCCGCAACCGACACTAAAGCTACAGAGCTGTAGCTCAGCCACCGGTTTCACAAGATCGCCGATTGCGTCTCGTTCCTCTGTTTCAACTGTGCCGCGCCTCACATGGTTTTTCCTCTCCTTCGGAACCTCCCCGGGAGCTCTCATTCTTGGCTTCGCAGTCTTCACGCATGCGTTTTCGTGTCCTCTATAAGCCTCCTCGGTTACATTCTTACGATCAAGACTACCAAACCCGCACGACCTCCCTGTATCCTTTCTACCCTTGTCACATGCTTTCTCATCTTCTATCTCCTTTCTCCTCTGGGCGAGCTCCTGAACGCCCGACATGGAGTTCACTTTGTCGTGCAGCTTTCGAGCGGAATTTTGAGCGTGGCGGGCCCCAAGACTTCCCTGCGCTACGCCAATCACCTCCGGTCCACCGATTAGAGTTTGGGTACTGCCCGTGCTAGCAAGTTCAGCATGCATTAGCTCGGTGTCTGGTGTAAACGTAACATGAGGCCCTACAATCGCAACAACCAGCCCACCCCTTGACTCTGCTTGCTCTTGTACCAGAAGTGCTCGCTCGATTACTCCTCATGCTCGCTTCTCTTTCCATGCAAGTGTTACCGGCTGAGCCGCTCGCTTCCGGTGCGCAGCCAGGACCGTTTATCTCGTTCTCGCGCGGCTTCGAATTCAAAAACTGGTTGCCCCCCTTCAACTTTGCTGTCAGTGCATAACTGGGCCTGCTCGAAGGGTTCTGCTTGATGCGCTGCAGCACAATCCCCGAACTTTGCCTGCGAGGCTGCTCGTCATGTTCGAGCATCACTTCATTACACCGTTCTACGGTATCCCTAGACGCGCTTACTTCGATGCTCCTCATCCCAAAGTCAATCTCCACGCGTTCGACACCGAAGCGATATGGTAGCCTCGCGCCGGGATTGACAGCTGTTTACTATGTCATCGCAATATTCAACTTCCAAGCCTTGGCCATAACCATTCAACTTCGATGTCGCCATAGGCCTTGCTGGGTATGTGCACCATTGTTTCTGCTCGCGGGTGTCCGATCGTAGGGCGTCTGCCTTCTCCGGTCCAGCTCCAACTCATACCTTCAGATTCCACACGCAGTTTTTGTATACCCTCCTTTGATTTTCGCGCCTCTCTTCTCCAGCTCCGCCACTTCGCAAGCTTTTTCCTCCTGGCGCTCCGCCGCTTCGCGCGCTTCTTTTTTCTCTCGCTCCTCCAGTTCGCGCACTGCTTTTCTCTCCCGCTCTTTGAACTCCAACTCCATTCTTTTAGGAGTTACCCCTCGGATTTCACTTGGGGAGTTGGTCCTGCTTCCGAACCTCCTTAAGGTGGCGCCTCGTGTGTCTGACCATCTTTTTCTCCTGCCCCCATGTTTGCCAGCATGATCCGCGTGAATACCATACACCCTAAGATTCAGCCTACACCGCCACAACGAAGCGCAAGAAATCCCACTCACCCGCACCTTCAGTGCTCGGCTCCCGTGTCGTTTGCCCCCTGCGCTGGCTTGGCTCTGCCGCTCCGCAGCGCGTGGAGCCCGGCTGGTGCCGATGAAGATGGGCTTGCGTCCGCTTGGTGCCCTTGGCTGTGCCCTGGTGTTCCCTTGTGCCAAATCCTGTCGACTGCGCCAGTAAAGATTGTTCGTTTCCCTCAAGGCCTCTGTCGATCAGAAACCGAATCACCCGGGCTCCAGTGTATTTGGATGTAGGCTGGCAGGATCGATGGTGTTGAAGTTCTTGGATATGGCGGTCTAATTGATGAATTCGAGGCATTGGGGTTCATTAAGAGAAACGAAAGTTAATATACAGCTATTTACAGTAGGATTACTGGGTACATGAATATTAAAGGGAAAAACTTCGAACTGAAGGTAGACGCTAGCTCAAAGTGCGTAGAAATCACTGGAGCTTCTCTACTTTGTCTAGCTCTCCTATCCTCGGAGCATCCACAACCAGCTCGAGAAACGACGTCCGAGACCCTCGTCTCGCCGCAGGATCCGTCTAGTTGCCCGGTACGGCGCTGTACCCTAAACTTTCTACGCGATTCCTACCTCTAGCCTAGAGGGCTCACAAATCCGAACTTAGCTCTAATGGTCGAGACTTCTTGTCCCTCCGGGAACTGCCCAGCTCGGCGCTCAGACAAGAAGGATTTTTAACGGCCAAGTTCGGCTTTATAACACCTCGAGCTGACAATCTCTCGGGAACGCCCCTGTAGCGTTTCGTACACGCGTGAGCGAGTGCGAACTTCGCGTAGACAGCTGTCACTCAGTGCGCTACTGAATATTCATTAAGTCGCCGCCATCTTTGGGTCAACGGCCCGTTTGCGGGCCAGCAAGCGCGCATGACCCCGAATGGTCGAGGCGACAGGCGGCGATTGTGCCTCGTGCTGACCGCAGCACATTACCAATGCAGGCTCCCGCGGTGCTCGTTCCGACGTCGGTAATTACCTCCCCCGCACGCCGCGCCCATGAATCCCGCCACCCGGCGGCATCGTCTGCGTCCTCAAAGGGGGGCTATCCACACGTTGCTCCCCCGGCCGGATATGCCGGCGCCCGTCAGCGCCGTGACGATTTGGTGGTGGCCACTCGGTAGTATAGGCAGTGCTTCGCCACCAGACAGGCCGGCGAATTCTCAGGCACTGCCAGGGCGCTTGGCCACTGACCTGATCTGTGGGTCTTACTACTCCATTGATACCAACTGCATCCTGAATTGGAGATCATCCCAGCGGAATTCCGTTGGCGAGACTATACGGCGCCCATACGTGCCTTGACAAATTGGCGACTGCGGCCGCTTAGAGTCCACCGTGTTGAGCCACCAGAGAGAGTGGTGGGTTCTCAATCGCAGCCTGCGCGCCTGGCCACTGAAATAATAAGTGGACACTATCTTTCTCACCTAGCGGAGTTGAAACCACCCCTGGGCGGCGAGGCCGCGCAAACAAAACCCCCTACACTGCTTCCACGGTGCTCTTCACCTGCGTCCCAGTCCGCCCTCGTTGCCTCCTTGAGCCTGATGCTGGCAACGTTGGCATCTCAAACTGGGTTCCAGATGTCCCAGCCTTATAACGGTGTGCTTTTGGTCTGATGCGCTCTCTCCCGGGTGTGCTGTTGCTAGGCGCCTCTGATAAAACTGACCTGGTGGCGGTCTACAATTCCAAGCCCGAAAAAACACTATTTGTAACTAAGTTGATCCCGACGACAACATCGGCCGAAGTTTTTGTGAACATGTTTGCCGTAGGGGTCGTGTCGCTTTTTTCCAAACATTCAAAAAGTCCACACGACACGGCTCATTTAGGTTACCTTCAATGACGCGGTTTTCAGGGGACCCGCAGCTTTCGCCTGAGAAGTTTCTGTACAAACCTTTCTGTAAAGAGCAGCATGCTAAATTGTAGCTTTCTGTCTGGAGAGCCCCAGTGTGGTGGTGCAAGGCTGCGATGAGTTTGCTTGTAACGGTTGGGAATCTCTGTGTAGCCACTCAGTGGGTGGGGTTCATCGTGGGGGGTCCACTGTCGGTACTAGCTCCCGGGGATAACAGCGTGTCCAAGAGCCCAGACGAGGCGGATTGAGTAGTTCTCGGGCAGTTTTGCAGGATGAGTAGTGCTGATAATGAAATGCGGCCATTCTGATGGTTTTGGCAGGCTGTTTGTCGAATCGGTTAGGATAGTAACTGGTTCAGGACGGGTAGTTGCGGACAGGGCAATGGCTATTTCTTCAGCGACATCGATTGAGTTTGCGTTAATAGTAGCGGCATTGATGCACTGGCAGTAAGTGTAACTACACAGTCTGCGTAGCCGGGGCGTGCAGGGTAGGGGTGCAATCGGTGTACAGGGCGCTGGAGTCATTCCCGTATCGCGCAATGAGGGTTCTAGCCCGAGAAGACTGCGGTCAATGTGGCAGTTGGCGTCCATTGTTCGAAGGATTGGGGCCACTCGGATGCAACCTCTGAGAGCTAGATGGATGCGTTTCTTTTTTTTTCTCAGGTTTATCGGGCAGTGTCCTAATGCTCAAAGAACTTGCCCACCTGTGGGAGTCAATTGTACGCGCCATAATTGAGCTGAATGATGGGCTTCTTGCAGCTCTTCTAACGTGTTGTGGACTCTCAATGCAAGTAGTTTTTGGGTTGCAGTGGCAGAGGGAATGGCAACCACAGTTTTCTACGCTTGCCGAATCATAATGTTGGGTCGAGCTTTTTCTGCTGTTTTATGAGAGAGAGGTATGGGGTTCTGTAGGTAATGCGGCCAATAAGCAAAACTTGCACAATCTGTAGGGGATCGTGCTCTTTAGGGCATCGAAGGTAGTGGGAGATGCCTTGCAAACGGTGCATTAGTTGCGACAGGGTTCTATGTAAATGGAAAATTCTGTATAGTCCAGAGCCGTTTTGAGTATTGTGAGACCCAACTCCCGCTGTGGCTGGACTTTGGTGACTGGCTTCCCTGCAATAGCCAGTTGAGGTTCAGCTATATTGGAGCAGATTTGTGAGAAGACTGGGAGTGTAGGTTCAGCAAAGCCAATTTGTTGGCTGCGCATTCGAGGTCTCCTTTGTGGAGGTAGTTTAAAGTAGCGGTAATAGCTTGCTGCAAGGCAACTTGCTGCTCTCCAATGGAACCAGCAAGTGTCCAGACGGTAAAGTCATCCGCATATAGCGCGTGTTTAATGAAATGAATTGACTGTGAGTTTGGTGGGAGGTCCTTCATGACGATATTGAATGACAGTGGCAAAATGACTGAGCCTTGTGCAGTACCTTTAGCTTGAATCGTGCAGGCGGACAATGCAAGATTCCCAATACCAAATTTAGAATTACGGTCTGTTAAGACGGCCTTGACATATTCTTATATGCGCTCTTCACATCCCAGTGTTGCGACTCCTGCGAGTATTGCCCAGTGTGAAATGTTCTCAAAGCCTTCTTGGTCTCCAGAGTGAATATGCAGTGATTTTGGGATAAAGTGAGACTATCAATATTATCCGACATCAGTTGGAATAAAATATCTTGCGTGTACAGATGGGGTCGAAAGCCAAACATGGTCAATGGGAACAGAATATTATCCTTGATGTGTGCTACCAAGCGGTTTTGTACTAAATGTTTGTACAGTTTTCCAGCACACGATGTCAGTGAGATGGGGCGAAGGTTTCTTCAAGTCAATGGTTTCTTAGTCTTTGTGATTCAAAGTTGTGATAGAGTACCCACATTCCAATGTTTGTTGATGTATTCTAATAAAGCATCAAGGGGGCTGTATCAAGATTGCGCAAGTATTTGTTCTGGATGCACTCTCTACCCGGTGTGGTATTGCAGGTGACCTTCCACAGGAGGGCCTCAATTTCTGGAAGGGTGAAGGGCGCCTTCAGGTTAGCGTTTTTGGGGACTGGTTAAGGAGCATGGGGCAGGGACGAGACCCTGTCGGGTCGCACCCTTGGTTTCTTGAACTCCTCTAGTTCTTTTTCCGTGCCGGGATAGTGTAGTATGAGTCGCCGCATTTGGTGGGCCTTGCTGTGGTTGTTTTGTTGTTCGCCATTAGTTATCTTAGGAGACGCCAAGTTCATCGCGTGCCGAGTGTTCCTTGGAGCGCTGTACAAAATTGTGCTCAATATTTCTGGCTAAGATGCTGGGCATAATCCGCAGCCTCGTTAGCCATCTTTGCAATCGGAATGCGGAGTTGCAGATTGGTCTCTCGATATTTCTGTCGCTTGATTAGACAACGGCGGGCAGCCCAAAGATGATTGAGGCGGCCATCTACCGCCGGGGTGTCAGGGGTGAGCGGGATTTACTTTGTGTACTTCCGTGCTGTGTTCAAAATGGCAGCTCATCATTCTTCGATGTCATGAATAGGTTGGGCAGGAGTGTCATGAAGAAATTGCGTCGAATTCGTTTCCGTTAGGCGTGCAGTGCCCAGACGAGCTATGGTAGCTTTCGAGTGAGGCAGCTTCAGGCTCGTGATGTGGCGATCACTCCGTAATTTGTCTGGAAGGCATGACGAAATTGGGTTGGTAATAGGTCATAGTCACGTCTGAGGAAGAGTCACAGGGAACAATGCAGTCTGGCGGGAACGTATGATTACTGCAGATACCAGAAGAAACCCATGCTTCACTAACGGTAAAAATATCGTGTTAATGTTTCAGTAAAAACGCTTTTATTTCAACTGTCTTTTTCGCCACATTTCTCAGGTTTACATTAGTCAAAGAGAGGCGTTTTGTAATTCACTTTGATTTACTGTGTTCTTTGGCCACGGCCGTTTTCAGTACTTCTACTTTGACGCCAGTTTCTGCGTCCCATTTGTAGGGTGCAATATTTATTATTATCTGGTTATATACCATCGACACGTTTACGGTTTTTTCGGTTAACTCTGAATGTCTTCTAAAGCTGCTTTCTGTTTTTTTTTTATTTTGAGGGCGCAAAAACTGTGCTCTAAAAACTACGCAGAGTAAGAGACAGGATGGGCGCAGTCTTGTTCCTTCTTTATTGTCTTGTCTTTTACGCGCAGTTTTTTCCGTAAAAGGACTCACCAAGTAGCCCCAAAACACGCTGTAATGCTTTCTTATCTTACGTACTGAGACAGAAAAATCTTCGCTGACAGATATCTTCGTCTATTTCAGTTTGTAGTTCTTTACTATGTTTTATTGTCTCTGAAATAGAGTAGCCGATTGATTACAGGACGCGTTTCATTTCTCTTTTCCCTCCTAGACAGTGTACTTTTTCGATCCCAGAGATTTCTTCGTTAAGTTTGCCTTGGATACGTTTATTTAGCTCAGGGGCTGAATCCCTTCAGTTGTTTCATTTTGCTGTTCCTGAATGTTCTAAATGATTAGATTGAAGCGCCAACTGCGATTTTCCATGTCAGTTATCTGCTGTCCGAACTTAAACAGGGTAGCTTCGATTACAGCCACTGTATATTCTACTTCGGTTATTTTACTTTCTAGGTGTGTCCGAACAAGGAGCTTCCTGTGAATGCGCTGTTTTGTTGTTTTCCTAGATAGTCCGTTGCCATATTTCGAATTTATGCGGCCAGCTGCTCCGTAGTCGGGCCGGGGTTGCTTTCAATATCGCCAGCTCAAAACAAAGCCATTTCATTGAAACAATGCAATCAGCAACTAGCGCACACATTTGCATCGACAGGGCAACACGAACAGAAACGGGTCATTGCTTTTGTAACACTTACCGACACGTTTTATCACTTGAGCCAATGTACGAAGTTGTTCGTCAGTGACATATCCGTTGCGGTTTCAGCGTGCCCAATTGCTGCGCTCCGAATAATGCTTGCTAAAAAGCCATGTCATGCAGATGGCGCTCCGGTTGTCGAGGTAAACCCGAGGAACATATAGCGCTGTTTGTCAAGCTTGAAGGTGTTCGTGCCGTAGCGCACATAGGCTTCCGAAGCGTCACATTGCTCGATGTGAGCAACGCTTGAAGGTGCTCTAAATGAAGGCTCAATGGGCAGTCGGAGCCACCGTGGTCAAACCAGAAAAATCAATGACCTCAACCAAAAGTGCGAAGTGGTTCGTCAATGACTTGTTCCTTGCTGTTTGACCATGCACAACCACAGAAACAAACTTCACAAACAAAAATGCAATGGCAGTAAAAATAAAAGAAAATGCTCACAAAAATCGGGTTGTTCAGAACTTCCGTTACAATAACGGAGTGCGTCTAAGCATAGACCAAACAACACCTATCTGCACCTCTCCTATTCTCTCGAGAAAAAGAGCACAGGCAAGACATGCAAACCTTCGCAAGCGCTTCTCAACGGGTTCGTTTTTTGCCTCCAGTCGCTGAAAATTGTAAGTAAACTATTATTCCCAAAGCCAAAATTGTTTCTAGAGAAAAATTATAACCAGCACTTCAATGAGATATCAAGACTTCCTTGGTTATATCTAGAAAATACAACGTGCGTTCTACTCATGCAGCAGCAGCTGAAATGTAAAGTATGCTGTTTACAATGTATGGTTTGCATTAGGCCACTGTTCTACTTCATTCACGAAGCACTTGTCAAAGCGACCGATGCCTGATCTGTGTGAATTTCTTAACGCGAGCGCATGCAAAAAAATTGAAACCAAATTCTCGAACTTCTTCTCAGAAAGTGACACACTTCTATCTGGCGTTTATCTGACATGATAAAAAGAGAGAAAGTGCAAAAATTTGTCACCGGCCTCTTTGTAGCCGGATCAGCAGCCATCAATGTAGCAGGTTAAGGGCGCGACCATTCAGACAAGGTTTTCATCACTCAAAAAATTCCATGCCGACTACAGTGACACACGGCACTAAACGATTCTGCTTTATAGGGCAGAGCTGTGTGTTTGTAAGCAGATTGCCTGGGCTTGCACTCACTTCAGGCATCAGCGCCACGAAGAAGCGCAACAAAAAAATTCCGCAAGTTTTAGGAACCCCTCAAGTTAAGGTGCCTTTAGGCTAGTCGTCATTGCGTCTTTTTCTAGAATTGATATATTTTCTCTCTACTTGCAAGACTTCCATATAATTTCAAGCAGTTTTACTTTTGTTCAATTACTTCCCAAAGCACTTCAGGTCACGTGAAGCCACTTTGCCATTGCTGGTAAAGATTTAAAATAACCTCTGTACCTTTGTGTAATATTTTGGCATAATCTGAAGCCCCTTCAGACTTCGAACAGTCAATTTTAAATGTTGAAATAGTTCCCGGTGGCATGATCATTATTATTACCACGAAACATAGTGCATATATGTTTTATATTTGGCAATGTCGACTTAGCTTGTGATGAACATCGTTCGCCGCATAGATTTATTACGGCCTTATTTACGATATGTATAAGTGTCTTTTTAAAGGAGGCTTCAAAATGTTGTTTTATGGCCAATATAATTGCGCTTTTTGTGTGCTTTCAATAGGTAAGAATATGATTTTTAGGACAAGTCGCTTTTTGGTACTGAATTATAAATAAAATATTTTTCTTTAATATTTGCCATTTTTATTTGTATATTTGCGAACCTACAATTGCGGACATGCTTCTGTTTATGTCCGAGTGTGTGTTGTTCTCGCTTTGACTTTTCTATCTTACCTAAAGCGGTAATACCGAGCACACGCTTGCGCTCTAAATGCCATACACTTATGCATCCACGCATGATTAAGTATCAAAGATTGGTGAAGCAAAGCACGTAAATGGAAGTGCTTGATGTCGTGCCAAGGTGCGCTTTACCAGTCCGCCATTTAAATTGCACAACTTCTAAGATATCATGGTATTACAATGCGCAACACTGTAATGTAATACTTAGAAGACCCACTTCATATAATACCACAGCAACTTAACCTTTTATATCACCTTCTTACTGGAATGTGGCAGCATGGACACATTTTTAAGCACACGCAATAAGGATTGACTCTGCCTCACACTGACGAAGTTCTGTTACGGCGCCGTTTTATTCCTCGATATTGTGTGTTGCAAGCAACATGAAAAAATGCATATCAACAGTACACTCTGCGGCTTGCAAAGAAACTACCGTGGATTATCAGGATGAAACGAAAACTCCACAGCATCAATGTTGCTTGCTGGGTCTCCTGCTAGCATGCTCCAGGGCAACCTCAGCACCGTATAGAGTAGCGAAGAAGGGAAAGTCTGTGTCGCAACGGCTCTGATTAGTCCCCGTCAGAAAGCGGTTTCTAAAGCCCACTGAAATATCTGGCCTTGTTTTACCTGCATTCCAAGGTCGCGATGTGGTACATGAGTGCTTATAAAATAGCGCAGAAGCATGCGTCGCTACTGCTTAACACTGCACCAAAAAGGAAAAGAAACTCTTTACTGTAGAAAGTAGGTACCATGTTTCACCAATCAAAGAAAATAAACCGGCAATGTTGCCTCCAAAACAAAATGTTGCCTCCAAAACGCAATGGCACCCTTACTAACTTGACAGGCAGATGATCTAACTAACTTCTAAAACAGCATCAATTTATTGCAAACGTGTCCCGTCAAGCGATATCTTAGTAATGTAGACTAGACTATCTTCAACCAAATTAGGTTTGTAAACTGACCATAGAAAAATGCAGAACACACATACCAATACATCTTCTGTACTACCACTACAACGTCCATAAAATGTACCGCGAGGTAACATATCGTAAACAGCCTATAAAAGTGCTATCACCACTGCATTTTGCCATTTTTACGTGATTTAGATGGACATTTTGCAGTCGTAGCAATTGGAAGTAGACGTTATTGTGAACATACTGATACGTCTGCAACGTTGATTGCTTACATCTGCAGGATATAGGTCACGGGAAACCCACCCGGTTTTCTGACACGTTATTAATAACGCACAACAATAAAATTTGGCCAACTCTATTATGTTCATAATACCACACGGGTGAACAAATTCGGCAACATAACACAAAATTTATACTGAAAACATTAGGAACATTAGGGACACTCGATGGCAGGAAAAATGCAAGATATACAACTTCGTCTAAAATCTTATACACTACAGGCAAACCGGCTCGTCTGAATCGCCAGGTTAACAGCATTACAAAACTTGTGGGGGTGTTTTGACCACACGTCTGACAAACTTGCAAAAACGAGGTGCTTTTTAGCTTCACAAACGGCCTTAGTATATTCCAGTTCATTTTTGCGGTATATTTCCCAGAGATAACTCGCGTTAAGAAGCTTTCTGGTGCGAAAACACCACTTTTTTTTTCTTTTTATTTCATAGGGGCTTTGACTTTGAAGTGCTAGTAAACAATAATGCTTCCTCCTTCGAGCAAATAAACTTTATAGCAACATACGCATCATTTAAGTAAATAACCTTGTTCTAAAAGAGATCGCATTTCTCCTCCAGGAATTTGTACTGCTCAAATGCTGCTTAGTAGGCATCAAAATAAGTAAACAACTTTTGGAATATTCCTTCGAACTCTGCTTTACTGTAATCGCGGATTTTTTAAGGTGGCCACATTAGGAGGAATGGTGACCTCAAGACGAAATTGCAAAAAGAAGTTATAGCTTAACCCGAGCAGGTACGGAGCACTCCTTACAAGTTCGAGCCCCATCGATAAAAATACCTGTAATGTTTTCGAAGAGGTACTTTTACATCATGTTTGTTGCTTTCTGTTGGTCACAACTTTGGCTACATTATGTTGTTCTCAATGTTATACTGCCCTGTTGTACTGTTTCATCCAGACTTCAACTTTATTGCCACGAAGGCGAGAGAAGCGATGGAACTGAGCATCTGAGCATCATGCTTGTGGCAAGGTACTAGGAACACCAAAGAAGCAGAAGCGCCTTCATTCATCGGGCTTTGTCACTCACTTGAAAAGGTTTGCAGAGGTAAAATGCAGCCGGAACGGAGCTGCAAGGGTGCACAAGGATTAGTAATTGCTTCGATCAAGAGAAACATACACAACTTTTGAGAAAACAAGACTCTTCTCTCAGAGAGGCAAACCATCGCATTCTTGCCTGCTTTACTTGCCAAGTTGTGACTCAAGCAGAAAGCATCTTCAGCTAAATAATATATATGATGATGATGAATTTGAATGTTATTGGAGCAGCACCCAAATTTGGCTATAATGCGCCAGCCTCAAGGTTATATATTTTGAACACACTACGGCAACAGTCTCATGTAAAAATTATCTGAAGTGGTAAAATCAAAGTTTCTGTGAGGACTTGAATGCACTCAAAAATTTCAAAACCGCTTATGTAAAAGTGACGTAACATCGTAAAATCAACGTTTATCTAAAAGCATGATGGCACTCAAAAAATTTAAAAACCTTTTCCAAGGGAACAAGGGGTTCATAGCCTAGCAGTAAAACAGGGTGCAATAGAATGTAAAATTTATAAAAGCGAGGAAAAAATTAACGACGCTTGTTTTCATAACTAGGACACTCGATAAGTATGTGTATTACTGGAAGGCGCTTCCCACATTGGTCACATTCTGGAAAGTCTTCTCCTAGCAATAGGAAGTTGCGGGTCAAGCGCGTGTGCCCAATTCTTAGGCGACATTACACTACCTTTACAAATCTTTCTTTGTGTCTGCAGCTCTGCCACTCTCTCAGGCAAGGTAGACCTTGGTTTCATTGAGTTCTGTCCATTCAGGCTGGCACTTCTTCGTTATTGATAATTTCAGTCTCCGTCTGTAATCCTGCTAGGGTAAACGAGTTTCCGTCACCTCGAGCTCTTTTGTCTGGGCTGCGAGGGCATTTGCCTTTTCATTGCCGACAATCCCTACATGACTCGGTACCAAACAGAAACTCACGCCTAAGTGATTTTTGCTAGAGTCCATTAGTTGGTTAAGCACTTGTTGGACAAGCTGATTTTCGGTTTCGTTTCCTGAACACAAAGCTGCTAGCACGCTGAGAGAGTCAGAGAAGATGATTGACTGCGGTGTCCTTTCAGTGCATACTTTGTTTAAAACGAGCTGTATGGCATGCAGTTCGGCAGTGAAGATACTAGCGTCAAGTCTGAGCCGTTGGTATTCTTCAAAATAATGTCCAAGTGCAGCTGCTCCCACATGTCTTTCTCCTTTGGAACCATCCGTAGAGTAGCACATCCGGCATACCTGAACTGGATATCTAAGAACTCTTGCTGCAGTAGTTCCTTGGGAGTGTTGTGCTCATTGTACTTCAGCAGGGAAAAGTCACTTTGTGGCTTGCGGTATTCTCATGAAGAATAATCGGTACTGTGGGTAACCAGCATGGTATCATCTACATAAAAGTCAAGGGCTTCATTAGGAATGAGGTACTTGAAAAACATGGTTGGAATAGTTCGAGGCTTGTTGGTAAAGGGAGTTTCAAAGTCACGTTTCAGAAACAGCTGTCGACAAGGGTGAGTTGTGCAAGAAAGAATTCTCATTATGTACATGTTTCCAAAGAGTACTCTCCGTTTGTTAACTGACGATTGATTGGTTTCTGTATACAGGCTTTTCACCGGAGATGTCCGGAAGGCTCCAGTGCTTATTCTCAAGCGACAGTGGTGAACGGTGTCGAGCGCTTTGAGTACAGATTCGCGACCACATCCACAGATAAAGCAGCCATAATCCAACTTGGAACGAATTAGACTGTTGAACAGCCGCAAAAGGCAGGTGCGATCTGAGCCTCACGTTCTGTTGGATAAATCTTTTAAAACATTTTTTGATTTCAGACATTTGTGTTTTAGATAATTAACATGGCTTTTAAATGTTAAGTTTTGGCCAAATACTAAACCAAGAAATTTGTGTTCAGCTCAAACAGGGATTTGGGCCGATTTTATGTGCAGATGAGGATCTAACACAATTCCTAGGTACAGACTGAAAGGCTCGCAGACTGTTTTTTTCTGCGCAAACGTTGTATTCATTTTCTTCGGCCCACTGCACTAGACGGTTGATGCCAATTTGCAGTTGCCTTTTGCAGGATGCCAAGTTTCACAAGGAAAAGCTGATGTGAGTATCGTCCGCATAAAACGAATGCATCAAAGATTTTTGTATTCAACGTGCGACTCAGTTTAGCTTGATTAGGAACAAGGTGACACTAAGAACTCCTCCCTGAGGTACGCTATTTTCCTGAGTGTACTCATCCGATAATACTGTTCCAAATTTCACCTGAAAGGAGCGATTGGAAAGGTAACTTTTCAGCATCCCAAGTATTGTGCCTTTTACACCATAACCCTGCAGATCAGCATTATACCATTTTTCCATGTGGTGTCATAAGCCTTCGACAAGTAAAAAAATACGGAGACGCAGTGTTGTCGTTGAACAAAGGACTCCCTAATTTTAGTTTCTAAACGAAGAATGTGGTCAGTTGTGGAGTGCCTTGCACGGAAACCAAACTGAAGGGCACCAATAACGTGATTTATTTCAAGAAGGTTTGTGAGCCGCTTGTTGATCATCCGTTCAAAACATTTCCCGTGGCAGCTTGTCGAGGCAATTGGCCCGTAGCTTGCTGGTTCACTGCGGTCTTTACCCGGCTTTAGTAGTGGGAACATATTGGTTTCCTGCCACGCTACTGGAAAGTAGGCTTCAATCCATATTTTGCTGAAGAAATATAGTATGACTTTTCCGGTTCCTGGGGTCAGATGTCTTAACATTTCATAATATATTAGGTCCGGTCCTGCAGCCCGACTGGTACCCTGAGCAATCACCACTAGTAGTTCAGCCATGGAGAAAGGTGCATTATATGCTTCTTCATTACTCAAGTTTATCTTAATTATACTTCCTTCAGCCCATTCTTTATACCTGGGGAATGATTCAGAGTACTGAGCTGAACTAGACTCTTCGACAAAATATTCAGCTAGAATGTTTGCCTGCTCAGCAAGGCCTTTGTTACCGTCAAAAAGTGGCATGGTAAGTGCACTGTAAGTTCCACTCACTTTCCTGACCCTATCGCAGACCGTTTTTCAGTTTACGGTACCACTTATGGAACTTACAAATTCCTGCAATGAAGCTTTTTTCGACTGCGTCTAATCTTGCGCGCATCGGATCTGCGTCGTTGGAAGTTTATTAGACACTCGGCAGTGGTGTAGAATCTGAAACGGGACCATGCGCCGTTTTGCTTTCTACGGGCGTCTCTGCAATCAGAGTTACACCACGGCTTTGACCTCCTGGGGAGTGTCCGATGACTCAGGAATAGACACTTCTCAGCTTCCAAGAGCCGAAAAGTTATTAGGTTGCAAGCTTCATCTGCACTCAAGTCCTGTATTTCGTGCAATTCGATTTCACATGCTTGTTCAAACAGAGTCCAATTGGCCTCCTCCAACTTCAACCTTTTGGTGCGCTCTGGTAGCATGGATACCACCGATGTTCAGTTCAGAAAAATTGGGTAGTGGTCACTCCCGAGAGGATTTCGAAGTGTTGACCAAGTGAAAAAAGCACTTAGGGATGGCGTTGCAAGAGAGGTGTCGATGCATGATTCGGTGGGGGTTGATCAGCACATGTAAGTGGGACTCCCGTCGTTGAATAAATGTAAAGGAGTTGCCGCCACTACAGCCTCGATAAGTAGGCCTCGTTTTTCACTTCTAGCACTTCCCCACAGTACATTGTGCGCATTGAGGTCCCCCAGCAACAGGGAAGGCTCAGGCAACTCATCTACGAGGCTGAACAGATCGTTCTGGGTCACTGAAACGGTTGGTGGAATATACAGAGAGCAAATCGTGAGGGCTATTCTAATGTGCGTTCTTATGGCTACTGCCTCCCGAGTGGTTTGAAGCTTCAATTCGTTGGTTGGAATCGACCGGGGAGTGACATTCGCCACTCCTCCAGAAGATACAAGTGAATTTGTCCTGTCTTTGCGGTGAAGGATGTATTTTCTGAATTGATTATTGTGTATAGAAGATAAATGTGTTTTCTGAAGACAGATAATAGATGGTTGGGACTTCTCCAACAATTCGTGAATGTCATCTATGTTACACAATGACCCATGACAGTTCCAGTGTATTATTCGCACCATACCAGTCTTTTTGGGTTTGCTCTTTTGTATTCAAGAAGCTGTGGGTGAGGTCACGTCCATCTCCTTGTCTCCCTCTTTCCTACCGTTGCCTGCAGGACGCCCAGGCTTCCCGTGGCCCTTCGGTACCCTTCGAGGGTCGGGGTGTTCCCCAGGCCGTTGCCGCGCAGGAGCCGCACATGCAGCATTGCCACTTCCCGGCGGCGCCTTGTGGGGCGTGTCAACCGTCCCCGGGGAAGGGGGAGCCAACCGTGCATCTGGGGCAGAACCCGCTGAGCTCCGTGTTAGTCCCGAAACCTCCTCCACCCCATCAGTACCCGGTACACCGGCTTCTGGCCCGACTTGTGTAGAGCGCTGTGGGACTCAGCAGTCCGCTGAGCGGTCCACTCGGTCCACCTGCGTGTACCGAGTCAGTGCCGGGCGCTGGGGCAGCCCAGTCTCTGGGACAGGCGGGCGGCGTACCGCCGACACCAGGTACCTCAGTTCGACCTGCGTGCCTACAGACAGCAGAGATGGTACTGGCCCCCGCCACACCAACTCCAAAAAGTCCCTTTTTGCTGAAAACTAAGCCTTCTCTTAGCCTCAGGGTAAGACACATTAGGGGTGGTTTTGATCGTCATGACTTTCTTTTCGTTCTTCCAGACCAGACAGGATGTGGAGTATGTACCATGGTTACCAGAACAGTTGACACAGGGGGTTCTTTTTCGCATTTCTCATTTTCGTGCGCTTTTCCTCCACACCTAGCGCATGTGGGTTTGCCGCGACATGATCCAAACCCGTGCGCAAACCGTTGGCATTGAAACCAGCGGCTTAGATTTGGAATCTAGGGCCGCACTTTGCAACGCAGCTGAATGTTAAGACAACTTGTTTGGTTTTATTTCCCTCTCCATTTTTTCTGATCAATATTCTACGAGCTGCAACCACTCCTTCTTCCACCAGTTCTGTCTCAATCTCCGCGTCAGAGCAGTGGAATAGCTCGGACTCGGAGACCACGCCTTTAGAGAAGTAGAGAAGTTTAGCGAGCGGTGCGTAGTCAGTGTCACATTCGCGTTGTCGATTTTTGCACTCTGTTCTCTGTTGTGCACTTCGACCAGTACATCTCCATTATGGAGTTTCCTGGCGTTGTAGTTTGCCCCCACTAGCTGATTGAGGGCATTGGCAATAGCAAAGGGAGACTTTGTCTGCATGGGCTGCTCGACTTCTTGAACAACAAAGAATCGTGAGAAGTTGTCACTGTTCGTTTGCGGGACGTACTGAGAAGTAACTTCGGTCCGGGCCCTTTTCAGGGACCGATCAGGGGGTGTCTTGTTTTTACCCATTAATTTAGCTGCTGTTTCGGTGACCAGGCTGGCCGCTCACCACGCAGCCCAACCAGGGGAGCGTGCAGATAGTCACGCTAGCCATACGTGGCCACTATAGTCGAGGTAGGCCATTTTGCACAAACTTAACTCTTGCCGCCTGAGGGTAAAAGGGCAAAAAACGGGAAAAGGGTAGGTGACAGGACAGGCATAAAAGATGACAGGACCGATAAAGAGAGAGAGTGAGGAAGATAGGAAAAGGCGACTGGCTGCTTTCCTCAGCGCGGGTCAATCCTAGGGTACCGTCTGCGGGCAGCAGGGGCCAAAGTGGTGTGTTGCCGCCACCAAGGGCCGTAAAGGTCCAAAACAACCCTGGCTTTGGCTCAGCCACCAGGATTCTATTTTCCCTGGACACGGCTAAGCCACGCACAGCAAGGGCGTGGGTAGGTCCAACCCACATGGGCTCGGGGTCGGCGGTGTCGCCACTACCGTCACCTTGAATAGACAAGGTGCCCCTGCGGGCGAAAAATATTATATACAAATGATTACTGTATTGCATGTGTACAATGGCAGATTGATCACAGTGGTGGACAGTGAACGGGCATTCGCAAAGTAAATGCGGGCACAGGTTAGGATTCACATAATTGCCAAGACGCTTTATGCCTGAGTGTTTTTTATACAACTGCCATCATCCAATACGGCCACTACCAAACAGGAGTAGTTGCTGAATGATTAAGCAAATAGTGATGCCTTAAATCCTGGCGTACCATCCACAAGAGCAGCTTAAAAAGCGTCACTACTTCACGCGTAACTCCACAATTTCTTCTGCGAATACTACATATGTCTAGGCAACGTTCTAGGAAAAAAAACTTTTTAACATGGATACGCTTTTGCGCACTCAGTTTACAGCGATACGTTACATCTCTTTAAACTCTTTGATAGGCACAGCGCTGCCACAATCTTAGAGTGGGTTTTTCATGGGTTTTAGGCTGTATTCAACGTTGAATAAGTGTTATGCGATCAACAGAGAATGCTATTTGCCCGTATATACTTGTGGCGTCGTTTTCTGCTAAGGAATGCGATAATGCCTTGGTTTGGGGTTTTATATTTACAGAGGTATTTGCCAAAAATAGTTTCCACCAGATAGCCCAACCGCTTTAGGGTGGTCCCTTGAGCAATTGACATTCCCCCGAGAACCCTTATGCGGATACGTCATTTACCAAACGTTAGCAGAACGTGCGTTTTCCTTGTCTCTCTTGACCGTTCTCGCCTACTCCCAAAAAATACACACGCTTTGAAGAAAGGATTTATGATATTGAGCTGTCTCCGAGCGCAAACATTTTTCTCACAGAGCGAAACAAAAACATTGTTCTTTTCGGTGCCCGTTAAGACGCGAGAGGCCATTACGGCTTTGTACTACCAAATTCCAGAAGCGTTTCTCATGCTACTTTAAGGGTTGCGTCCCATTCTCATAACTATTCAACACATACCTTGGGAGAAAAGTAATTCAAGTGTATTCAAACTGAAAAAACGGTTTGCGTAAAGCCACGAGCGCACTATTTTTACCGGTTTTCGTAAGAAACCTAATCGCCATCGAAACGAGTGGGGCGAGTCGTTTTTATACGGTGTACTACACACTGCTTGGTGTAGTTCTTATGTGTTAGTGTGGCAGTATTTTGCACCATTAGAAAGCGTGTCTTCTTGAATTTTCCTACGGTATGGTTATAAATGGCAAGTGACGGCACGACAACGTTTACATGGGCAGGTCGTTTCCCACGAAGAGTTCCCACTTTGAATAATTCGGTTTATTTGTGATGAGTACCCGGGTAGTGTTCCAATATTTTGAATTTAATTTTGTATTCTGGTGATATACAGTGCTGGGCAGCTTGACCGCATAACGCTGAATGTACTTAAGTTAACCAAGATACATAGCTGTCTTCTTTAACTTGAATAAAATATATGTGCCAGCTCTCTGTATCTGGAATAAAGTAATTCAGAAAACTGTCATAATTGCTTCACTTTCAGATTATAGTAGGACACGGGTTCTATTCCCGTCCGTGTTGGCCGCTTTTCTAAATGAGAAAAAAAAGCCAAAACAGTAGTGTTGTTAAACACTTGGCACACGTTGAAGATGTGGAGTTGGTCAAAATAAATCTGGAGCCCTTGACTACGGCAAGCCACATCGCCTGGGTAGCGTTGGGGCATTAAACACTACGATCAATAAATCGATTCATCTATTTGGTGTCCAACCGTTTTTGTACGAATGCCCCTCTCGTTGTACCTAATTAGAGGCGTCATTGGGCTTGGTAGCTAAACGACGTTGTCGTGAAAGGACATCTTAATATTTTTCACACATACGAGATGGTTTCTCTGGAAGTTTTTGAACCCATGCTAATGTTTTTGGGCTTTGTAATAAAAAGTAGTAGTTTGTGAAGGTGTCTGGACTTGTTTTGTTTGGAATATTGTTTTATTTTGTGACAATGATTGGAAAAGCACCTCCTAACTTTAACGTAGTCATTACCCTCGCAATGAAGAATTTCTACAAAGTAACGACACATCTCAATTCGCAACAGCCGAGTGGCAACATAATGTACCTCCTCAAATGGTCTCTGGATCGAAGCCCACTACTGCAACGCCTCTTCGTATGGCTATTCCAAATCCCTAACACTAACACATTGTGCCAGTGGCGTGCACAAACTGTCCTTGAAATTTTCGAAAGGAAGCCTCGTGAGTGTCTACTAATGAAATTTTTATGAGTATTGTAAAACCTATACGCATTTGTTTTATACATAAATATGCATACACTAGCCGACCATTTTTACGAGCTCCAAAAATGTTGAGTTGCTAGATATTCCGGAAATTTACTTGGAACCACTAGTTGTCCTGTAGAAGTAGTTTGTATAAAAACTTTTATTTCACGGAAAATGAAGACAAATGTTCCATTTCCCGGAAATATTTTGCTATAGATCTACAGTTCGACTCCAGGATGACGCGTTCTTAATCCTGAGACACCCGGTTATAGCTCCGAATAGGATGAGGATTGACTTGACTCGAGTTGGGCTAATAAACTTTGATAACAGAGGCCATAATTGTGTGCAGTCACCCGTGGAAGCTATACCGATTGCCGGAAACAGGTTATACGTAGCCAGTTGTCTTTTCGACGTCATTCTTTTAACACCGGGTGAAGCTGCCTTATAAGCCACATTCTCAAAAAGTTTGTCCTTATTGATTCGGCACTTCTTCAGTCCTTCTTCAATCCAGTTTTTTTTTGACTCGGTGATTTTTAGTTCTGCTGTTTTATTCGGTCCTTTTTTTGGTTATTATGCAGCATCTAAGGTCGGCTACTATATGTAGTATTCTTTAGAGCAATAAAACTTCTACATATCAGATTGAAGTCATTTTGTTCTGCAAATAAAACTTTCATTCTGTTAGCACAAGGACTGCGTCACCATCAAATTGGAATAATATACAAATAGGATTCACCTTTCGGAGATCGTTAACCTCAATATTAAAAACTTCCCCCGCTAACAAACTCTGGGGTATTCTGTTTTTGCAAATCTTATATGTTGTAATTCCCCTGAAATTACTTTTTTTCTGGTAGAAAATTTTAAACCGTTCAGAGAATGGCTCTCACACTGACATTTTTTCGTGTTTTTCAGCTGTGAAACGTCACGGTCAAACGTTCTAAAAGCTGTAGTGAGATATAAAAACAGTTAGAGCAACATTATTCTTGAACATTTTGAAGTGTGCACGGACATAAAATCTGCTAACATAGCCGGGGTACATTTGAACTTTTAATTCCCTTGGGGTAACGACAATAAAAATTAATTTCAAAATGGTCATCACAATTTTTATGAGAATTTAATTGTGATGGTTAATACATACCAAAAAGAAATCGGTCCATAATTACCCACACTCCCTTTCTTGTACTGATTACACAGTTGCCAAACTATTGTTATTTGATTTCATTCTGTATTTAAAATGAAGAAATTCTTCATCCAAAGACGGAAATTTCTTACCGCCCATTTGCCTTTTATAGACTGTATTAAAAGATCAGTAAATTTTCAGGCAAGGAACACATGTCACCGTTCTTACAGTTCGAATGCTACTGTCGTGACTAGACCACTGCTTTTGTGTGGTGGTAGGCTGATGTAATATCACTGAGATTTATTTGTACATTTTAAGAAATACAAACTTTTTTCGATAGCACAGCTTTTTGCCATCTTTTATTTCGAATTCTGTATTATTCTCTCAAATTTTAATTTCCCGTTCTTTTACCAGCGTTTCCGTAATTGTTCTTTCTTTGTAAGAATTATTATTATCCTGTTTTTATCCATTTTTTCTACGTTTCTTCGTTTAAACACATCTTACTTAAAAGAAGGGGGTAAACATTGTTTACTTCTGTTCAGTTTACTCGAGTTCAGGTTGCAGCATGTCTTATGTATCTTATTGATATTCCCTTGCAGGGTTGATTCCTTAATAAGTGCGTTGAGTCTGATGGCATACCGTTTTGAATTGACTCTGTGTGTGCGTGCTGACATGGTAGGCGGCTTGAAAAGCCATCAGCACAACTTCTGGAAGAGGTGCTTTCCCGAATATATAAGCTTCGTCGAAAGCTAAGAACCCGTCATTGTGTTTTTATATAAGAACCTTGGCTAAAACGCCCCCCCCCCCAACGGCTGTTGTGCGTGGTGGTAGTGGCTTGTTCATCGCATCCTGCGTTACAAGGGCCTCTTCTTTGACGTTACTGTCTCCAGCTACAGCATGCGCATGCGCTGCTGAACGCATCGCAGGATGTGTTTGGTTTTTGCAGATTTCTGTCTTCGTCCGAACTGACTGCAAATGCTGCTTGTCAGTTGGTACGTTGGGTTATAAATACTCATTCTATTCCAGCACCCTTCATTACGTCCCGGGTAACAAACCGGTGTTACTCCACTGGAGTATTCCTTCTGTCTTGCTCATTTTGCTTGCAGCAAATCAGTGAAGTTGTGCCTTCTATTTTTCGTCGTCAACACTAAGCGTTCTTTCCTATGGGCCTCACGTTTACCACTCTAGCTCTGCATGATTGAAGCGTAGGAGCTCTGTGCAGAGACGCATTCGCCAATGTATCAACATGTGCCTGCTGTTCACATCCAAATTCATTACATGAAGGCGGCGTTGCACTTCGAAGGACTCACGGTGGTCAATGGTCAAAGTCTTGAAAAGATAGCTGGTAGGGCGTGTGCCTTCAGTGTGCGTTCTTCGTGCAAAATTATTGTGGCTAAGTGTGAAAGAAATATTTTAGCCCTTTACGCCCCATCCCAGACAAACGTGTCGGTCGACAGATTTGTTGACTATGTGAAACGAGTTTTGGTTTCGGTTTCACGGCTGTGTGTTGTCGCTCCGAACGTTTCCGATTTTATTCTTTTCGGTAGTTCACTCATTTCGCCACCAGGAGGCGAGAAGTCGTAAATTAAAAACGCCGCCCCAGCCAGCCCGATCACGCAAGCCACCTTCCAGATAGAAAATATTTGTTCTTGCTATTCTCATATTTTCTGTATAACAAGCATAGGACATATATTTTCGGACTTGAAAAAACAAGATCAGCTGAAAAATACACCCGTTCCCTCCGTGTACGTTCCGTCATCACGCATAAAAAATGCACCCACACAATTGTGTTGGGTGTGCTTTCGTCGTCACAAGACATTTTCAGCGCCGTACACGGTGGCGGGCTTGGGAACTGCAGCAATAGCGACAAATAATTTTTTCTTTCTTTCTTTGTGTGTGATTTATACGCGGTTTTGCGGTTTCTTGTTGGGGATGTTTTCTTGCGCATTAAGATTTAACGAGTTGTGTAAATACAAATGGTATTATTATTTTTATAGTTAATACTTTATAGTAGCTTCAGTACTTTTATTGCCACAAAACCTTATTAAAAATATAATTACTCCTGAAAACAATATGACACCTATAATAGATATTGGATTTTTTTAGAAGTACTTATTCTAGAAAATGCACTTTTTCTGCACCCGGTGCAGTTTTTGAGGTTCTCTTACTACCGGCAGAGTACACAAGTAGAAGCCAAGCCCAGACAGAAGTGTGAGTTTGTTTTCTCTGTGAAATACTCTCAGCTATTCATTTTCACTTGTCGAAGCATCACTTCAAAGGTGTAAATCTACGAAATTTATTTACACGTGGGCACTTTTTTCTGAAATATTTTGGTTGGACAGGAAACGGTCAGACCACCATGAATTTAAAATAGTTGAACAGACAACGTTTACCGAGCTTGCAAAAGAGTGGCGCTTGGGTGTTTTCTATGTGCTGAGAAAGCCACAGCTTTTACAGGGTATAGTCGTTATTCGGGCAGGCGATGACTAGCTGTTGGACTACACTGTTGTTGTTGTTGAAAACGTTTGTTAAGAAAAGAGGGGTAGGGAGTTGGGTTAAAAAGTGGAGCACTGGGTGGCCATCCTATTCCGGTAGGCCGCGGGCTGTGGCTGCAGTCTTCGCCCGGAGAACCAGGGCTTCCTGTTCTTCGAGCTGGCTGCAGCGCAGCGCGCGCTCCCAATGCTCCGGAGACGGAGAGAGGAGAGTAGGGCGGGGGGGGATTGGACGGACATGTCCAAACTAGGTGGCTGGTGGTGTTGGGAGAGTTGCAGCATGGGCAGTTGAATGGGTAGAGGGTGGGGGAGACATCGTGAAGGCGAGTGTGATTGTGGTACGTCTGTGTTTGTAGGCGCCGTCATATGCGGGCGTCGGCGGTTGTAAGGGAGGGGTGTGGGGGGGCTAGAGTCGTCGGGAGTTCCGGTAGTGGGCTAAGATGTCGGAGTACGTTGGGGGCAGGGAGTGGAGGGTTAGGTCTTCGTGCGCCGGTACGTCGTTCGTCTCTCCTGGGAATGCCCGGTAAGTGAGTTCGCGGGCGGTGGCGTGTGCCACGTCGTTCCCAGGAAGAGATGTGTGGCCAGGGATCCACACTATACGGGTCGTTGGGAGCGATTGTCGGCGTGCTAGGATGTTGGAACTTATGCGAGTGATGCGTCCCGTGGCGTAGCGGCGGCAAGCGGACTGGGAGTCGGTCAGCACTGTGATGTCCTATGAGGGTGCATTGGTGATGGCCAAAGCGATTGCAGCCTCCTCTGCGGTATCAATGGATGTGGTTGGTATTGTGGCAGATGCTGTGATGATGTTGGTTGTGTGGATTACTGCTGTGGCATGGGCCGGGTATGTGCGGTATGTGGCTGCGTCAGTGTAGTAGGTATCGGGGTCGGCGCCGTACTTTTTGAGGAGTTGGTGTGCACGATGTTGGCGGCGACCTACGTTGTAGACGGGGTGCATATGTTTGGGTAGTGGAAGGACATGAATGGCATCTCGGGCTGCTGTAGAAAGCCTGCAGAATGTTTCGGGGGTTGGAGCCGTAGGGTGGTCCAGGCGTTTAAGGAGGTGTCGTCCAGTAGCAGTGATTTCAAGTATTTGAAGCTGGCTGGTAGTGTGGGCTTCAATCAGTTCCGACAGGGTATTGTGGAGCCCAAGCTGGAGGAGAAGATCTGTGGATGTGTAGGCCAGTAGGCCTAGCGCTGACTTGTATGCTTTGCGTATGAGGATGTCGATCTTTGCTGATTCTTGTCGTTTCAATGCCAGATAGGGTGCTCCATAAGTGATGCGACTTGTGACCATGGCTTGCAGTATGCGACACGTGTCTGCCTCTTTGAGGCCGTGGCGGCGAGAGTATACCCGTTGTATTAGGTGCGTGAGTTGAGCCACCGTTTTCCGCAGGCGGGGGAGGAATGCTGCCCCCGATCCATGGTGGTGATATTGCACTCCGAGGATGCGTAGTGTGGGTACTGTCGGGACTGGTTGGCCATGGATTGATATTTCGGAGTCTGGTGTTGGTTGTAAGGGGCGGCCAGGCGTTCTACTTCGGAGTATTAGGAGGGCCGACTTGGCTGGTGCGCAGTGAAGTCCACATGTGCGGAGATATGAAGTGACGGTGTCGGTAGCTTGCTGCAGGTTGTCTTGTTGGAGGCCCGGGGAGCCTTTGTTGGTCCAAATTGTAATATCATCCGCATTGAGTGCATGGGAGATATCCGGGATGTTTGAGAGCAGTGGTGGGAGTCCGGCCATAGCAATATTAAATAGCAGGGGCGATTTTCCTTGGGCGGGTGTGCTAAAGCGATCGGACCGATGGGGGCCGATGCTTATTGTGGCCGTACGATCGGTTAGGAACGCTCGGACGTAGTTATAGCAGTCCGATGCTACTCTTTCTAGTTTCGGTTCTATTATTGCGCTCCAAACGCCGGTGGCGCTGGGGAAACAAAATGCTCTCTTTCTCTCCCGTTTTTCTCTTCGCTCGTTCACGGAGCGCTTTCTCTCACCCCCCGTTCGCGCCGTCAGCCCCGTCGCCCCGTCTTGTTGCGCATGCGCGAGAACGGTTTCCCTGCGCGACGGCGAGGCCCACGCGCGTTTTATTGAGTGGGCTATTTCTCGTATGTGCTCCCTCGGACATTACGGTGCTACAAAAGGGACGCCAAGAACACCAGGATGAATCGTAACGCGAAGACTCCGAGTGCTGTTAGCAAAAGGTGAGAACGTCGTTCGTATGCCGTACGTGAAGCTGAGCTGAAGGATAGGACTTGTGTTGTGCGTGTGCTGTGCTTGAAGACAGACAAAGACAGACAACCTTGTCTGTGTTGTATTGGTCATCGGTGTTTCTCGCCGCACGTAGCGTTCGCGCACGTAACGCGAATAAACTGTTCAAGTGATATTCGAGCTGGCGTCGTTACTGCTCAAGCGGCGTGGCTTCGTGCCGGCGGAGCGAGGCCGGCGAGGCCTGCCCGTTGGAGGCTGCGGGGTGGTTGCGGCGGTTGCCGGGTGGGAAGGGGGGGTACAGAGGGTGGGGGGAAGTAATCCAACCGGCATTAGAAGGAAGAACGTTACCTCTCCCCCACGCAGGCTGCGCGCCCTCGCATTGTTGCCATGGCAATTATAACGCCTTCAAGGCCAACATGGCGCTGGCGTTGCTAGGGCAACAACAACGCACTAATGTTTCCCAGGCTCACCAGGGGAGAATATGCCGCATGAGTCGCAATTAGCCCGGACGCTGGGTTGAAGGCTAAGAGTCCGCCTCCTGGTTATAGGTGGACTGGCCGCAGCCTGTATTTTGTAGTTGATCGAGAATTACGCTGTGGGACACGTTGTCGAACGCTCGTTTAATGTCCAACGTCAATATGGTGCTTGGATGCGTCTTGCTAAGCTTATCAATTATATTTTCTTTCAGTTGTAGGTGAATATCTTGTGCTGAGAGATGCGCCCGAAAGCCAAACATCGTGTGCGGGAGTTGTTCTACATCGTTGAGGTGGGCAGTTAGGCGGCGTGCGACAAGGTGCTCCAGTAGTTTGCCGGTACACGATGTTAGAGAGATTGGGCGTAGGTTGTCCAGGTTAACGGGCTTGTTTGGCTTGGGGAGTAAGCTGATGTCGGCATGCCGCCATTGTGGGGGTAGCGTGCCATTGGCCCATTGTTGATTGTAGTATTCAAGGAGGGCGTCAATGTGGTCTTCGTCCAAATTGCAAAGGAGTTTGTAGGTGATGCGGTCTTGGCCCGGGGCGGTGTTGCGAGTGAGGCTGGATTGGGCCCGTAGAAGTTCGGTGCGGGTGAAAGGGGCGTCCAGGGCCTCGTTCGGGTTTCCCCTGTAATGCGGCGAAGGTGTTGTAGCCGTTGCGAAGTGTCTGTTTCGTAGCGAGGCCAGTAGGCTGTCGGGGGGCTGGGTATTGTTATGAATGAGTCGAGAGATTGTTTGGTTGGTGCCTGTTTTGGAGGTGGTGGTGCCCATGAGACCTCGGAGAATGTGCCATGCTCGTTTGGTCGTGAGCGTCCCGGCGAGTTGATAGCAAAATGTGCGCCAGTTTTGGTTTTGTAGTTGCTTCGCATAATCTAGAGCGGTTTTGGTAAGTTGTGCTATGCGACGTTTCAGGTTGCGATTATGTTTGTTGCGTCGCCAGCGATTTAGGAGGCTACGTCTCGCTTGCCAGAGGTGGTCTAGGTGGGCGTCAACTGCCGGGATTTCTGCAGTTAGGTTGATGCTTTTGGTGTGCCGAGACTGAGTTTCAAGGAGGCTTTGTGCCCAGCGGTCCAAATCTTCCGCAGGTGTGAGGCGTGGGAGGGGATCCTCGCGGAAAGCTTTCCAGTCTGTCAATTTAGCTATCCCTATTCGATGTCTATGATGAGTAGAGGGAAGCGTTACCTTGATAATGTGGTGGTCACTTCCTAAGGTTCCCGGTAGAAGACTCCAGGTGAGATTATTGGTATGACGCGCGAGTGTTAAGTCTGGGATAGTGTCCCGCGTGACGCTTGTGTCCATGCGGGTGGGTTGCTTGACGTCGTTCTGCAGCGTAAAATGGTGTTGCTGCGAGGCCTGTAGCAGCGCTGTGCCCTTTTTAGTCGCTCGCGGGTAGCCCCAAGGGTTGTGGGGGGCATTGAAGTCGCCCAGTACAATGCAGGGATTGGAGTTGGCTTTCCGGGCTGTGACATTCAATAAGGTTTTGATATCCGTGAGGGAGTGCGTTGGGGGGCTGTAGATATTCAAAACGAATATGCTGGGGCTTGAGGGGTTCCGTGGTATAAGTTCAATTAAAACGTGGTCCGTAGATGATGCGATTGCGATCGCTTGTGCTGTGAGTGTGCGTGCAACTAGGATGGCCGTACGGGAGTGGGGAGGGTTCGTGTACGTGTCGAATCCTCTGAGGGTGGGGTGGGAAGTATCTGTTTCCTGGAGGGCAATTATGTCCGCTGGTTGCGTTGCTACAAAATGTTCGAATGCCGCCTTTTTGCCTTTGAAGGATTCGCAGTTCCACTGATATATGGTGAGCGGGGGTTGGGTGGGTGGCTTATTGTCCATCTTGCATACGGGTTTTCTTTGTTTTCGGTGGGTTGTCGAGGTTCATTATGCGTTCCAAGTGCCCGATACGTTCATTGAAGGTGCGAATTATTGTTTCTGTAGCATCTGTGAGCATCTTGGCGAAATGAGCTGTGACTTGCTCATTCATTTTTTGTACCTGTTGCAGGACGTAGTCGTTGAACGGTGAGTCGATAATTTCTTCTATTTGGGCTGCAGTATTGGTCGCAGAGGGGGGAGGTGGTCGAGGTGGAAGAGCAGGAGGTGGTGGAGTGGAGCGTTCCGCTTCGAGTGCTTTCACGCGAGCGAGTAGTTGGGCGTTTTGCTCTTTGAGCGTCGAAACCATGGCGAGTAGGGCTGAGGGTGGTGGTGGGAGTTCCATTTTGAGAGGTGGTAGTGGGTTGGTGTTTGGTTGTAGGGGTGGGAAAGGGTTGGTGGTTGTGGGTGGGGATTGAGCAGCAGGAGCGCGCGCCGCGATACCAGAGCAGCTTACCTAGTTAAGGGCCTGCATGTTGGGCTTGCGTGCGGGGAGTTGCGGCAGGAAACGGCGTAGAGAGTCCTTGCCCGCCGTGGTATGAGGTAGGAGGGACAGCTGGCATTTTAGGTCGCACGAGTGGCTTGATGGTGGGTTGGATAGTCCGCAGTTCCTACACTTTGGGTGGTCGGGAGTGGGGCACACGTCAGACCGATGTCCAAGTTCCCCACACACTCGGCACACTTGCACCGATCGGCGGAAAGGGCGGCAGCGAATTAACACACTGCCCACTTTTACGTAAAACGGGACGAATTTCGTTTGGAAAGTAAGGAGTGCTGACCTTGTTTTTCCCATTATGTGGGCGTGAAGCAGAGTTGGTCCATTTTCCTGAAGGTACTCCATTAGGTTGTCATCGGTGATGTCTGGGTCGAGGCCGTGAATTACCCCGCGGCTGGAGCCAGGGGGTGGCTTGATATATGCGGAGAACTCAAGTAGGTGGTTGGCGTGTTGCAGGCTTTCAATTTCGCTGAGCATGATTGCGAGGTCCGGGTCGACTGTGCTGGCGACGAGCACGTTCTGAACGGGTTGGAGCAGAAGAGTCACTTTTCGGAAGAATTCCGGGAGGAGGAGGTTACACTTCTCTGCAAAGGCCGCGGTCAGTAATTGGGTCGTCAGGGAAGCTACATGGAGTCCTTCTCTGGGCCGGTAGACGATCGTGTAGTTGTTTTCGGGCAAGCGGGGAGGTGGCTCGTTAGTGGCGGAGCGCGGGGCCGATGTCGTCGGTCGCTGGATGGCGTCTTGTGTCGAGGGCGACGCGTTGTTGCCTTGCTTCTTGCTTCTTTTACGCAGTACGGTGATCCAAGGGTTGGCGGAGCCGCGTGTATTCTCGTCCGAAGAGTCCGTTTCCATGCTGTTGGCTTGCGGCGGCGAGGGTGGGGGCTCTTGGCTTATCGTGCGGTGAGCCGGCGTTGCTACAACGAGTGGCGGTGGCTAGGCCTACAAAGGCCCAGCGGAACCGGCGTGGTGGCCAAGTTGTCGAGGCCGACAAAATGGGTTTGGCAGGTCTGTTGTGGCTCACCCTGGTATCAGATGGTCCCTGGTGATGCTAAACATTCGCTAGTGGTGGTCCTTTTGGCGAATGCAGCGTAGATCCGCCGATGCTGAGTCGGAAAGCGAGAGCCGAAACGAGGCGCGTTCGCCTGTGTCAGCCCCCTGGTGGCCGATCTACACTGAGTTGAACAAAAAACGGCGACCACAATATGTCTAGCTGCTATGGCAGAACGCCAAGAGAGAAAGTGTGAACAGAAAACCTGGGTGGACCGCAATAAGATTCAGCAGGAGCAAATCTGACGAGATCATGTACACAAGCGTAAAAAATTTTCACTCCAGCAGGAGGAAAGAGAGCCACATCATGTAATTGACGAGAAGCGTCTCGACGTCGAAATGTTTATCCCTAGGCGTCAGAATGACACTGTTAAACAGTAAGTGGGTAGTGAGCCACTGGCGCTGCGTTGGATTAATAAAATGCATACTGCAAGTTGGAAGAAGACGTTGAATTGTTTGGTAACTTTAGGTTTTAGTTATGAGAATTGACTTCATAAATGCTTAAGCTTCGGGCGGGCGAGGAATCGGACGTGCTGGGTGGGTTGGGAATAGTTGATGCTGAGAAGTACTAGAAAGCAAACTTTGAACATTCCGTGTAAATACAGGCTGTCCGGTGATGCGTTTAGGCCGACGTAGGTGATGCATTTCGGCCGACGTCGGTGAGGCCAAAAGATAAACACGAGTCTACTCGCCATTCACCTATAAGGTTAGAGCTAACATGAAAAATTGGCTCAAAGAAGCAAAGGATTTCGGAAAGCAAGGCTGGGTGGTTAAGCGCTTCGGTCTAACCAGTTTTACCTGCAACTGACGAAAACGTGACGCATTGAGTGCAGGAGCCTGCGGGTTGTGGAAAGGGCAGCTAAGCTCGCCGGCAAGTTTGTCACATGTAGCGGTGAAAAAGTCCTGTCAAAACGTTTTCATGCATCTGCCTGTCAAGTCAATGTCGAAAGGCGTGATTTCGAAGGAAAACGGTGAACCTATAGTAGACTCGAGTAGGGAAACTGGTGGGGAAAACAAGAAGCTGCATCACAGAAAACAAGGATCAGTACAGAAAAAAGGGCTGTTAGAATGCGTAAATTGTGCCGTTTTTTTATGTGGGGCAAAATGGGGCATATCACTACTACCTGCAAAACAAGTAGAATGTATTTTGCATGGTAGGCAAGAGTAACTACCGTAGGCAACTTGAGGAGCCCTAGGTACGAACGCTTCAAAAAATCGGAAAACGCGGCCAGTACTTCGCAACTCCGCAGCGACGGTGGATGTGGACCAGCCTTCGTCGTCGACCGGGGCAGTTGACGGGACAGAGTAGTTGAGAAAAAAAGACCATGGCAGGGCGAAACCTGTGCCTGTGTGTTGGATTGGTAGAGTTGATCCTCGTGAGTCTGTTTTGTAAACTCGTCACCTTGGTGCTTTTCGACATGTGTTCTGTCCAAATACCTGCACAGTTTTTGCGATCGGCAGTTGCGCGAAAGAGCCTTGGTTTCGACGAGTAAACAAAAAAGCCCACTGGCAAGCACATTGCGGGATCAACAGCCGACTGCTCGCAATGCGAAGTCAATGAGGTTTCAGACCATGTCGCTATTGTTACAGGAAAGGGGTTACCAATGGAGTAATGACGGTTTGCTGGAGTGTGTCAACAACGAGGCTACAGAGAGGGGGCTGATCCTTATTTCACCCACTATCGTTACTTCACCTGACAATTTTAGCCACTTTATATACCGAAGCTGATAAAAAGGACACACAGCTTAGTTCATATTTATTTGTTTAAAGTAGTATGTAGGTATTACCTACAATGCATTACGTTCTGACCAGAAGGCAATAAATAAAGCATGTAAAAAAAGCAAGAATAGGTGTTCTGGAAACGAAGTAAATACGAACTCTTTCAAGGAAAAATAACGTATAGAACAAATAAACAAATGAAGAGGCAGGTATTTACTTATACGAAAATATTTTTTGTGACGGTAAAAAAACTGTTAGTGCACATTGGTTTTTATATTTCATTGGATGGGTGAAATCAAATATTACTAGAAATAGGTTGAAAAACTGAACGTACACCCCAACACTTGCAAAATACACACAAAAACCTGCTACTGTAGAGAATGTAAGAAATCACTCGTTTTCGATTACCGGTCCATGAACACAGTACATAAAACGCTCATTTGTTGTCTTGGGCCTAAAATTCAAGACATTCATTAGAGTAACTTTTAAAGGTGTTTACTTACATCGCATCCCTGGCAGAAAACGTTTTTTACCCATAAATACACAGACAAAAGTATAAAACAATTTTTAATGAGGTAAAATTAAGTTGCTAGTGCATGACATTTAGGAATCCCCTAAAATAGTCAACCCATGCGTGAGACAGTGTTATGGCGAACCAATTGTAAAGTGAAAGACTACACGCTAGAATATTATACCGCACTTGACAGACCACGAGGAACGAAGGAGGACCTATGCACCTCACGAGAGCTCCGTTCCAAGACAGTTTGAAAATCACAAATTGTACTTCAATTCCTGAAGCGAATCGCTCCATTAGAAGAACTAGATGCACGGTACTCGCCCACACCTCTATCAACACCATGAGCCCAGTATTTTTAAACATTTAAAGCATCAATATTGTCCTGCGACAGAGCTGCCACAATATAATTGCCGGATAAACTCCCTGCGACATATGTTCACCGATATTTACGGGCAAACAGCAGTTCTTCCAGTTTACACCATACTGAATGCAAGCACATTTAAATATGTCGCCTTGCGCGACGAGGTTCCAAAACGATTGATTTTCGGTCACTTTCTGCCTACTTTGGTTGTGTGTGAACAGCAACGCAGTGTCACCAAATTTGTCGTCTTGGGCCAGCCGGGCGGATGCTATTCCGCTGCCTCACCTAAGCTGTCACGCAACAAGAAGACGCGCGATCGCCAACAGGCCGACCTTGAGAACTACTGCGGCGGCTTTCTCGAGCTTTTTTCAACGCTCTGCTGGGAATTTATCTCTTAACCGACGAAGTAAGCACCCTGCGTCAGGCGAACGCCCATCTGCATAATATGACCGTCAAAAAATCTGATAAGCATGCTTCCGCGAATTTCTCTCAACTAGATGAGGTGCGTGTGCACTCGGAGGTTGGGATGAGAAGTCCACAATACCCCCTTGATGCACAATCCAAGTAAGACAATGTTGTACCAGCTACCTGGACCAACCCTCTACTCCCTGCGCAACAATTCATGAATAACAGCGCGTTAGAAAGTGCTTTATCTTCTTATTATCTGCTTGCGTCCATACAAAAGTGGGCCTTTATTAGTGTGGAACACCAGGTGACACACGACGACGTGTTCATGATGTAGCCGTGGGATTGAACAGTCTGACATCCTCACTGTGCACCAGCGACCCGGTAGGAAAGCGTTGCTTGTATCGCGCTTGCCTCTTGACACCACTGTGCCATACATTAAATTTCTGAAATGTACGATTACAGGGAACGGCGGTGTGTCCTTGAAACTACACAGCAAGTACCTTTGGTAACCAATTGTTCTTGTTAGCACCAGTGGCCATTCTTTCGCTGGAGTGAATGAAGCTACCATCTGGCTCAACAGATGCTTGTTCAACCCGTTTTGAATGGTTTCACCGCAGAACTTGGGAATATATGATGCTTACTGAATCACGAAGACCTAGCTACGTAACTACATTGGTCTTGCTGACTACATTAGCGATGAATAGTCTATTGTTCGTAACGAAAGATATTTGCTCTGGAGTAAGCAAAATTATAGCGGCGCAATCTTCATTCGTTTGAAGCAATTTTCCCATTGATGAGACTGTAAATACTAAACCTGTGAGTCGAAGTAAAAGTGACGCAATGGAATACACAATGAAGATGGCTGGTGTATAGGGCCAGCGTGATTACACTTGATACACCAAGAGCTCCTGAAATTTTACGTCAGATAACACCGTAAGAAGTTGTTGACTAGAAAACAATAATTCTTCGGCTAAAAAGTATGATAGGTGCAGTGGAATGTGTCGTCTGTCTTATTAAGGGATATATTTGCGTCGTGTGGTGTCTTGTGCTATCCATCGAATGAGTACATGAACTACAAATATAGCATCTCTGCACATGCCCCACTGGGGTTTAGAAGATCCCGTGAGCAGATACGAGTGCGTTGCATGCGTAGGCCCTATCCGTAGCCTAGCCAAGGCGACTTCCGTATATGTGTTGTGTGAGTCAGCTGTGTACTTTCTCAAGTGTGGCTTTATTACATGTACTTTGTTGTTTCTTTGTTCATTCCAGTGTGTTTGCCATGTTCTACACAAGTGTCGTCCTATACGTGGCTTGTTGTGTGTGTAGGGTACTGTTATAATGTCTACTGTGTTCCTGAGTGCAGCAGCAGCGGCCCCCTCGTTCGCCAGCTCGTTCCCAGCGATCCCAGCGTGTCCTGGAACCCAGGGGAAGAGCAGTTCATGCTTTTGCGCATACACATACATATTGATGCAGAATGCAGGAATAACTATGTAGTTTTTTTGGAGGGGTGGCATTGCTTTATTAGTGCACAAAGAACGCTCAAGGAATCTGCATATATGACGGAATTAGGAATTAGGTTTTCAATAAATTATACAATGAGTAAAATTCCATATGATACTGCTGAAAAAAATGGCTGTGTGTGCGCTTATGGTTCTTGTAGCAATATTATTCGGACCATGACCAGCGCAGGACAGCACAATGAAAGTCCTAGATGCGTCACTCTAGAATTCTGCACACGGGTATTTAAACTGCAGAGACAGAAAGTGCTGCGGTATTGCAGCTCGTGGTACAAAAGTTTTGTCAAGTTTAATAAACAAAAGGTCGCAGGACACAGGTCGAACTTTCCAAACTGGTAAAATGTCTGAAAAGGATGTCGTGTAAATATTGATAGCGAAGCCCTGAGCTCCGAGGCTCGCTCTTTCAATCTAGGTGAAAACGGTAGAGGAGGAGATGGGCGATTTACAAACACCATAGATTTGGTTGTAGTGCTAAAGACTGGATAAAAAGTATGGTATTCAGCGATGAAATTTTAAAATCATAAAGCACGTCAATGTAGTGCCATTGGTTCTCAAGTCTCCACTTGTTTCATCGAATTATAGACTTTGGACCAGACTAGTGCAAAAAGCACGCGATGCAGGACGAAGCTCCAAGTGTAGCTCTGGGTCAAGCATTCGCAATGCTGTTTTAGTCGCCGACTCATACACCTCACTGCCATAACCGGACGAGACCAAACCAATGCAGTAAACAAGCACAGTAGAAGTTCTTTGTCAGCCTCATACGATGGGTGCGAGAGAACCTCAAGGATATGCATTGTTTCAGACATTTATGCCTAAGCTCTTGGATGTGTGAAATGAATGTGAGTTTGCGGACAAACAAAACACCTAGAGACTTCTTCCCCTTGTAGACAGGAAGCGACACGCAATTCAGAGTAATGTCTCTGCCTGGATGGACCTCAGGCTTCCTGGAGAACACAACGAAAGAGTTTTTGCAAGATTCATTTTAAAGCCATTCTTGTCTTCCCAGATGGCAAGTTTTTTGAAGCCAAGCTGGACTTGACGTTCGCAAATTGACATATTACACTATTTAAAGCATATCTGGACGTCATCTGCATAATGGAAAGGGGGATTATAGGTGGCAGTGCCTTTACAAGAGAGTTCATCTTAATTGTGAAAGGAGTGCAGCTCCACAATACCCCTTGTGGCACGCCATTTTCTTCTACGTGAACCTTTCAAAGTGAAGCACCAACTCTAATGCGAAACGTTCTCTATGACATATAACTACAAAGGAGGTTCAACATGTTGCCTGAAACACCGAGTTATTTCAGGTCACTACGAAGGCCGTCCGGCCAAGGGTTGTCATAAGTTTTGTCGATGTCGGAAAGCACCGTAAGAAAAAACTGTTCTTGCACGAAGGCATCTTTTATATACAATTCAAGAGCGGCAAGGTGGTCAGTCTTATGTCGCCTTTCCCTGAAGCCTGCCTGGCCGCTCTCGAGAAGACCGTTAGACTTTAAGGAGTACACGAGGGTTCTGTTTATTATCTGCTCGATACGCTTGCTCAGGCAGCTTGTGACCGCGTAGGGTTGAGAATTCGAGGCAGCGGAAGGGTCCTTCACCTCTTCCCAAATATGGCCTTCCTCCAAGACTTTGGAATGTTCCCCGAAATCCATCTTGTTGTAAAGGTAAATGAGTGTAACAAGGGTGTCTGCGTGTACGTTCTGTATCAATGTATATGTTATGTTATCTGCACTTCGAGCTGACGGTTTACAGGTACTCAGAGCACTCCTCAGCTCATGAACCAAAAACTCGGATGTATAGGACGTGGTTGATCTGTCGTTGTGGTGTAAAACTTTTTGGCTGAGTGCTTGTGTTTCATGAAGGTGTTTGTGTTCCAACTAGACACGTGTTGGAAGTGTTGTGCAAGTGTGTCAGCCTGGTCTCCTGTATTGTACTGACCAGTTTGTGTGTCTGTTGTCCTTCGAATATGCGTATTCTTGCCCAGACGTTTTGTGTATCATTGCAGGAGCTTATTGATGTTATGAATGAGCGCCGAATCAGTCGTTTTGCCTCACGGCGCACACGATTTCCCAATGCTTTTGCTTTTTGAACAATAAAACGTTACCCGGCGTGGGGTACCGAGGGAGGCTACCCCACAACTTATTCTGGGTTTCCCGCGCCTGTCTACCGTCGTCATTGTAGAACGGCCTCCTCTCGTTACGCTGGGCACAAGAGGCATGAGGAAAGGACTTTTCGGCGGCATCGAAGATGTGCCATGTGAGGAGTTGGGTAGCTTCTTACACATGTAGGTGTCCCATAGATGTATGGTAATTTTTGGATGTCACAGTATATTTGTTCCAGTTAGCTCTTGCTTTATTGAAACTGTTTTTTTTTTCATATATATGTTAGAGATCTAGGGAAGTGCTCACTACCATATGGGTCCTTGCACACACCCCACTTAAGTCATGGAAAAAGAATTGCAGAACCAATAGCCAAGTCAAGATTTGAGTGTGTATTGTGTCGTAAATATGGTATGTAGGCTGTTTCTTGTTGAAAAGGCATGCTTCCAAAGATGTTGAATTTCTGTATTAGCACATGTCGGGAGTACGTGCGAGAAGATCCCCAAAGAGAATTGTGTGCATCAGGATCGCGTGTGAGGATGTATGGTTCGGGCACCGAGTCAACCAACGCATCAAAATCGGAGCTCGAAAGTGCCAAATCGGGAGGAATATCTATAGAGCATACCGTTATCAACCTATTAAATATTTGTGCGTATTGCTATAGCCTCAAGGAAAGTGTTCAGAATGACATGGTGGCATGCAAATGTTTTCTGAAGATTATTGTCGCACCGCTTGAATACTGTGTGCAGCCATCTTTGTCCTTTCCGAGTACTGTGTAACTATTCAAGAAATGTGTGGGCTTGAAATTAAAACGTCTTTTCTTAACACACAGTACGCTTGGCTGATTAGCATGCAGTATTTTGAATACATCAATATTTTTATGAAGGCCTCTGCAGTTACAATAGAATATGTTTTCTGTTCCCATTTTAAAGTCTTTGTAGCTACTGGAGTGTGTTGTTTTGTAACGTCCTTCGGGGCTTGTACTATTAGATTGGGCTTTTTCGACCTCTCTACAGGTTGGAATGCAGAGACCCATTTGTTCCGCGAATCTTATCATGGGTTGTCCTAAGGGTACCCGATGGACCAGGCCCCGTGGACTTGGCACCCTTCCGGTGCGTTTTGTTTTCTGAGCCGCTACCGCCAATGGTGTCGCGAGCATCACAAGTGGCACGGGTGGTGCGGCAGAGGTGGGAGCTGGTGCGGGACCCCCCGTGTCGATCTCCTCCGCATGCTCCACTGGAAGCAGGGAGGCTAGGGAAGCAGGGGCGCAAGGTCATCGGTCCCGAATGTGGCTGCTGCCTGAGCACGCGGTGTGGTGGCGGGTTGGGCCGCCGGAGGCAACTCGGGGTGGGTGTGGCCGGGTGAGACCAAGTTTGACACTCAGTAATGGGTCCCAGCCGAAACAAGACGCCGCTCCGCTCCTTGACGAGCTGCGTCGGCGTACCTCCACAGGGGGATAGAGGCGAACCTCCTTCTGACCTCTGGTTAAGAGATGTTTTCGGTGACCTTGATGTAATGATTTTTTTCTCAAGTTTGAACTTCTCGCATGTTCGCGAATATGCGGTGGGAGGTCCTTGAAAATTGATGCAGAGGAGTTGATTTGAAGCACAGCTGTCAGTTAGATGATCGTGTTGCACCCACCTGCAGCATGTTAGTTCCTCCAACACAAGTTACTACAATGCCCGAAGCGCTGGCACTTGTAACAGCACTGCGGATTCGGGATGTACGCTCGGACGGAGCACCGCATGGAGCATGCATTGATGTGATCTGGAATAGAGGGCCCGTCAAAGGTGACGAATATGTGCCTAGTATTTCTTTGTCATCTCTTCTGATCGTAATGCGGCGAACTGCAATCACAGCTTGGTTTCGTAGGCCTTCAAGAAGATCGTCCACTTTCTCGTTTGCCAGATCTGGCTCCGAGATCACGCCCTGCAAGCTGTTGAGGCTACGGTGGGCCGTGACCTTGAATTCATAATCGTCAATTTTTGTTCTTACTCAGGTGGTCGGTGGCCTGAAGCTCGTTGGTGACTTCTACAAGAGCTTCACCAGTTCGTTGTTTCTTAGCTTTGTATGACGGCAGGAAAAAAACTTTTGAGATATTTCGAAACCAGGAACGCGGACTGTGTGGTGAGAGGCTTTTATTTTCAAGGGACTCAAGGGATAGGAAACGCGAGTAGTCTGGTTTAGGAACAGAGATACCAGGAAGTGAAGGGAATGCTACTTTGGTGTGGCACCTTTTGAGGACCGATCATCATTGGATTGGGGTTTGAAAATTCCATCTGCTACAGTACAGAAGCATGGGACGAGAGTACTTTCTTCGCTCGGGTTACCCTGATACCGGGAGAGGTCCCGGATCTCCGGGTCTGCTAAACAGACGGAGAGCCCATCCTCCGGAGCTTGACGTGGGTTCCGACGGCCGAAGTTTGAGGTTTCTACCCTTAACCTTAAATCTCATTACCACGGTCGGTTACAGCGTGAGTATGGGGGCTCGCGTTCGCAGCTTCGCCAATACCATCACCACGATTACACGAGGTGCCCCGTTCGGGGTCAAAATTCCTTGTTTTGCACCCGCCACACACAGAATAAACAAAAAGCTAATCACCGAAAGGTATATTTCTTCTTTTATGAGGACTTTATGTCCTGGCGTCTTGGTGGGACTGTTCATAAAGTATTTTGGAGATCTTAGAGAAGCCTTTGAATCATTGAATCTTTAAATCTTTCTTTATTCGACATCAGACGTGTTACAGATGACCAGATCACAGAAAAAAAGCCTCAAAGGATTGGGCTTGACGAGGCTCTGTTCCATTCTTCGGATGTTTGTTTACAGTCAAACAAACAAGGGTGCTTAGCAGCGGGAGTAGCAAAGAACTTATAAATTAATATAAAGAACATGAAATGAGAGCAAGGTTTACATCGAAGAAAAAACAAAAAAACGGAAAGCAAGACTTTTTTCCTTATCATAACATACTGTATGCAATGTTAGTGTACGTGCGACAAAGACCAAAAAATTGAACAAAGAACTGGCAGTCACAAGGTAACAAAGAATTCACATGCCATTTACAAGTGCGAAAATAAAGACAGGATGCCAGAAAATTAGGGTAACAGAAAAATAAAAAATAAACATAAAAAAACACCGCAGCGTGATGGGCAATGTCCAATCTCTACTATTTGAAAGGGATGCACAATTTTTCATTTGTGTGATTATTGTGCAACTGTGTTTAGAAGAGTTCCTTTAGTATGCTGTAACATCTCAAAACCATAGTTAGTGCGTGCGCAGGGAACTTGGCATTTTTCAGAACGTCTTGTGTTTTAGTGGTTCGTATTTAACGCTAAGTTGGATAGTTGTTCGTAAGGGTTTCTTTGCTTTCTAACTGCTGCCCGGTAGCGATTTAGTGAAATGGTGTTGCAGATACACTGCACTGTTGCAATGTTCAGCTGCTTAAAATGTGGGCTTGTTTGGGAATCATACGTTGAATTAGTAATCGGGCGTACTACCTTTTTCTGAAGTAAGAAAAGTTTGTTCAAGTTTGATGTAGTGGTAACCTCCCAAACTAGGTGGCAGTACTGTAAATGCGACAAAAACAGGGAAATATAAATCAGCAACCTAATGAGAGTACGCAAGATGGAACGTAGTTTTGTAAGAATGCCAGCAACCGGAGAAATTTTGCTCGAAACTGAGTTAAAATGGTTATCCCTAGACAAATTTTCATCCAAAATTACTCCAAGTTTTTGACGGTAGGAAGTATTTCAATTGGAGTGCTCCTTATTATTATACTATCATTTATCCTTCTTTTTTATATTCTTTTCGTTAAACGGCAACCAGCCTGCTTTCTCGCCGGAAACCCCTCCTCAAAGCGTTCTGCATAATTTTTGCAAACTTCGCCTCATCTGTTTTCCGGTCACGTTGTGGCGGTGGACCCTCCGTACCTTTCGTTGGAGTTACGGCTGAAGCATCCATGGCGCTCGACAAGGGCACGGCCATTCCAATACTTTACTTCGCTTGTGGAGTATGTGTGTTCCTTTTTTACTCCTTCAACAACATTTACTGGGGTTCTAAATAACGTGCTCTGTAAAGACGCGGCTATTCAAGCGGTATGCAAAGTTGTCCAAACGCCATGGATCAGCAGATCTCTAAGAAGCAAAATCACTCCACTAAGTTTCCATTTTGGTTCACTCACGAGCTGCTAGGCACGATTTTGGAAAAGCGTCAATTCCCCTACTGCGTAATGGTTATAATGACCCGTATGTTCTTTCAAGGTAATGGTAATAATGACCCGTCTCTTCTTGCAAGCTTTTCCCTCTCCCTATCCAGTGTTTCACTTTCCTATATCCTATCCTACCCCTGTCCTGTCATCTCCTTCCTTCCTGACTTCTACATCTTTCCTGGCGGCAAGGGTTAACCCTGTACAAGGATATCAACCTTTGTACCAAGTATGGGGTTACAGCGGTAGTGTAATTGTTAGCGTGTACTTAAATTTAACGTCACGTTCCCTAGTTGGGCTCGCTTGTGGGCGACCGGCGCTGCCGCCGAATTGATTTCATGCTCATATGGCTTTTTTGTCCCCCCCAAAACTGATCGGCCTTCTAAAAGGGGCCGCCCCGAGGTAACACAACTGAAACCAGTCTCCCAAGGTGAAACTTTAACGAAATACCTTGTTATCCACTCTGAAGACGAAAATACACCACTTGCTAAAAAATGTGTCTTCCTCATGGCAAAGTGCCTTGAAAGTGTTGTCGGCTGGGATTACCAAGCTAAGAATTACCAAGCTAAGAAAGTGTATTCGGCTGGTTGAGGTGCAACGAAAGAACGAAAAGTCAGAACCAACTAAAACAGAACACCCTGGCTGAACTCAAAGTAAGTCACACCACATCGTAGCCCGAATAAAACGCAAGGCGTGATCTCTTAGAGGGAACTGCTTCACGAGGCAGATGAGGACTGGCTTGAAGGACTGAGGGACCAGGGCGTCACGGCTGTGCGGCGGATCACCATGCGTCGCGCAGGTGAGGAAATTCGAACTAAGCATGTTGTTCTGACCTTCAATCGTCCAACGCTTCCGGAATCCTTCCAAGCTGCCTTAATATTCTGTCCAGTACGCCCATACATACCTAGTCCTCGAAGGTGTTTCAAGTGCCAGGGGTATGGCCACGGAACTCAGTCTTGTCGTGGCCGACCCAGCTGTGCTCACTGCGCACGTGCTGACCACACCAGTAATGACTACAAAAAAGAATAAGTGAAATGTCCAAACTGTGGTGAACCACACGCTGCGTATTCACGTGCATGTCCCGGATTCAAAAAGGAAAAAGAAATAATTCAACTCAAAGTCACTGAAAACCTAACTTTTGCACTAGCACGCCTGAAGCATGCCCTGCATTCAGGCTGAAGTACGCAGACGCTGTCGCCGGGGGTGGACCGTCGTCTGATGGATACAGGCACCCAGTGCAACCTTCTCCCGCCACAGCGCCCGCTCAGAAGCAGAAAGTTGCTCCCGTGGCTTCTGCTGCTACACCCTCCTCTAGTGCTGTGCCTAAGGCTTCCAGCGCGACCACCTGTGCTGCGCCTAAGGCCTCCAGCACGAGATCTTGTGCTGCGCCTAAGGCCTGAAGCACGAGCTCACTCCAGATGAGTGATGATCTGGCTGCATCCCGGCAATCTGCATAACTGCAGAAGGCTCGTCCTGCGGTCACTGCAGTTGCAGCAATGTCCAGTGCTGTGGTTGCGGTGTCTAGCACAGTGTCTCCACTGACACTTCCCCTTCAGAAAACTTGGATGAGGCTATGGATGTCTTTCCCAGCACACCTACTCCTGAAACACAACAGGAGCGCCGCCGTTCCCCTGGTAGGGGTAATTCAAACAAACCGAAGTCTTCCAAGATCACTACACCGAGAACTAACTCGGCGACCTAGGTAAACTACTCAAAGAGCCCCAAAAACAATACTTCCTCACTAATGACCGTTCATTGGAAAAAGAACAACTCATGTTCTGTATTTCTCTTCTCTTGGTATTTATGGCTGCTGGAAGTGTTATCCAGTGGAATTTTAGGGGGCTGTTTAACAACCTTGATTATATATATATACTCTTAAATCACAAACCAAAAATACTGTGCCTACAAGGAACACACCTACGCCGATCAAAGAGAAACTTTTAACACAATACACTAAATTTCGTAAAGACAGACTGAAGTACCACATTTTGTCTGGTGGTGTGGCAATAATAGTACAAAAATCTGATGCTTGTCAACACATGCAGCTACAAACTTCACTTGAAGCAGTTGCCGTTAGAGCCATAATGTTTTATAGAATAATCACCATGTGTTCTCTTTAGAATCCGCAAAACTATCGCCTAACCAGCGTCGAATTAGAAAACCTCACCAATGAGCTACCTGAACCCTACCTAATTATTGGGGAGTTTAATGCCCACAACCCTCTCTGGGGATCTGCACGAGTTGATGCGTGAGCACGGCTAATTGAAAAGTTCATCACATCATCCAGCAGTTGCATCTTTATTAAGAAACTTCCACCATACTACAGCATGGCTCACTGCACACATTCTGCAATAGACCTTCCAATTGGCTCCGCATTTTTACTGCCAACCTGTGAGTGGAAAGTAATTACTAACCGCTAAGGCAGCGACCATTTTCCCCGGGAAACTACTAGCAGCTAGAAATAACTCCCAAGACACCGATTCGCTGTGAACTTCGAAACAACATGGAGCTGACTGGAAAACATTCAAAGAACTTTCCAGACTAACCCCTTCACTAATAACGCATTTAGGTATTGAAGCAGCAAGTTCACTTATTGCAGCCAATATTCTTGACTGTGCTCAAAAACCATTCCAGAGACCATTCCTAAAACCCTTCCCAAACCTAGACCATGGTGGAATAAGGTGTGCAAGCGTGCACGTTCAGAACAGAATAAAGCATGTGCACTCTTACGCCGCTATCCTACGGCAGACAACCTGCTTAAGTTTAAACGGGCAAAAGCCAAAGGAAAGAGGACACGGCGCTTAGCAAAAAACGAAAGTTGGACAAGGTTTATATCATCCATAAACTCTTACACAGACTCTTGCAAAGTATGAATTAGGATAAAGAAACTAAAAGGCTACAAGTCCAACCCTGCTCCCCTTGTAAATAGTGTGGGTAACAAAATAAAAGACAAAGCAGATGCTCTCGGCAAACTTTTTGTACACGTATTCAGTTCGTCTCATTACACACAGCCATTTTTACATCAGAAGAAAGCAGCTGAGAGCTAGCCCCTTTGTGTGAACCAACGCTCAAATGAAGGATACAATGCCCCATTCACGATGCCCGAACTAATTACTGCACTGTCCACGTGTGGTAAGTCAGCCCCTGGAGCTGACAGAATCAGCTATGAGATGACCAGGCACTTACGCATTGACACACTTTGCACAATACTATCTCGTTTTAACAAAGTATGACAGAAAGGCCGCTTTCCAAATCCATGGAAAGAGGCAATCGTTGTACCTCTTCTAAAAGAGGGGAAAGAACCATCCTTTGCTGCTAGTTACAGGCCTATTAGCCTGACCAGCTGTTTGTGTAAGCTTCTTGCAAAAATGATAAACCGGCGACTTTATACTTTATGGAGTTTCAAGGTGTTCTAGACAAAAATCAGGCAGGGTTTAGGTCTTGGAGATCAACTACAGATAATATGGGTACGTTTGAGTCGTATGTTAAAGATGCTTTTGTCCATAAACAGCACTGCTTCTCTGTATTCTTGGATATGAAGAAAGCCTACGATAGAACGTGGCGATATGGCATTCTATTGCACTTGCAGTCATTTTGCCTTAGTGGCAATATACTGAATGTTATTCAAGACTCTTTGTCTGATCGCACATTTCGTGTCAGTGTGGGGACTGCCCTCTCTAGAACATTTCTTGAAGAAAATGGCATACCCCAGCTGGAGTGCTGAGCTGTGCACTGTTAATTGTTAAAATTATTTCTCTTAAAACTGTGCTGCCTCGAACTGTTTCATACTCAGCCTACGTGGACGATATCAAAATTAGCTTTAAATCCTGTAATCTGTCGATATGTGAACGTCAAATCCAACTAGGTGTCAACAGGCTGGTTACTCGGGCCTAAAAAATGGTTTTAAGTTTAACGTTGATAAAAGTGCTGTTGTATTTTCTAGAATACGAGGTGCTCAAACTCTTTTTTGTATAACGTTAGGAGGTCAGCCTATACCAGTGAAAAAGGAACAGAGGTTTCTAGGTATTTTGCTCGACCACAAGCTCACATTCATACCACACATTAAATCACTAAAAGTAAAATGCCTGAAAACAATGGACGTTTTAAAGGTACTATCTCGTCAGTCCTGGAGAACGGATACAAAATGTCTGCTAGCACTTCTTAATAGTGTTGTTGGGTCAAGAATAGACTAAGCCTGCTTCATATACTAGTCTGCAACCAAAACAGCACTGAAAATGTTGGACCCAGTATACAACTTGGGGCTTCGCGTGGCCACAGGGGCATATCGAACAATTCCTATTCCATCACTTCATGTCGAATCAAACCAGTGGTCTCTAGGTCGCGTACCCTGCTCTCATGTATGCCGCAAAGATGAGTTCTCTGAAGGAACACCCTCTGAATACCACAACGAAAAATAACACAACTGATCATCTCTGAAAATCGACCATCCATATCTCCACCTTTACCGCTGGAAGTTTCACAACTCGTCAGCGTGTTCTAAGTTCTTCTTTACTGTACCTACTACTGTTCTTCTTTACTGTACCTAAGTCTACTGTACCTCAGTTCATGATTTCGTCGCTCCGTTGGACACTTTACCAATTCACTGTGACAAGTCCTTTAGAGAAATTTAAAACAAAAATGTACCAAACTTTGTCATTACTCAGCATTTTCTGTTCCCCTGTGACAAATACAAGGCATCTGAATTTTACACAGATGCTTCAAAAACTACAACAACCGTATCCTGTGCTGCAAATGGCCCCTACTTATATCAAAAACAATGAACAGGAACACAAGTATATTCACTGCAGAGGCGCACAGTAACCTACTGGCTTTGAACCACACTCTTCGAAACAAAGTTAAGAAGTCAGTTATATACACAGACTCTCTCAGTGTTGTCGTAAATCTTTCATCTAGGAAGGTCAGTAGAAACCCTACTTTTAATTGTGTTTTAAAAGCTCTCCACTCTGCTTATGGCCTGAAAC